>NC_137949.1:17166358-17521358 GCF_963969265.1 Rhamphochromis sp. 'chilingali' | reverse complement strand
TGTTTGACCACAATGCACAGCGCCATGTATGGAGAACTCGACACAGCACAAACTCCTCATACCAGCTGTCAAGCACGGTGATGGAGGGGTGATGATTTGGGCTTGTTTCTAGCCACAAGACCCTGAAACTGAATGAAAGGGATTTGGAGTCAACAGACAAACTCAAAACATCCAGGATTTATTGAACAGGCAACAAGAATTATTTGAGAGGAGGTAAGAGGAGTAAAAACTGACTGCTGGTACACGGGCATCCAGACAGGTGAGTTGGACGCAACAGGGCAGGCAGGTGAAGTTAACTGGAGATTTCAGCAAACAAGTGAGAAACCAGAACTGCAGGAAGGACATGGACAGGCAACTAAGAGGCAGATGGAGAAATGAGGTTAATGAATGGAATATTAGGTTAACAAAGACAGAGCATAATTACCACCATGGTTAGCATAATGATCAGGTAGAGATCATCAGCTGTGGTAAAGATCATAGCTGATGAAGAGGCTTGGAACAGACGTAAAAGGACATCTGAAAGAGATTAAACTGAGAATGGCCTTGAAAAATGAGCGAGAGAGAGAGAGAGAAATAGAGAAACTAAAACTCCCAGCCAGCCTTGATCTGTATTCTAGAGTCACATGTCCGACCATCTGTTCAACTTCAGCTAAAACTTTCCACAGCATGTCTTTCATCCTGTCTTCCTTCTCTCACCCCAACCGGTCGCAGCAGATGGCCGCCCCTCCCTGAGCCTGGTTCTGCTGGAGGTTTCTTCCTGTTAAAAGGGAGTTTTTCCTTCCCACTGTCGCCAAAGTGCTTGCTCATAGGGGGTCATATGATTGTTGGGTTTTTCTCTGTATCTATGAAGCGCCTTGAGGCGTTGTGATTTGGTGCTATATAAATAAAATTGAATTGAATAGAATTGAGTTAGCTGAATTGAGTCATGCAATGGAACAACGACCCCATGCTCATGAGGAACTCTGCAACAGCAAAGACTGAAGGTGTTGCAACGGCCCAGTCAAAGTCCAGACCTCGGCTGTGCTGGGACCTTAGAAGAGCTGTGCATAAACAATGGATCACAAATCTCAATGAATGGAAGAGACGTTGTAACAGTGCAACAGATTAGGTGAAATTGTTCAAGATGTGAAAAAAACATATATTTCAAGTATTTAAATATTACTGTGTTAATTTTTTAAGCAGTCAAAACCTCATATAGCATCACGAATAGCACACCAGTTCCCCACCCTGGTCAAAATCAGCATTTTTGGCAGTAATTTTGAAATCAACACAACACAATCAACAGTGCTCAGACTGCAGTTTGTTGGTTTTATATATTATGCATAAAATGTTTGTAATGTGAGGAATAGTGCATTGTTTATACTGTGTAGGTGAGAAAAGGAACCTTTATTTAGTGCAGTTAATCTTTTAACATTCACCAAATCACTGGTGCAGCTGTGTTTTAGCTTTCAGCCCCTAGTTTTCATATTTTACCTTTTCAAATACCCTCTAAGACGAACCTAAACCCAAGTGGAAGCTTCTTTCATTTTTTTGCATCTTAAAAAAAAGGTTCTAATTGCATCCAAAAGTATAAATAATCTTATTAGCCAAACTGTGCTCATTTAAACACCTGTGTTTCTCTTCCCCATCAAGTATCAAACACTGAGCACAGGTGTAGCAGCCAGGATCCTTGACATTAGTTTAACACATAGATAACACAGATCCAGATCATGCTATGCATTTACTGCTTGCGCACTTAAAAATCCTGGTGGGAATTTGAATAAAAGTGTGAAATAAGCATTGCTCTTCAGATGGTAACCTGTCTCCCAGTGCAGTGCTGATATCTGATCAAGTGGAAGGAATCTTATTACACAGAGACTTGCTTAGATTTCAAGTAATACAACCCTGTTTCCTATTTTCATCTCCAGCTCAGTAGCACCTTAAAAATATCTGTAATGATTCATTCCTCTGACGTGCATTAGATGGGGGGAAAAAACCCACCTTGTTGCTCTATTAAATCTATTACAATAAACTGCGGAGTGCATTCAATGTGGGAGTCCAGTCTGAAAGCAAAAAGCTTCGATGAGGCAGAATAATAAGAGCAAGACTGTTATTTAAAGACTGGAGCCATGACAACAGAAGACCACTGCTGGCGAAGGAAATTAGTTGTCCTTTTTTGAGAGTGAATTAAGAGCAGATGGGTACGTGATGCTCTAATGTTATGCATGATATTCTCTAAAGGACATAAGGTTTACTTTTAAATTGAGTACAATGAACTCGACTGACACCAACACTTTTCTCTGTTTTGTCTCACTAGACAGCAAAATCAAAGAGCTGCATGTTTAAATCGAACAACCCTTTAAATCTGACACATCGCAGTCATATTTGCAGGAACAAACCCCGAGGCAGAAGTGTTGCTGCAGACTGGTGAGAGGGTCTAGGATCTAAGATGCAAGAGTTGGCTTTGTTGAGCTGATGTTCTATTATTATAATGTCAAACCCAGAAAAAGACATGCACACTGCAGAGCCTAACAGGAAAATCTAAGATTTGCATAGTTGGGATTGGTTGTTTTCCTTGCAGTTTTTGTTTTCCCACACACAGAGTGGAAAAGAGAATAATTTCTTTTGTTGGATCAGTGTGTGATGATGTTGAAAATACACATCTTTTCTTAATACTATAGTTTCAGGTAGTTTCCACACACCCCTAAAAATGAACTGGTCAGAGTAGTACAGATGTTATAGCAGTTTTTTTAAGTAGTGGTATACTTCCAAGAGTTCAGGCTTGATTAACAGAAGAAAGGCTCAATCATATGGATTTTAAGAGAATGTAGGAAGAAAGAAAAATGTCTGGAATACAAAATAGAATAGAATAGTCAGAAAAACACTGGAATAGGATAAGATGATAAGAATAAAAATAAGATACTACACAAATTGATCTAATTTTTATACGCGTGTATTCACTAAATTTAAAAAAAAAAAAAGCCAAACAACAAACTCCTACAACAACAACAAACTCCTACAACAACAACAAACTCCATAGCTGAAAAATGAAGCCCACGCTGAAGTGACAAAGACTGCAGTTCTTCTAATGTCCACTTGAGGCAGAAGTCAGTCACCACAGATTTTTCTCTTAAAATCCTGACTTTACAGCAATAATAAATATGTTTACAGCCTGTTAAGGGGCAGGGATTTCTGACTTCATATACACACAAAGTTTGCGCTATTACTTCCGCAAAGAACATTATGTTTGTGGTAGGGTTTGTGTTTATGTGATTCTTCCTAAAATCAAAACTGCTCAAGAGGCAACCACATAGAAGCATTAAATTAGGTAGATTTTTTTTTAGGTTCTGGTGAGTTTAGTGTAAGATTGGAAAGGACTCCTTCAGTTTTTTTCTAGGCTAACAATATATTGTGTTCGGAGAAATCAACAGATGATAGTCATGTGCACAGCTGTGAACTCAAGCAAAGGAAACTCCAGTGCACACCAGGGATGTCTAGATCATCTCCATTTATCCATAATGTGTTTAGCAAGAACAAAAAAAGAAACACATACAAGCCCTTTTGTTTTCCTCTAAGATCTAGTTGCCACGTGAGACTCATTTTGCTGCATTATATTTCTTTAAAAGTACCTGAAAAAAATGAGCATGGGAGAATTCAGCTACCTAAACCCACTCCTACATGCATGCATTACTAGATTACTGTTACCAATGGAGCTAATTAAAAATAGCAACTTTACCATCAAGATCCACATGGTGACTCTGAGGTTGGGGATTGTGGGAGATATCTGGTGTGAAGCATCAAAGCTCCCTGGGGCAATCCAGGTTCGATAAGGAGGCTCTTGAGTCTCTGATGTTTGTTTACAGGTTGCCAATGATCAAACATATCTGAGGGGAAATAGATGAATTATATCCTCCTGTTTAGAGCAGATTTTCTGATCCACCTTTGAAGGTCGCTGCAGACTCTGGTCAGCAACTTGTAAATCAAACCTGAATGTGTCCCTGCCATGCGGTGGGAGTGAGACTGAGTCATCTGTAATGGTTGCTGATGCATAACATATTAAGTGCTATATTTGGCTGAAGTCAGCTAAGTAATATCAATTTCCCTTCATCCTTACACACACACACACTATGTGATGAACAGTTAAAAAAGTCCAGCACACATTTAGAAAAAATCTGAAGGTGCAAACTTTTGAGTCACACGCCCTGAAAACATGACAGCACAAACATTTTACATAGTGCTTTCTGAGCCAGTGAAGCTGACAGATCATCATCTGAGACGGAGGATGAGGAGGTGGAGGCAGGACAGTGGAGTCAGAAGGAGAAGGAGAGGAACAGCAGGTGGGGTGGGGTGATTTTCCGCACTCAGTGTGTGTGTGTGTGGGTGTATGTAGCTTTACTTTGAAGTGTTTTCCCAGCGGGGATGGCAGTTTCTAACAGACCACTGCACTGTTTCGTGTCAAATGCAATGCACAAGGAGAGATAAGCACGGAAAACTTAAAGACCAGCATGAAGATGAAGATCCAGACAGGCAGCTAGATGTACACAAAGGCACACACACAGCTAGACAGACACACACACAGGATCAACAGTTTCATTGATTTATATCACAGAAAATACTGACCCGTTCCTGCACATATCCTGCACCCACTCTCAGTGGTAAAGCATTTTTCGGGTCTGGCTAATCAAGCAGTTATTGTTATATTTCCTGTGCATGCCTGCAGGAAGAAACAAACAATGGGAGCTTAAAAGCAGCAGCTGTAGGATTGTTTAGAAATCAGCAGAAAAATTTGTCAAGGTCTCAGAGGTGTGCATTTTTAGAACCTTAATTTTGCAATTTTGTTCTGTTAAACTTTCTTTACTTCATCATTTTTGGCATCTCTGCTACTCTGTGTGTAATCTGTGTGAATGGATGTGCCAGTTTGCCGAGCTAACCATGTTGTGGTTCAAATGCACAGAAACTATGTGATATACTTTTACTGAATATGTTTCACTTGGGAGCCTTTCAATGCTTATACACTTGGAGCCATGTCACCAAAAGATGTCAGTATGAATGTTGAAACATATTTTGTGTGGATTTTTTGAGGATTAAACCTTTCCTCTGTTTTTCCAACACATTATTTGTTTGGTCTGACTTCTTTGAACTGTGCACTTGCACAAAGAGTGCAAGTGCACAAAGGCATGATGGCCTTTGTGCACTTGCACTCTTTGTGTTCCCTTTGCTCTTTTGTGTATTTGTGCACTTTTGGATTTCTGTTTTTCTTGACTCAGTCCTGTGGACTTTGTGTGCCAGGTAGTAAGCTTCCATCAGCTATCAAAACGTCCTTTCTATTGTGTTTGTATGCCTCATGTGTCCTGCATTTCAGTCCTCACTCTTAAAAATCAAAACAGACGCACTAAACACATAAATAAAAATTGTACATAAATGATGGACATAGTCACCACCCACATCATGATTTTCCTTGATTTTGATTCTAACAGTCTCTATCTAGGGAAAGTTTGAGGGACTAAGGGGCACTGCACACTCAGGCAGTAGCACTCAGCTGCAAGGTAGCCACACCCCAAAGCAAACCCTGCTTTTTGATTCTAATATGGCTATGATTAATAAAATAAAAAACATGTTGCATTGAAAAAGAGTTAAAAGCAAGAAAATGTTAACTGAGGTCATAGGCCAAGAAAGGCCCATCTATCTATCTATCTATCTTGGATAGGTGGATCTATCTATAGATAGATAAATACAGTTTGACATACTGGACATGAAAAAGAATTTAACTTTAAGCCATTTTTCACACCCAAAAACTGAGTCTGTATATTTCATATACAATCTGTCAGTACTTTACACACCATCTTTTGTTTATACTCTTGTTTCCAGTTCTTGTATCTGGGCCAAGCTACAAGAATTTATTCATCTACAATCACTTTATCCAACACTGCAAGCATGCTACCAGACAGAAATATCATGCATATCATCTTTAAACCAGGACTGTTTCTCCTGCAGAACTGAATCATTTTACCCATGAGTTGGGCAGACCTAGTTTGCATGAAAATTAATTAAAAGCCCCCCTTTCCATCCTGTCAGCCCCTGCAACGTGACAAGGCCATATGTGTAATTACAACACAGCCTTCATTGAGTGAAGAGGCAGCCCACTACGACTGAAATGGATGCAGCATTTGTTGTGCTTCATTTCTGTTGCATCAAATCTGGACATTTCGAGTTGCTGTTGAGAATTTTTAGAACAGGCTCTGTAACATCAGTCTTTACTGACTCATTGTTAAAGGGATGTTATTTACTGGAGCTTTTCAAGTCTCACTCTAGCCTGGTGATGGAACAGAGGGAGAAATTTTATTTCAAAATTCTCCCGAGTATCTCTGATCTGTGGAGCCTGCGGTTGTTTGGTTTTGCAGCAAAGTTGTTGAGCTGTTAGTGACAGAATGTAGGAACGTTTGCTTCAGGCGAAACCTTAAAAAAATATTGTATAGGGCTTAAAAATTATTTGCACTATGAATTCAGTTTTTCATCCAGAAAAGGAGATTCATGTCCCTGCGAAGTGAGTAAAACAAGCAATTTTATACATCTAATCAACTACATAAATAAAGTCATGTAAGATTGACAAACACAACACACAGAACTGATCCAGTCTTAACTAAAAGTCTCACTATTGTAAACCTCCTCTTTCCCTCTTGCTGCTATCCTTCTGTCACAAATCACCCCTGACACTCATCTCCACCCACTACACTCTGTCTGCACTCTCTTCTCCACCTTTCTTCTTCACTACTCAGTTGACTCCAGTTATTTAAACTCATCCACCGTCACTATCTCTGGTCTTCCCAGCCTCACTATTACATGCGTCTCCCTGTCATTCACACACAAGCACACAGTCTTGCTACTACTGACATATAATGGAATATAATGGAACTAAATAATCCTTCCCTTTTACTGCTCGAGACATCAAAGAAATACGTTTTGAAAAACCCAGAAATTTCTCTTTTCAGAAATCATGACCTGACTCATGAAAACCAAGTTCTATTTTTATTCTAGTTATTTAAAAATATATTTAAAAGGTCACCTGAGCACCAGTATCAAATGTAAAGTAATGTATAATTTCTAATGTGTTTTCCATTCTTTTTTTTTTTGTTCTTTTGGGGTGGCTGGAGGTCAGGAGGTAGAGTGGTTCTATTCCTGGTTGTATCCTTGGGACTGAACCTCAAGCTGTTTTCCGTATGTGTGTGAGATTAGATAGAAAGTGCTTAGGTGTAGAAAAACAAATGCTTGTATGAAAGGATGAATAACGTATGTTGTATAAAAAGCTTTGAGTTCTCAAGTAAAGTAGAAAAGCACTATATTAAAACCATATGTCCCCAAAGCTGTGACACGAACACTAAAATGATCTAGCAGCACAGGCCAGAGGAAAATATGCGAATTTGACTTTTGGTGATAAACTGTCCATTTAAAACAGGTGTCAAACCTACAGTCATAAATAGCCCATCATTTCAGGCTACTGAATAGTTTAGCAAATGGCAAAAATTGCAGAGAACCAGGCAGCAATTTTGGATTTCTGCTGTATTTTGCATCAAGGAGCATTGTGTTGCAGGTCCTGAAAAACGATCCATCATGAGAGTGGTCATCCAATTTTGATCTGAGTCAGAGATCTGAGTCATTGTCAGTTTTCGATCCTTCTCGCTGGCGAAGATTTTAACCATTACTTGCCATTCAGCACTGAGGTGAGATCACCGCTCCAATACGCTGTGCCATGCCTCGGTAAACTGACTAAACGTGGAAAAGCTCAGATTTATTGCTTTATCTTTCTTCCCTATTATTTTCCTATCACACTCTTTATCAGGTGTTTGATGGCTCTTGAAATGTGAATGTTTTCAAAATGTACTTCTTTACAGTAAAAGAAATGGGGAGAATTGGAGGTTTTTGAGGTTGTAAAATGAAATTACACTGTGCTGGATGCAGCCCATGAACTAAAATGACTTCTATTAAAGAACAGGTTCACATTTTAACTTTGATTTGCACACATTGCAAACAGCTGTAGAAATCAGTATACTAATGTGATTATATTTTCTGATGATATGGTCATTCTTAACCAAAGATTCAAATATTGCTATTTAAAAATTAGATTGAAAGGATTGGTGTAAGAAGCACAGCCCGATGTTTAAATGAATAGAAAACCGAGAAAGGTATCTTTGTTCCAAGATCTGTTAGAGATCACAGTCTGACTTTAATTAGCAAAGAAAAGGCTGAACAGGTGACAGCATTTAAGTATCTAGCTGTACACTTTGATTGTCAGTTACAGTGGGTTGTATGTGTGTGCATGAATTAGTCAGCGCTTGCATTTATTGAGAAGACTCAGGGTCCATAGCATGGATAAATGCATTGTGTTACTATTTTATAGGGCAACTGTTGAATCTATTGTATTTTATAGCATTACTACAGGCTTTGGTAACCTTTCTACCAAGCTCAGATCCCAAATTCAAAATTGGATTAAAAGGGCTGGAAAGATAATTGAACTGCTCCCTCCAGGAGATATTTGAAAGGTCAGTGATAAAGCAGAGTCTGAAAGTCACTAAGGATAAAAATCACATCCTTTGTAAAGAACATGAATCGATGCCCTCAGGAAAAAGGTACAAGGTACCAAACTGTAACATAAATAGGTACAAATTTTCTATGGTCCTTTTATAAATCTAATTATTCTCCCAGAGACAAAGACTAATCTAATTGTTTGTCATGCTGGTATTTAACTAAACTGAGTGTATGACGAACTGATTTGCCTTTATTCTCATTCATATTGATGTAATGATTTTCTGAGGACATGCACAATATTTTTTCACATGCAGAAGCTTTAATTCTGTGACAACAATCTTCACAATGACAAAAGGAGATAAACGGGCCACAAGCAAAAGCAACACATTGAAAATGGCCCAAACAAAGCGACAGAGGACTAAAGACAATTATGTTACTCTGTATAGGCGTTGAGTTCATAAAAAAGAATTATCTGGGGGCCTTTGATATATTTACTAAATATAACGAATTAATTATTTTTTTCTTTAATCTTTTGTTTCGGTCACACCTCAGTTAATAAATTCCTGCTTCAGTCTTTGTTTCTTTTTTCTTCTCAGAGTTTTCCTTTCTCCTAATAGCTATTTCTCCTGCGCGTCTCCTTGCCGGACTTTAGCTCCATCAGCTCCACTTCATGCTTCGCCGCTGTCTCCAGAACTTTCTGCTTGTTGTAGAAGATGACAAAGTTGTTAATGATGGGGTGGATGGGCAGCGCGATGGCTATCACCCCGCACAGAAAGCTCACGGCTGCGTTGCACTTGCCCAGAGTGGTTTTGGGGTAGATATCGCCATAGCCCACTGTGGTCATTGTGATGATGGCCCACCAAAAAGATTGCGGGATGCTCCGGAATAAAGTCTCCGGGTGGCTTTGCTCCATAGTGTAGGCCAGCGCTGAGAACACGAAGATGCCCACGCCCATATACATAAGCAGCAGCCCCAGCTCTTTGAGGCTGTTCTTCAGCGCGTAAGTCAGAGTTTGCAGTCCAGAGGAGTGGCGCGCCAACTTGAAAATACGCGCGATGCGCATGATGCGGAGGGCCTGGACAGCTTGCTGTACGTTTGCCAGCTCCATGATGGATGTGGTGCCGAGGTAAGTCAGGGCCAGGACCACGTAGAAAGGCATGATGGCCATAAAGTCTATGATGTTCATGATGGAGAGCGCAAAGCGCAGCTTGTTTGGTGACGAGGCAAGGCGCAGAAAGAATTCCGTGGTGAACCACAACATGCACACCGTCTCGATCGCCTCCAGAGTCGGATGCTCCACCAGTTTCCCTTCAGCGTCCATCACCTGGAGCTCCGGGATGGTCCCCACACACATCACCACTGCCGAGACCAAGATGAAAAGGAAGGATGCGATAGCGATGATGCGCGCCGGCAAAGAGGAATCCGGCTTCTCCATCAGCCTCCAAAGGAACCTCTGGCAACGCTGGGTGCGCGTGATGCACTGATCCACCTCCATATCCTCCAAAATGACTTTAACTTTGTTTGCAATTTCTTTCAGCTCTTCCTCCTTCTCACTTAAGTAACTTTTACAGCATTCATCTAAAACATTTTGGTCTATTTTCCAAAACTCCATCTCTTTGATGAAGCAGATGGGGCAAATGCCGCGTTTGATGTGGATTTCATCAAAGTAATAAACGTCGATGATGCACTTGAACGCGTCGGGATCTCGATCAAAGTAAAACTCCTTTCTGCCCGGATCGAAGTCATCGCAAAGTGTCGAGATAAGTTCGGAATTCTGAGTTGAGCAGTTCACCAACTCAGCCAGTCTGCTCTCCGGGTAGCGGTTCAAAACATCCCCGAAAAGCACCACTCTGACTCCGCCGATGTTCACAGCAATCTCCCCTTCGGCGCACAAACCAGCTCTGTAGTTTGGCTTCGGAATTGTCCACATTTTATCAACTGATCAATACTTGTTGATCCTAAAATGCAAAAATGAAGCTTACTAACCGGAGTTAATGCCCATGATGGCTTGCGCGTAAAATGCTTCTCTTCCAGACTGCTTGGCGCACTGAATGGCAGAGTTAGAGCAGCCAGCTTTTTCTAACGCTCTCTCTCTCTCTCCCTCGCTCTCTTTTTTTCACACACACGGACTAAGAGAGAACAACCTCAACACCTATCATCTCTATCGCAGGCCTCCCTTTTATCACTGCAGTAATACAGTAAAGCTTTTGGCCCTAAATAAAGCTCAGAAACAATTAAACAACACAATTAACTATTAAACACACAAACTGTGCAGAATGGCTTTATATCCTTATTCTTCACTTGATACTTTTCTAAATTTAACATTTCCACACTGTGCATCATAGAATGGAATTAATCCACCAATCAGCTCCTGTACTGTCTCCAAAGGTAATCTTACAGCAGGAAACATGATATTATTTATATCAGACATCAGATAAAATGGTTCATGCACACAGCAGAGACAGTGCACTCTCTGGTGACCATGTACTGAATAACAATTCAACTGTAGAAAGTAACTGAATACATTTACTCAAGTATTTCATTTAAACGCAATTATTATTTTTTTGTATCACTTTCACTTGACTATTTACAATTTATGCTACTTTAAGGAAGCACTAGCTATATTTTTTCATGATCCTAATGTTTTTGTCTTTGTGATTGACTGCAAAAACTGATCAATTAATTAATCAATAACAAAAAACAGTATCTTCCATAGGTGAGGTCTGCTAGTGGACTCGTATCCATTGGAGTAACTTTGCGGTTGAGTTTTTTCCTTTTCCTTAGTATAAGTTACACTGTGCACGTAAACTCCAAATCTCAGTTTCAGAAGCTGGTAAGTCCTTACTCTGATTACAAGGTGCCAACATGAGCTGAGGTTATTGCGGTGCCTGCAGGTGATTCTTGGTTTCTGTTGTATGTGTATAGGTTTTACCTTCCCTGTGCTCATGAGTGTTTTCCTTTTACAGGTGTAAACCAAAAGCAGGAGACTTCTCTATTTCAAATTTTAGCTCCTTGTGTGGTGTTTTGTATTTTTACTTCTCTTCACTGTTCTTTTTTCATCCTTGATATTGTTTCAGTTGAGTTTACCCACACCTTATTATCCCACTTCCTGGCGTGTACGTATACATATAGACTGTGTGTTCTCTTTCAGTAAGGATGTCATCTAATCTTTCTCCCTTTCCAATCTTTCCTGTGTTTAGTTTATTTGGTTAGTTTATTGGAGTTTTTATTCCCTCCAACTGTGCAGTGCTTTTGGCTTTCTATATTTTCTCATTGCAGATTTTTCTTTGGTGTAATCTGACTCAAGCTTCACACTGGTCCACATAAAACACCATATAAGAATCCAAGGCCAAACAAGAATTAGTCATAAGTTCAACAGTAAAAAAAAAGTAAGCATTTGACAAAACTATATTTTCTTCTTTGGTGTGCTGTTAATCATCTTACAAAACCTGAAATGCAGCTTGTGACCCTTGTGAGCTCATGTTAGGAACCCCTGAAGTAAACTAGTACTGCTATATACTACTAGTGGTACAAAGAGTATTTTCATCCAGTTAGCAACATGTTTAGATGATATTTTTTTCTTCTTATTAACACATTAAATACATGCAAAGGTCCTCTTTATTATCACTACTGCAGAGGTGCATGCTGCTGTAGTATGCTTACAATTATGACAAACTTCATATTTAATCCACACTGTGAATGTTTACCTTCTCATACCTGTTGCAGCACAAAATTTACCTTCTGCATCACAGACGATACTGAGTCCCCAAACGTAATCTTGTAATAGGCAACACATGGATCAGATATTATTTATATCAGAGGAAAAACTTGTGGGCGTGCATACTGCTAAATGCAACCAGATGCATTAGGATATCTTGGCATCTTAGCAATTGCTGGCATATTGCATTTCACATATTTGCTACTGGGGCATATGAAATCTTAGTAAACCATACAAAATCAATCAACATACTAAACAGAATGATAGTATTGGAAAATGCACCACTGGTCTCCAGCTGTTGAGCAGAGTTGGCTGCAGATGTCTGTTAAGCACTTGATCACAGCCCACCTTAAAGCCTAAGAAAACCGAATTACGGTAGTGTTTTTCCACACGCTGCATGTTGTTATTGCAAAAATGTCAGTACTGCTTTAATTGGCAACACCACCTGGTGATTGTACAGACTATAAAAAATATACTGGCTAATTAAAAAAAAAACTGATTAGAAATTTTACTCTGAATATTGACCGCTCTACCTACTGAGCTATCCCTGCCCGTGGGTTGTTACAACATGGTGACTACTTTCAAAGTGAACCTGTTTTGCTTTTCTTTATTGTTTTTAGATACATGTACAGTTCCAGTAGTGGATATTCATAGTGAATGGCAAAAGGAGCTCTTTTCTCACCCTTGTATTTGTGTGATATCATTGAGGGGAAATTCCAAATATGGTCATTTCAGGCACACAGATCTGGCTCTGAACACAGCAGCCTCACTCACCTGCTCTCAAAGTTTCTATTTATGAAAGGCAACGAGTGAGAAAAAAGATGGTTTAAAAAGGGGGAGTTGTAAAGGGGGGAGGATCTAAGAAGCTGCACCAAGGCCTGATATAGCATAGGTGTGAACTGTGAATCATGCAAAAGTACTTTATTTCACTAGCTGGGCCCACGTCGTCATTTTAGGTTTGACAGCGTTTTAGTAGGTAAAGGTGAATGCTTGGACATGAATTGAGCTGCGGTTTGGGGAAGGCCTTGAAGGGGACTGGCGACGGCTCCTGGGCCTGGCAGATCCCCAAAGGCACCCCCTAGAAGCAGTAACAACTGTGCGATACGAAGGTCGAAGACGTCAGCGGAATAATTTGATTTTTCGATTCGACTTATTTATACAGCACCGGGGTGCTTAGCTGGTTAATTACTTCAGATAAGTTAGCAATAACGACTGAGCTGATTTCTGAATTAACAGAAGTGACAGCACCAGCTCGGGAAGAGTTGATGAATTGAAAGTACACACAAATCTTTTTTACACATACAAATCTTTTTTACAAGTACAAAATATTTATGACCACATTTTGAGCCCATATGAAAGACTGATTAGAGGAAAATAATCCGTATAATAATAACCCCCAAAATCGTCCGAGAGCAGAGTGCGAGTCCACTGGACTTCGTGGGAGATGATAAGCCGTTCAGACGCAGTCAGAACTGTGAGTCGACTTAGAGAGCAGTCTCGAATGATTGTGTCGAGGGTGAATGCCTGATGATGCTAGTGAAAGCACATGAGAAATGAAGGGACGCCATGAAGAATTATGTGCACGACGCAGTTTGGATGTCTTAAAAGGAGCAATAGAGGACAGAACCTGGCATCTCGGTACCACGAAGGTTCACCTTTACTTTGCTAAGGCAGGAAAGATGGCAGCGAAACTGGCATTGCGGTGCAGAAAGCATGCTGCTGCATTTGCGAATGAGGGATAAAGAGAGAACCTGGCATCTCGGTGCCAGAAGGGTTTACTACTGCTTTGCAATAACGGATGCAGAGAAACTGGCAACGTGGTGGAAGAAGATTGCTGCTGTGATTACGAATGATGGATATAGAAGGAACCAGCTTGAAGGATTCTCTAGCCATGATGGATGGACAGGAACTGGCAACTCAGGGGTAAGAAGCTTGTCACTGCGGTTTGCACATGGCAGATATAGCAAGAACCTAACACCACTGTGCTAGAAGGGTTTGCTGCTGCTTGCAATGATAGAAGCGGAGAAACTGGCAGTTCGGTAGTAGGGAAGCTAGATGCTGCATGCAAATGGGGGATGAAGAAAAACCTGGCAACCTGGTGCCTTTTTATTTATTTGTCTATGCAGACAACTGCCAATCCGATGGTAGAAAAGCTGCTGCTGCTTTCGCGAATGAGGGATAAAGGAACCTGGCAACCCGGTGCCGACATTTGCTATGGAGTTTAGCCGAGGAGGGAAGAGGCAGTGAACCTTGAAACTCTGTGCCCGAAGCATGCTGCATTTGCTACAGAGGGAAGGAGTACTGGCAACTCTGTGCCCTTTTTTCCCCCCTTAACTATGCTGAGAAACTGGCAACCCGATGGTCGAAAAGCTTGCTGCTGCTTTTGCGAACGAAGGAGAAAGGAACTTGGCAACCCGGTGCAGAAATTTGCGAAGGATGGATGGGTGGCTGAGAACCTGGCAACCCGGTGCCAAGGTTTGTTGCAGAGTTTTGCAGATGAGAGGTTGGGAACCTGGCCACTCAGTGCTGACGTTTGCTGCAGAGTTTAGGTTGGGAACCTGGCAACTCTGTGCCAGGTTTGTTGCAGAATTTTGTGGAGGAGGGATGAGTGGCTGAGAGGCTGGCAACCCAGTGCGATGTTTGCTGCAGAGTTTAGCAGAAGAGGGTTGAGTGGCCGAGAACCTGTAGCAGAGGAGGGATGAGTAGCCGAGAACCTGTAGCAGAGGAGGGATGAGTGGCCGAGAACCTGGCAACTCGGTGCCAACATTTGCTGCAGAGTTCAGCAGATGAGAGTTTGGGAACCTGGCAACTCGGTGCCAAGGTTTGCTGCAAAGTTTAGCAGAGGAGGGATGAGTGGCTGCAAACCTGGCAACTCGTTGCCCACGTTTGCTGCGGAGTGTGTGTGTGTATGTGTGTGTGTGTGTGTATGTGTGTGTGTGTGTGTGTGTGTGTGTGTGTGTGTGTGTGTGTGTGTGTGTGTGTGTTCTTTCCTGAGAAACTGGCAATTAAGTGGTAGGGAGCTTGCTGCTGCGTTTGCGAATGGCGGACAGGGAAGAACTGGGCAACCCAGTGCCAACTTGGATGAGCATTTAGCAAAAGGAGGGATGGAAACATCACGACGATGGAGAACAGTTGAGAGTATGGCGCTAGCGACAGATTTCCAGCTTGCATTAAATGGTTTTAGTGGGAACGAGAACAGAGCTGAGCTTCCCCCTGCTACCTGGCGCTGGCGGGTGGGTGGAGCTGTTGGAGCTGCGATTTGTTTGGAAGCGTGGATTCGGCGCTGGTGGCTAACTCGCCCGGCCTGTGACCCGTTTCGGAGCAACATGAGAGGAGCTGTGAGTTCTGCTGGCGGGCGACTTCGCTGGTTTTCGCTGAAGTGGCGGGCGGCCGGAGTTACTTCATGACTGGATTTAGCGGAGATAAACCGACTGGATGGATGGATGTAGCAGACCGTATGTAGGGTGGCGAGAAAACTGCTAGAAGGTCCTCAGCATTCGGTTTTTTGGAAGCGCCGCCGGAGGAAAAGCGATGGATGCCGAGGTTGAGTAGTTATTAACGTAAAATTACATTACTCCTAAGAGATGAGCTGTTTTTAAAGGTATTCGCCAAGAATGGACCCTGTTTGCACGTAAACGACAATGAACAGTTTGCTGAACTGGGGGGAACCTATCCGGTTGTTCAGTCTGACGTCACTAGCCGTGTCTGGGTCTAAACTCCGCTGCAGGTCCATATATCAAACGATCACTATGGCATTACTGAGAGTTGAAAAACTGTCTAAAGTCTTCATCTTTAATAAAATGATCAGCGTTCTGCTCTACCAGGTGTAACAATTGAGTTTAACATCCAGGCATCCATGAAAACGGAATTTATGACATTTAACGGAGTTAGAAGTTAGCAGGGAGATAGCTCGCTAGCTTCTATCTAAATACAATATAGCATGTCCTGACTGCGGGGTTTTGGAAACAAATTAAAACGTACAGCTCTGTTATCACTTCCAACATAAATGAAGACAGAAAGCTAAACAGCAGTGACGTTTGTAGGGTTACTGAAGTTTGGCTAGCTGGTATATAATGATGTGCTACGTGACCGCTAGCGACACAGCTATGTTAGCATAATATAAACAAGCTAACTTTTTTCCCACTCGATAAAAGTTACCGTGAGTGTTCTCGGTGGTCAGGAACAAATGTAATCGCATGGCAGGATGCTGTAAAAGGACCAAACTTCAGCCAGGAGAACAACTGAGATAATCCATCCACAATACGAGGTTAGTCATTCATATACTGCTGCATGGGCTGGGCTGTAGTTACATCCTAAGGTTTTAAAAACTGAGCTTAAATAAATGATTAGCGGTAATAAAAGCCGAGGGAGGTCAACAGTGATCACTGACTGTTTTAGGAGCTTTTTGAGATCAAATAGAAGAAAATACATAACATTAAACATGTTAACAACACAAATGCCATATTAAACGCAGACTACTTTAGACCCGGAAGTAGGATTCGTCGCGTCATCACTGAACAACCGGATATATAGATGACAACCGGAAGGAGTGTGTTTGGAGGCGTGGTCCCACTCCTGAAATTCCGATACATAATCTCCGGAATCCAGAAAAACACTATGGAGTTGAAAATGAGCAGAACGGCCCCACTTTAAGATTTTGAGACTTGCAACACATGAACATTCTGATCTAAATTGGGTCACAAGTGATTCATGAATCCATTCTCTGGATAATGCATTTCTAAATGTACTAGGCTGTCTTGCAGAATAACAGGCAATGGTGAATGAAGAAATCCATTTTATTTGTGCAAGCTGTAAGATTTCTAGAAATAATGTGCTCACCTAAAATGTTTGAAACCGACATTAATATTTACAGTACATATAGTTTTAAAATGAATCCCTGAAAAAAAAAATCCCTCTGATATTACACATATTTTAAGGTTTTCCACAATTCCATGTGCAGCACATGACAAACACAGGACACGTGCAGCTTGCTTTGTGGTGAAGACAACCCAAGGATTATTTACACCTTCCTGTATTTACACCTTACATCTTTCTCCTTTAAGGGAAATGTTGAAAACAATATATTTATATTCTCCGGTTTTATTTTAGCCATCGGGGTCTTTATGTTTCTGGCTGTGAGTGACTGAATGGGAACAAACCACAGCTTGTGGGTGCTTGCTCTTTCAGTCTTGCTGTTGACAGCTAGCTGATGTCCAACACGTTGGTGCTGATATGAAAGCAGATGTAGGAGAAGTACTCCTGCTGACAGAGTCCTGGGATGTCACAGCTCACCTGTTTGCAGATCAGACACAGAAAACAGTCACGCACACACTGAACCAGCAGCAGTGTTTCACTAAATTCAGCTTGAGTTTGTATGTTTTTATTATTTCCTTTTTCTCTCTGTTGTCTCGAAGGTCACGAGTGAACTTGACTGAGAGATATGTTATTTCCTGCTGACTGCTGACAGGTTCTTCCTCACTCAGACATCAACAATCTGGGAAAGCACTTCACTTGTTGGTCTGTCACTGGTCTTATATAACGATACAATTTTACCCAATAAACTATTTGCAATAATTCTGTCATGTTCTTGGGTCTTTTGCCGTTTTTTGGTCATTTGGGTTCTGCTGTTGTTAAATATCTTCAGTTTATTTCTTAGTTTGTTCCCGTGTTTAGTTACTTCCTGTTTTATTTTATTACTTATTTGTCTCTAGTGCTTTGTATTAAGTTTCACATCCCTTGTCTCGTTGCCTCAGTTGGGTTCAGCTGTCCTCCCAGGTGTCTCTTGTTTGCATTAATCACCTTGTATCCATATTCCTTCAATTTGTGTGGGGTCTTCGTTTTGTTCTCCCTCATGGTTCTGTGTGTGGCCCTGCTCTGTTTCACTAGTTATTGGATTTCTCATTCCTGTCCAGCTTTTATTTTCTATTTTGTATGAGTGCAGCATTAAACCTGTGTTTGACTTTATTCCTGTCTCCTGTGTTTCTGCATTTGCATCCAAATCCTGCCTGCAGCAGATGCACATCATGCACAATTAATTTGTGAAAACATTTAGCTTTAAGTTATTTGTTGTTGCTTGAGTCTTGATTTCAAAATGTTTAATATTTTTAACCTAAAAAAAAACAAAAAAAAAAACAGGCTACATGAAAAGGTTCAGGTAAAAATTTACATTTTACATCACCAAGCAGCAAAATAACTGTGCACATTGAGGAAAGTGCTTACAGTCAAACCCAGAGAAGTAAAAGCTGTTACAACAGTTAAAAGGGGTCCAAGAGTACACTACGAATGTTCCACTGTTCAAAAATGAAATCTCATACTTCTGTCTGTGCTACTTTTGTAGAAACACTCTTATTTAAAAAGTAAACTACAGCAAGTTTCCAATCAAATTAAATAGCAAATAATTCAACTGTTATGAGATTGCATATTGTTGAAAAAAATAAGGTTTGAAATTTTTAAATAATGTCTACCTGCAAAAAGCTCATTTTTAGTTTATCAGGATTAGTTCAGGCAGGCCATCAAGTCGAGCACTCCCAGCAAATGAGCTCATCTGTAACACAGTGCAGATCAGATTCTCCTACGTATCTATTTGATAAGCTGATTTAACCTGGCCACAGTTGTTGTGAGCCACCTTGCTGCCTAACTCTACCCAAACTCATAATTTTGAGGCTCTGTTTGATTTACTGAGTCACACAAAAGCTTCACTTGGATACACCATGTTTCCCATTAGTGTTAACAGTTTTTTTTAAAGAACAACATTAAGGTGGACATTTCATCTTTTACTAAGGAAAGTATCATGGGTATGTTTGCAAAAGACAACACAATGAATACCGTACAAAATGGCCCAGATCATTCCTTCCACTAATTTTCAGATATCTGTGTCTGTGTGATAAATCTATGTAGCACACAACTGACGAGGCCAGCATTAGATGACAACTTCATGCTTTCATCCATATATGGTCCCTCCCAGCTTCAACAAACAAGATGTTGTCAGTTAAATCCCTCAATTTGTGGCTTTTCCAACTAATGTTGGTGCATCCATCTTCTGTATGTCTGTGCTTTACATTACTATAATGACAACATTATAACACTATGGCTTCTTACATCAGTAATGCTGGCGGTGGGGTCCAGATGCACAAACAGTGAAGCGAGTTCTTCTTTGAGTTTCTTCGAGTGCTTCCTGTCAGTCTGCAGTAGAAGAGCCTGATAATTCACAGGTAACCCATACCTGAAAGGCAATATCATCACATGAATCAATCGCGAGCCTTCTTCACGAAAAAAAAATCATCACTGTCATCAGGTGCCGACCTCAGGACTGATTCCACAAACACCCGCAATGCTTTCAAGTGAATCCAGGCAACAAACACTTCACTGAAATTCACCTTCAGCCAGCGTACAAAGATTCCCTGTGAAAGAGAGAAGCGCATTAATAAAACATAAAAAAAAAAACCTTCAGAGAGTGTGTGTAATGTTTGACTCACATATTGCTCCTTTTTGTGAAAACTAAGCTGCATAATCTCCCGCTGTTTCTGCTCCTCCAGATCAAAGCTGTAGTCCCGCACAAAGAACCTGTGTGGACCAGAGGCTACACTTTGGTAATTCAAACAGACAACACAGATTTGACTATATTGGGTGTTTTCTGTCACACCATCCTGCTTACTTGCTTCCCTGGGCTTTGGCTTTGAATTCACACACAGCTCTTTTGAAAAGTGTCACTGAGAAGACTCCCCCCTCTCCGTTCTCATACAGCTTCCTGACAGTCACATAAGACAACAATAGAAAAGATGTAGCAACAAGGTAAAAGACAACAAGGAGTAAGTCAAGTAGTGTTTACTTGCATTTGAACTTATTGCTGCAGGTTCATTTCAAGTCTGTGTTTATTAAGCCAATATAAAGCGCCTTGAAGCAACTGTTGGCGCTATATAAATAACGCTGAATTGAATTATATGGAATTTGTCATGAGTCCTTAACAGACTGATCACAATGTAATAGCAGGTTGATAGGATTTACATGGGCAAAATCAGGTTCACTGTAAGAAAAACACTCATCGGCCACTTTGTTAGGTAAACCAAGTAGTAGGGTCAGAATTTGGCATAAACAACATGAAAGCATGGATCCATCTTGCATTGTCATCAGGCTTGTGGTGGTGGTGTAATGGTGTGGGGGATATTATCTTGGCAAACTAACTGAGTATCATCTGAACACCTGTTGCTGACCATGTCCATTGCTTTATGACCACAGTGTACCCATCTGCTGATGGCTGCTTCCAATGCTTGCATGACAGTGAGTTCACTGTACTCAAATGGCCTCCACAGTCACCAGATCTCAATCAAATAGAGCACCTTTGGGATGCAGTGGAATGAGGTTTTGCATCATGGATGTTAGCTGACAAATCTGACGCATGTGCGTGATGCTGTCCTGTCAATATGGACCAAAATCTCTGAGAAATGTTTCCAGCATTTTGCTGAATCTACACCAGTACAACAAGTTGTACCTAATATAGTGGCCAGTAAGTGTATGAATGTTACAAAAACTAAGATGGAATGTGGAGTGTTATTTTCTAGAAGTTAAACAATTATCAATTTAGCTGTCTAGGCCTTATACTGACAAAAGAGTGTCTTACAAGTGATAAGTAGATTTCTTGGATCAGGGGTGCCTCCAAGGGGGGCAAAGGGGGCACTGGCCACCTCCCAAAATTTGCTGGCCCCCCCAGTGGCTCTTCCTGGCAAGATTGTCCTATGTTGGTAACAATTTTAACAAACATGAGCACAAGTGATAGGAAGACACCCTACATTGAGTTGAAACATTAACTTGCGATTTATTTATGCATATACAATTTTTGTCATTGGTATTGTGTCACTTGGTATGACCCTCACAATTTCCCCTTCCTGTTTTGGATGAAATTATTTTTTTTATAGAAATTGGATTATTTCCTGCACGTCAGCTATGACAAAGTTATTTTTTTCATGTCAACTTTAACATTTTACTTGTCAAAAAAGACATTTTCTTTTCGCTGCTGCAGATCCAGGCCAAAAGACTCTTACTTTCTGCCGGTAATGAAACACCTGCGGTTACTTAGCCTGACCTTTTGGATGCTGAGAGCAGCTACCGGTGCACTTGTACTTGGATCGAGTAGAATTGTTTGTCTCATGGCCAAGAGTGCATAAAGACAGCTCACCTGCTCGACCGCGGAACCACAAATTTTGACAACGACTCGTAACTCCTCTCCCATTGCGAGTAGCTCCCTCTGTGACCAGAAAATATGCAGAAACAAACATTTTAATATTAAGACTATCCCAGAAAAACATAGTCATGTTGTGTCACTGACCGGGCCACCACTACCAGCAGAGTGGTGAGGTACTCTGAGACCACCAGGTCTTCTTTCCTCACGACATCATTCAGACTGCAAGTTTGTAAATTGCCACTGCAGAGACAGAAATTCCACTTTAGTATGTAGATATGTAAACATGCATATCTATAGATAATGTAGGGATTTATTTCTATTTAATATAACTAATGTTTCTCACTCTAGTTTGTGCTCGAGGTTTTGCAAGCTCGCTTTCACACTGTTGTACGCTGCAGAACGTGATTTTAACTCTGCCTCCACCTGCGAAACTTCCTGAAACACATGCAGGTGTTAAAACTTGGGTAGGCAACATGTTTCTACCATCTGAGAGGGAACTAGAATCATGTAGCTGCTTCAGAATTTGTTTTCAGCCTTTGGAAAAGCTTTGGTTTTTGCCAAACGTCTTTTCAGAGTTTATAATTTGAATAAAGTGTTGGAAATGGTTAAAAACAGAGGACTTTGAAGTGGAGGAACAAAGTCTGAATTAAGTGTGATGTCAAAAATCAGCAGTGACTTGTTCTGGTGGACAGAGCTTAAACAGGAGAAGCTGTATAGTGCTCACTTTCAATTTTAGGAGTATTTTTTCTCCCTCGTAGTATTTAGCTTTAACAGCACACACATCAAATATGTAATGCGTTTACTAAATACAGAAACAATTTTAAGACAATGTAACCTGCAAGTTTATCTTTATTCTACTGATGTCAGCGTTAATCTCGTTAAAATGACGTTAACGCCATAACCCCATTAACATGGCAAGTCTCCGTTAGCGAGTTAGCGCATATTGCCCCGTGCGTGGGGCTGCATGGCGTCAACGCATTAGTGTGGTTAGCTCGTTAATGTGTTAGCTGACAGCACTACTTTATTCATTTTAAATGTAACTGAATGTAGTGAAATTACAATCTAGTAGTACAATCTAGTTTACTCTGCCATTAGTAGGATTTCTGTGACACACTGTGTAAAGAGTTGTTCAATATCTAGTGTAACTCTGGCTTGAAAATATGAAAATGTAAGAGTTTGTTGTGATGATTGTTAGCTGTGGTTTATTTATAGCCTCGTGTTGGGATTTTACTACTGCTTTTATACTTCAAATATCAGAAAAGTGAGTCAGTTCATTAAGATTATGAATAAAATATGTAAGTAACTTCTAATGTAAACATTTTATAACATCGCCCAGTCATATAAAACTGCATATGAAGGTATGCTAACAGGTAAATATGTTAGCATGTGAACTGTGACTTTGCTGTGTTTTTTGTGTCTTGACAAGAGTTTAGTTATAAATTGCTGTCATATTTATGTCATTAATTATCATCCCCACTTTTTTATGATGTTGTACCTTGTTGATGATTTCTGCCAGACTGGAGAGAGTTAGAGATGTAGGATATTTTGCTTTGTCCCACTGAAACTTGATCATGAAGTTCATCAAGTCAACTAAGAGAGAGAGGAAAAAACACAAGTTGTGTATCCAAATGACACAACTTTAAACACACCTAGGGTTTGGTATGTCTTTAAAAAAAAAAAATCAAGCAGATACTACAGATGTGGTTTATAATAGGAGTCACACAGAACTGCACTCCAGCTCAAAGAGCAGATAAAATACCCCTCAGAGACTTGAGGTAAGCTTTCAGGGGTGACAGGGCTGCTCTCTGGTTCTTGCTGTGGTCTGATGGGGGGAGAGTAATCAGACATGCTGGTTAGCCTGGTCTGCTGTTGTTCTCTCCTACAGCCTGCAAGCATTAGTCTACAGTAAAAGCATCAGGCCTTTAATGGAGTTTTTCAGTAGCTGTTAGTCTTAATAGCAGTGTGTATGTGGCCTGTATCCAGTTTTACTATGAGATAATTAACACTCTCAGCGTGTGTGTTTGTGTGTGACTCACCTCCATTGGCCAAAGCATTTTCCAGCACTTTGTCACTAGACTCCAGCACCTCCTTCATACACTGGCATGTTTTTTTGATCACACTGACCAGGCGACAGGAGAAACACCATCATTACACAGTGTTTATATGTTTTGCATAAAGTTCCTGCACAATGAACTGCTGATGTAGAAACATCTCAGACTGAAGAAAAAGTAAGGAATAAAACTAAAGAAATCTTTTTGCATTAAAGACTTCCCCTGATGCTCTGCTTGCTTGCTTGCCTAACTTGTCTCTGTGCAGATCTCTACACTGTCCAGAGCTCCTCAAGTGTGACGTAACTGTTTTCTGTCCTTGGTTTGCCTGTTGCCTGTTTTCAAGCCTCTTATATAGTTTCGCAAGTGTACCAGTTGCTCGAGTGAGCTCGGTTTTAGCAATGATTTTGCTCACTTAGCTTAGTTTTTCATAAATCTTGCTGAGGTGTTTCAAGGACACCCGCTTGCTTGCCTATACGTCATATTTCTATTCTTCAGTAAGTCAGAAACAGACCATCACAGAGAAGTGTTCCTGTTAGATTCTATTATAGATGGCCGTAGTTTCCAGGTCTGGAAAATTAAGCCAAAACGGAAGTGCCTCGCACCTGCATTCTTTCAAATGGCCAGCAAGGCCTGAGTCCACTGGCTGCCAAAAGGCTTCTGGTAGTATAAACGTCTATGGGGGAAAAAGTCCACAACTCTCATCTAAACACTTTCCTGATCAATTGATGGGCTTAATGGCTAGTTTAAAGTCTTTATTTGGTACATAACTATAATTATTTGAATCAGATAGGAGGGTTATTTATGTTATGAATTCACTGCAAGCAGTAATACACATACAATCACATCCAAATTCTTTCAATGGTTGTGCAACTGTTTAATTAAATGGCAAAATTATGATATCAAAAAAGTCTGGGCTCCACGCTTCATATTAAGACTTCAGTGGATGACATCACCAGGGTCTGTCCATCCATCCATCCTCAGGGTTTTCAGGGTTGCAGATGGCTGCATTTACCAGCAACATAAGTTATGCTTACTTTTTTACTTAGTGAAGTTCTTTCTTACATTTTCATTGTGCAATTCAACATTTCAACACCTGAAAATACTGACATTCACACCTCTTTGTGGTTTTTTGTTTTGTTTTTTTCCATGTTCTATGTTTTCCATGTAACTCAAACTGCATTTCTTATATTTGAGATTTTACTTTTCAATAGACAAAAACTGATAATTAAATTCTTACTGTTTTCGCTAGTAAGATATTAATTACTTAGTAGTGAATTATAGGTTTCATAGTTTTAATTAATGCAACTAGTCTAAAGTATCTGCTGTCATAATTAAAGTTTTGTTATGATTTTCACTTTTCCTAGCATTTAAATCTGTTTTTCTGGCCCATGTCCTGCTTTTCCCAGTTTGTTTCCTTATTTTTTTCAGTCGCATAAGTAAATTTTTAACTTTAGTTGGATTTATGGGGTTCTTTGTGTTTAAGTTCTTACCTTTAATACTCATTTTACTTTAGGGTGAACTGTCTCTTTAAAGTCTGCACTGTGTCAGCTCAAATGCACCAGCAGTGAATTTAAAAGCAGGAGGGAAAACTAACCGATAGCTGCCCCTGACCATCAATTAATCATGGCACAGACTGCACAGGAGCTCAGAATCATTGGGTCTTAATGAGGAACAAAGCCGCACATGAAAATGCAAACATGCGATGATTAATGAGACAAACGTATTCATTAATCAGCAGGAACAGATTGAGAGCAGCACATTCAGCTTTTTTACCTTTCAGCCAGCGTGTCGAGTTTGGAAAGATCATCTGACACGCTGAGCAGACTGTCCAGTACTCCCACCTGAGGTCATGGCACACACAGCACAGTTAATGTTACTGCAACCTGCGTTTAATAAATCTGACTTCATAAGACCCTGCATTTACAATCACTACATCTAAAGCTGCTTAATGTCTGAACTCTTGATGATACGGAAATGCATTTCCTGGAAGACAAGATGCTCATTGATCACGTTGAGTGAAACGATTCAGATGGAAATTTTGCCTCAAACTGTAGAGAGCAACCTGAGCCTTTACCTCTTCATCAGAGAAAGACACCAAACACCATCACTCTCCTGTACTGCTACAAACACAGAGTTAACACACACTCGCGCCACTTACTCTTTGTTTTTGTTAGGGCTGAGACACAATACCATTTTTTTTATCATTCAGATGATGCACATCCTCACCTTAAGATCTGGAATGGAGAACTTGCAGCAGGAGGAGGCCAGGTTGGTTTTGGCAATGGTGCGCTTGAGTTTCTCTACACTGGTTAAACTTGTTTTGTCCAGTGGAACAGAAATCAGCCAAAAGTCCGTCATGACTTCCCACAGGTACTGCCTTTGGCACCAAACTGTGATCCTTAGCAGACAAACTTATAATAACATGAACTCTACCACTGAAATATGTAGAGTCTTATTCTAAGGCAGATTTGTAAAATGGCATGATTCACCTGTGCTCAGGATTTTGTTCTTTCAGCTCTTGCCTTGATAATGCAATAAAGGAAAGAGGAACCTCTTTTCAGAGCAGAGGCTTACCTTCAGGTTATCTTCATGACTGTGCTGTGCCTGTCCCCGTGTGAGTGTTGGAGAGTCTGAGCAGCAGCTCCACCTGAGACTGGCTGACAGCCAGCCCACTGTCCTCTGCTGTCTGTCACCAGAAGCAGTTACATCACTCCAGGTGATCTGAGCACAAAACAAAATAGTCGCCATTTTTGTGTGTGTTTGTGTGGATGTGGCTGACTAATATATCGATGAGCGCGAAGAATATAAGTCCAATTCGTAAAGATAAACATAAAGATCTGATTAAAATGAATCGGACGGTTCAAGAATGGTATGATCTTTTTGATGCCAACAAATAATCTCTGTATAATCTCTTGTACATATTTCTAATTTCACAAAGGAAGTTTGGCTTATATATACAGTGGAGGTAAAAAGCTGAAGTACTTACCAGAAACATAAACAACATCCTCCAAAATGAAGCCAACCGTTATTTACTGCATTACAATAACACTGAAGCAACATTCAAAGTTCCACCCATGATAAGATAAAAGAGGAAAAATATAAGGAAGAGGATATAAAGGCAAGTATTCAAGAGCCTCAGACAATAAACTCACAAATAAACCTCTTCAAGCTCATTTTTAATTTGGACAAAATGCCAATGTTATTAAGAACATTTAAATGATACAGTCCAATTGTATATGTGAAATAGCCCATTAGCCTGAACACTGGAGCGCTGTTAAATAAATGACCCGACCACTTCTGTTCAATGAACATATCACATTTCATTTAGCAAAAATAATAATTTAGATATGTATAATTATAAATGAAAACTATAAGAAGAATAAGAAAAAAAGAATAAGAATAAAATAGTCTACAATATTCAACTGAAATGTGAAATGTATAGTGCTTAAACTCTCACAAAAACAAAGAGTCCACATTCTGGACTCTTTGCTCTACAGCTAGATTTTTATGAGATTGTACATTTTGGCATTAAAGGAAATGAAACTCCAGCTAAGGAGCCATAAAAAGCATTTTCATTGATTTAGTTTTCAGCTTCAGACAGAAGTCAAGAATATAATCAAGTAGAAATTGAAGGAAACATGGCGATAGCAAAGGGAAATAGGTAAGAAAAGGATGATGGTTTCACATCGGTGCGTTGGTGGTTCTTTGTGTCTGGGGGTGGGCTCACTCCTTGGCGGCTGCTTATCGGGGCCTGGAGCCTGGGGCTCGCTCGGGCCACTTCGGAGGTGGGGTGCCCCCGGCGTCTCGGCCTGGGGCTCGGTCACTCAGGCACAGCTGGCTGCCGGCGGAGCTCACAGGCGCGTCACTGCAACTCCCCCTGGCTTCTGCTCCGCGGCTGCTGAGTGAGCCCTCATCTGGGACTGTCCTCAGCTCTTTCTGGGACAGTGGCGCGGCTGCCCCTCTGTTGGTCTTCCTTGGTCTCTTGTGTTCTGGGGGCCTCTTGTCTGGAGTTTTGATCTCCTCCATACCTGCTTCATGCCCTGGAGGAGGGGGCTGTGGCCCCCCCACACCCTCTAGCAGATCATTACATGAAGGAACCTTTTAAAAAAACAAGCGCGTCCATACTCACAGGTGTACACACGGGTGATCACACCCACAAACTACACCCTTTTTGGCTCCTACCTCAAAGCACACTGTGTTCTGTTGATCTTATGTGCTGCACAATAATGTTTAATATTTAGTATTTACTGTCATATTCCCATATATCATTGTGATGTTGTTTATTCTATTACTCTTGTTTTCTTTTTTCTTTCTCAGCAGGTGATCCAGGTGATCGATATATGCATTTTCTTTTTCTTTTTTTTTTCCTGCCCATTCTGTTGGTTTTTGTTTTTTGCCCTTCTCCCCCGTCCCTCTTCTCGGCTGTTTTTCTTTCCCCCAGTCAAATCTGTCCCGTATTCAGCAAGTGAAAATAAAATAAACAATAAAAGGTGAATCAAATGGACCATTATGGCAAGGCTGGGATGGTCAATTTGGTAAAGTAAATCCGTTGGGCATCTTTCTTTGCCTTTAGACAACAATTCTGATGGCAAAAGAACCAAACGGGACAGGCAAAAGAAAAAAAAAATAGGATGATGGTTTCACAGAAATGGAAGGAAAGGAGAAACTGGGATGTATAAGAAGGAGTATAAAACAATAAACTATTATCAAGACTCGGATTTGAAGACATTGGATTAAACTTAACATAATTTATATCTATTTATAGCTTCCCCCCCCCCCCCCCCCCCCCCCTCATCTTGACTCTCTAACTTTACCTCCAAAATAGTCAACCTAAGCTGTCCTGCTGATGTACTCATTTCCAATCTTTTTCATTCTGATCACTCTCAATGAAAACAAATCTGCCACCTCCTGTCTTTTTGTTAGTACCACCATCTCCAAACCTTACATCACAGCAGGTCTCACTACCATCTTGGAACCTTTTTCTTTCACTCTTGCTGCTATTCTTCTGTCACAAATTACCCCTGACACTCATCTCCACCCACTCATCCCTGCCTGTCTCCCTTCTTTACCTCTCTCTTGCACTGTCCATTGCTTTGAATTGACCCCAGGTATTTCACTTGTACACCTTCTCTACCTCTACTTATAGCAGCTTCTCCTTTTTACCTGTCTCTCTCTCATTCACACATATATTCTGTCTTGCTTTTACTGACTTTCATTCCTCTTCCAATCAGAGGATAACTGCAAATCTCCAGACTCTTTCCCACCTACTCTCACTACAGATCACAATGTTGTCTTCTAACATCATAGTCCATGGAGACCCCTGCCTGACCTCATCTGTCAGCCTGTCCATCACCACCGCAAACAAGAATGGGCTCAGAGCCAATCCCTAATGTAATCCCACCTCCACCTTGAACCCATCTGTCACCCCGCACACCTAACCACAGTGTCACTGTCCTCATACATGTCCTGCATCGCCCTCACATACTTCTCTGACACTTCTGGCTTCCTCATGCAGTACCACAGTTCTGCTCTTAGCATCCTATCATATTATTTATGTAGATCGACAAAGAAACAATGCAACTCCTTATGGCCTTTTCTATAACTTCTCCTTCATCACTCTCAAAGCAAACATTAAATCTGTAGTGATTTTATTCAGCAGGAAGCCATACTGCTGCTCATTGATCATTACCTCTCTTCTTTAGCTTGTTTCAGCAACTCTTTCCCATATATCCGTGGTATGGTTCATCAGCTTTATCCCCGTGTAGTACATGTAGTACATTTCCATCTCTGTCCTTAATCACTCCAACCTGTTGCACATTCTTTTCAAATTGGTCTTGCTGCCTTTAGCCAATCATTATAAATTGTCTCCTTCTTTAGTGTCCAACCTAACCTCACTATAAGCCATTTCCTTTGGCTTCACCACCTCTCTATTTGTTGTACCTAGGTTCCTAGTACACATGTCTTCTTTCTTCATCTTCTGGACATCCTTCCTTTGAATAATCTAAGGAGCTTGGAAAGAAAAACGACTGGACTTCCTTAAGTGTTTTCTTTCCAAGCTCCTTAGATTACCATGGCCTGGATGACTGAGAACCTACACAGACATCCTCCTTTGAATACTTTACTGAATACATTATTCATAACAGGGCAGCAAAATACAGGAGAATGTGACTGGGCTTTCTCTTTCTTTTGAATCCAGCAGTTTGTTATTTACCAACAACAAACAGGAAGAACCCTTTCGCTATACGCTATTGTTTTATTTATTTAAAAGGGACAGTGAAGTTTAACAAAGTCCAATTACAAAACACAAAACTGATGTAACGCACATAAGTTTATAGCTATTGCTAATTTTCAACCATTGTCCCTTGTTGGGCTTACAATCACAATACATACATTATACAATTATAATGCTCTGTTTTTGTTTTGTTGTCTATTTTTAACTAAAGTTAAACTACATTTTAAATTAAACACAGCTAGTTAAAACAGGTATATGATACATACAAAAAATAACTATATATGTGTATTAAATAGTGAAAAACAACGTAGCTAACTGGTCGTTTTTCAACCTCTCGGAACTTTGTGTAGTCTGTGCAGTTTCTACTCGGACCCAGTTTCTCTAAACTCACTTCCACTTCCTGTTTTTGCTCCTCTAGTAGCAACGTGGGTTCAGCACAGCTCACCGGTGTGTAGCAGCAGCATCAGTGTTATGCTCTCGTTCTACAATGCAGGTTTCCAGCGTGAATGATGTCAAAATTTACAATTTAAGCTACGGGAAGTCTCTTCCAGAGGTAAGAAGCACACTTCCTGCTCCTGATGTCCTTCATGTCATACCTGTGAAGTTACTGCTTACCTTCACCATAGCCGGCTAACCAAGCTAGCCGTAAGATGAGTGTTCTTAACACTGTATTAATGAAATGTCATAGCTGGATTCATACTTATTAACACCGCCATTTAATGAAATTATTCATATAAATAAATGGAAAAAATCTGCCGCTGCTTGGAAGAGGTTCACTGACGTAGATGAGGTCATACTCCGAAGATTTAATCAAAGTTTATCTGTATTTACAGCAGCGATAGTTGTTATTATTTGGGTATTATCACGGATCAAAGGTCTAACATTTCAGATACTACATGAGAATTGGGTAAAACGTTAAAATGTCTATTTAGCAGTTACAAACTTTATTTATAGGCATCTTTCAGGCAGGTTAGTGCAGATCAATGTGCTCCACAGACACAGTAAAATGTGGTAAAACTGAGCAAATGATAAATTAAAAAGACAAAAGATCATAATATAAAATAAAATGCTCATTAATTAAGGGAGCCTGTTGAAACGGTTAATGTATCTGATTAGGATGCTTTCTGCATACGATGAATAAAGTCCACCTTTAGTCTTCTTTTAAGTTTTCTTCTACATGTTGAGAACAAAATACAGCCGGACCACCTCAACCAGGAATCAGTAAAAGACAAGGAATACAACTGAGATGTTGGTGTTGTCCAAGTGGTGATGTCAAGCTCATTCGGAGAAAAACAGAATTTTGAGATAACTAACTGCTCTTTTTTTTTTAAGGTGATTAAGTCCATACATATGCTTCTTTCCATATTCAAAACAGCCGCGTCCTTGTGTTTTCTTTTTTCAATTTCTGACAGTCTGCTCGCTGAGACAGATTCTCTATTAAAGGGTTACCGTTGATGTCACCTGACAGTTGCGGCTCCATTTGAGAGCTTTCTTACTGTTGACCCTGTTTACTATTTAGGTTACCTTTTTTACCTTCTATGTAGCTTTATTTTTGTGACCTGCCATCAAACTAAGAGAAGAGGAAGCAGTTGTGTTGTTGAATGTTATTCTTTATGCTAAATCCTGATCACCTTTGTGTTGTTAACACAGTGGCTGTCGGACAGGAAGAAGAGACAGTTGCAAAAGAAAGATGTCGGTGAGTTGACAGCTATAATTACAGTTTCACACACAGATTGATTTCCTTCTAAATGTTTGTCTTTACTCACACGCTTCTGTTCTTTGCATTACTCAGAAATTCAGCGCAGGATTGAACTCATCCAGGACTTTGAGATGCCCACAGTGTGCACCTCCATCAAAGTGTCCCGGGATGGTCAGTTCATCCTGGCAGCAGGTAAAAGATATAAAGCTATATTTCCACCTAAAAGTCTTTTATTCTCAAAACTCTGGAATAACTCTAGAAGTCCATGAATTTATCAGAGTCAATCAAAATCAGAATACTTAATTAATCTCTGAGGAAAGTATGTAGTTAAAAGCTTTCTTCAGACCGTTGTTAGTCTGCAGTTCTTAAACAATTCTTAGGCAAATTAATTGGCTTCATATAGAAAAATAAAACAAAAACAAAAGCTTCGGTCTTTACTAGTCATCCTTGTCTAAAGCTGTGTCTTGATTTCAGAGCTGTCGGAGCAGAGAGCATTAATTTCACATTCTGAAAAAGCTCAGCTGAGCTAGCGCACTTTAGGTAGCAGATTTCTCTGATATTGCAATAAACGTAACAGTGCTCTGCTCAAGTTGCAGTGCCATGATAGTAACGAGCAGTTTCTGCATCACACTGAAATCCCTGAATAAAGCATTTTTTGTTGCTAACTGACAGACATGCTCCTGTAGCAGAGGCACACATCCTGCAGAAACTGAGCAAGGAGCCTAAACCACTTGCACAAATAAGGAAAAAGGTGGCCAAAGTGATGGTTACAGTAAAAGGGCAAGGTTGGCAAACAGCACTCGATGACAAAGCTGATGTCAAATTGATATCACACCTGCCATTTCTGCATGTTGTGCACCTCTCGATTTTATAACCTGGTGTGTTGTGACATTGCTGTGAAAGCTGGCAGCGCCGTGAGTGTACCATTGTGTCAGTTTTTACTACCATTTTAATAATACATCAGTACAGATAGTCAGAGATTCGTACGTTTTGCAGGGGGAGATGTTGCAATTGTTAGAAAACATGGGACTTTGTGGAAACTGTATGTGTGAGTCTTAATTTGAAATTTAACAATGTTAATTTTAAAAAAAAGCCTATTTACCATGAGGCAGGTTGAAAGTTAAAAAGTTAAAGTGATCATCTTGTCTTTTTAGTATCCTTATAACTATTGTCACAGCCAAAGGTGCCAGAGGATCATTACATCTCCCAAGTTCACGCAGCAGAACCATCACTTAGTGTCATCTTAAAGTAATACTGCCCGAGTCCAGGGATGCCTACAGGATCAAATCTTTTTTTTTTTGTTCTAGGCACTTACAAACCAAGGATTCGCTGCTATGACACCTACCAGCTGTCCCTGAAGTTTGAGCGCTGTCTAGATTCAGATGGTAAGTTTTTAGACTCCGGCTTTGCTCAGCTCCGATTACTGGACAGTGACTAAATTTCATTATTGTCTTTTCTTCCTCTGAAAGTCGTGGCCTTTGACATCCTGTCTGACGACTACTCCAAGGTGCGGGCGGCCCTTTTATTTTGACATGTTGAGTTTTTTCAGCATTTTTAAATTCTGATAGTTCAAAACTCACTCTGCTTTTTTGTTTGTTTTTGTCATTCTTCTCTGTGCAGTTGGTGTTTCTGCACTGTGACCGCCATGTAGAATTTCACTCTCAACATGGACACTACTACAAGACTCGTATTCCCAAGTTTGGTCGGGACTTTTCCTACCACTATCCCTCCTGTGATCTCTACTTTGTGGGGGCGAGGTGAGAACACAGTCGGATTAAGAGTCCTCGGGTGCATGATATAGCAGTCAGCTAGCAAAGTTAAAGCATTAATAGGGTTCAGCATTTGCAAAAATCCACTACTTTGTCTGTAAAAGAGCAATTTAACATATAATAGAAGGCAGGAAGTCCTCAGACATGCCAAGAATCCCCGAGTTAGTTTGTGCAGGAGAGTGGACAAAAGCACCTAGAAGGGGGTGAAGGTACGCATGTTACTTGTGAGTTTAAAGTGCCGAGTGCAATGTTTGTCTTCCCTGTTACACCAGAGCTTTTTGCTTTACAGTGATGATAAAAGATTTAGTGGTAAAAATGTATATCAAAATATAAATCTGGCAGTTTTAGGGTATTTTTATTTATTTCTGTCTCTCAATTAATTAGTGTGGTTGTTTTCACTTTCAGTTCAGAGGTTTTCAGACTGAACTTGGAGCAGGGACGTTTCCTTAACTCTCTTCAGACTGATGCTGTGTAAGTGTTTTCTGCTTCAGTGAAAAGGTTTTATGTGTGTCGGTACTAACGATATTAACTCCTCAGCCAATCTTTGTTTTTTTCCCTGGACTTCTCAAACAGGGAGAACAACGTGTGCGATATCAACCCCATCCACCATTTGTTTGCCACAGGATCCTCTGAGGTAAGTGTGAAACGGTGACTGTCTCCTTTTAATGCTAATATAAGGTTGTTATTATTTAGTTGTTTATATTGTTTTTGCACTTTACATAATCGGTTCTCATTGTGCCACCAGTGCTTGGGCTTACTTACATTATGTGTTTCTCTTTTCAAGAGGTCACTAGCTACAGTAGAAAAATTAGCTCCATACTGAATAATGTATTAATTTTTTTCCCTTTTGAATTTCTCAGCGGTAGATCTTTCTCTTCTCGCCTCTGCTCGGTATTGTTTGTTAAAAAGAATCACACACCAGCTGGGCTGACAAAAATAAGTGTTTCACATGATTTCTGGGTGTTAAAGTTCAAATCGTTGCCTCTCACATAAAATTTAGAGCTGCCTACGGAAGAACTTGCCTATTATAGCTTTTCAATAGTTTTAAAGTTGTTTAGTTAATTAGAAAAGCTCAGATTTTCACTTGTGCGACTCTCTGACTTTTCTTCTGCCGGCTCACCAGGGACGGGTCGAGTGCTGGGACCCCAGAGTCCGTAACCGTGTGGGCAAGCTGGACTGTGCCCTGAGTAGCCTCGCCGAAGGAACAGAGTAAGGAGCAAACTGTCACGCTCAGAAAGCTGATCTCAGCCTGACGACGCATATGCAGCCACATGGCACTTTTCACCACAGCCTGCATGAAAACCATGCTGCAAGCTATGTGTCATTATGGCATAAAACACAAATATCCAGCTTCTTATCCTGTTTCTGTGTGTTTTACCCCATCTTTAAATGGTATTCTCTGGAACTGTCGACAGAGTTCAAGCTCTGCCGTCCATCAGTGCGCTGAAGTTTAACAGCTCCCTCACCATGGCGGTCGGCACCACCACTGGTCAGGTGAGCCTAAACATTCATGTTACCAGAAGGATAGCTTCTTTTTCTTTATCTATGTTATTGCTAATCTCAAAACAGCATTTTCTGTTGAACAGCAGTCAAAAATCACCTTACAGTTCTGTGGCTGCATTCTTCTCTGCTTCTTTTGTGTTTGTTTGTTGTTGTGAGCTGTCAGCTCCCCACAGGCTGCGAAGTTACTGTGACTAATCAGCTGACAATTAGGTGGCTGATGTCATGCAGTTTGCTAACAAGTTAACGCAAGTTCAGTTTTCAGTATAAGGTCAAGGGATGAGCTTTTGGTTAATCATGTAGATGCTTTCTCATGCCTTTAATTGCACTTCTCTTTGTTTTGGTTTTTACATTTGGCAGACAGCTTCATCCAGGATTCTGACAGCTCTCTTTACCTTTCTGATCTCTTGCAGGTGCTGCTGTATGACCTGCGCTCCAGTCAGCCGCTTCTAGTCAAAGATCACCTATACAACCTGCCAATCAACTCCCTCAACTTCCACAATCAGCTGGACTTGGTTGTGTCTTCTGACTCCAAGATCATAAAAATCTGGAACAAAGACACTGTAAGTAACAGCCATCAGTTACAGATCATTGCGCTTTCACTATGTGGATCACAAGAAACTCATGCTCACTCTCATCTTTCATCCATCTTATATCTTTTCCACAGGGAAAGTTGTTCTCCTCCATACAGCCTCAGACCAACATCAACGGTGTTTGCGTCTACCCAAATTCAGGTGAGAATTAAGTTGTGGAAGCTGGAAACAAAGTTTGAGGAGAGCAGTCGCAGAACATCAAGAATGCATCTGCTTGACCACTACATGAACCAACACTGCAGATGTAGCACTGCAGAAATATTCAATAGGATGTTTCCCACATAGAGTCTAACTGTGGCTGCAGCTGTGAGCTGTGGAGGGTGGTCAATGTCAGTTCAGTTCAAGGTGCTTTATTAAGCTTCAGGATTTCCAATTAAGCAAGAATGATGCGATTATTTTAATATTTAATTTGATATAATGATTAATTATATGCGTGTGCTGCTTTCATATAGCGGTGAACTTGCTGTCCTCCGTGTCTCCATTTCTGTTCCCTCTTTGATCTCTTAAAGTTTTTTTTCTGGTTTGATCAAGCGTTCGGCATCTGAAAAAAATTACTTTTATCATTATCCACTTGCATGACCTGTTGATTTTTAACTAGCAGCTGTATACAGATCAACCTCATTGCCCCAGCTATATTTACTTTAATTTGAAGTTATCCTCCCTAACTCCACTCCTTGCATTCTTAATATTACAATATCAGATAACTGCACATAAATATGCAGCAGTGATACGTTCTTGAACTCCTGATCGATTGTTATCGGGAGTCGGGTTTAAGGTGCTGTGCTTTTCATTAAATTAATACAAATGTATAAAATTCACAGGTGGTGGTGGGTGGGTGGCTTAAGCTTTGGCTGTCTTTTAATATGCCTGCAGGTATATTAAAATACAGCCAAAGCTTAAACCCATCTAGAAACCCACTGAAGCAAAAACATTGTGGAAACTCTGCAGTGTGTTGAAGCGCAACCAGCAGCTTTTATGCATGACTAAATAGGCCTATGAATGAAACAGTAATGATTCCTGTAAGTTAAGCTGGTATTTAAAACGAGAGTTTTTTGTGCAGCTCCACCTCTGGGTGGCGCCATCTTATTGTAGAGCTCCCACACTTTTACTGTGTGATAGGCAGTGTGTACAAGGGGAATAAAACCTCAGATTTTTCTATAACTTATAGTGATGTTCTCTAAAGCTGTTGAAAAGCAGCACCAGCTTCTTGAGTTTCTTCTGTTTTTGTTCATTTTCGCTGCCTGAATGTTTTTTTTAACTCTTCATTATTAGAGCAGAAATGGGTTTTGCCATTACGATATGAAAATTCAGATCCCAGACAGTCTTTCATATACCAGTGCTGAAGGAACTTGACCTATAAATTACTAGATGAGGTTTTAACTGTTGCTCTGCTCTCTGGTTCATGAGCAGGTATGCTCTTCACTGCCAATGAAGATCCCAAGATGAACACGTTCTACATCCCAGTGAGTACAGAGACATTTATATTCTCATACACCAGTCACATTTATATTTACAGTACACCAAAGAATGATTCATGTTGCAGCTTTTCACACAGCTTTGCAATGCAAGGTCACCTTTAGGAGCTGGCCAAAGAGTGCGCACGTGCCATTTGTTTTCTGTCACCGAGCGAGTCATTGTCAACCCTGTGGGGCGGGGATGAACTGCAGGTGTGACACACAATGATGTGAAAAATAAGAAGAAGCAAACACGAGTTTGTTGATGGTGTTTTTGCTGGTTTATAAAAATCCTGATGTGAGGCCTGTTAACTTTTTCCCAGCTTCAATAGTGAAGCATGCCTGAAAAGCATGGGATCAGACTTCTCACGAGGCCTCTGCTTAATGAGTAATTGTCCCTATCAACAGTCTGTTCTGGAACTGATATGATCTTACCTCATGTGATATTGTCAGTGCATGCACGCGCATCTGTGGATGCGTGTGTGTGCATATGTGTGTACAGTCAACTAGGGTTTGCTTTGTGTAAATGGGTTCTTTCCAGCCCTGATTTCCATGCATGTGGTAAACTTTGGTCCTTTTGTCCTATGAGAAAAGGTGAGTCTGTCATTGTTTGAACATACAAGCCGAAAACCTTACCTGATTTAAAATTAGCCGACCTCCCATTCAGTATCATCTTCTAAGGCATGTCCCGACATTTTCCAGGACAGTTGCTGTTTTTAGACAGCACCATGGAAGTCCTGTTTTGACCTCTTATACTGAGCGCTCTGTGATTTCACCACGAATCCCAAACTTGGGCAGAGAGCAACTGGCCCAAAGTTCATATCAAATATCATCCATGGTAATGAGAGCTAGCTCTCTAGTCAAGGAAGAGTCTTTCTACTGCAACTCTGCAGTAGAAAGAGAGCACTCATTGGAAGCGATCAGTTTGTTTTGTTTTTTTGCCCACACCAACACAATCTTTGCTCACCACCTAACAATTTTGCCCCCTCAATATCATGATCTGGCTCATGGAAGTCAACAGAGGAGATATAATATGTACATAAATGCAGACATGCGAGAGGCTACTTGTGATCACACCTGTCAGCTGCTCAGGCCAGGGAAGTGATGCTGAAATCACTTGATTTCTTAAAGAGGTGGTATTGCAGAAAAGTTGGACCTGTAGCTGATTTGGAAGAAAATCTTAAAGTAGACTAAAACATAATTGAAAAAGATCATATTACATGTGATTTTTGGTGTTGACATGTTTATGAAAAAGCAGATCTGAGTCACAGATTAGCAAACATTAGAAACAAATGGTTGTTTTCTTTAAAAGCTCATTTCAACACTTTTCCTATTTCCCAGGATTTAACAGTAGAATGCTGTTGGTGTGACTTCAGGGCATTTTCAACCAAACTGACATTTTCTGAACCAAAAAGGGTTCTCGTCTCCACATGTGACCCCTGATGATCTCTGTTAGCTTTGTTAGCTCAGGAGTGATGTGACTAAACAATGACAGGGACACTGGACTTTGACCTCAGTGGTGTGACATCATCGGACTTCGAATCAGTTACTCCTTACTCAGCATTTCGATCAGCGTTCTCCAGTCGAAATATTTGAACTTTGAGAACTCGGTCACTACAAAGTGAAGAAGACGTGCCTTCAGTTTATTGAAGCAAGCCATGATATAAACAGATGACTGAGTTTGAAATGTACACGTGACAAAAGCAGAAAATGAAAGTAAGCATTTGGTATGATCATCCTTGTAATTCCACACAGCCTGCACACTCAGCTTTCTTCAGTTCTTTCTTGTACATTCTTTAAGTAGTTTTCAGGAGGAGTTCTCCAGACTTCTTGAAGGATATTCAAAGCTCTTCTTTGGATGTTGGCTGTCTTTTGTTCTGCTCTCTGTCAAGATGATCTCACACTACTTTAATAATTTCGAGTTCTGGGCTCTGCGGTGAACAGTCTGTGACTGATAGCTTTCCCTTGTGTATTTTCCTATCCTAGCAGTTGTTTTACTGCACTGGCAGTGTGTTTGGGATAGTTGTCATGATGAAGGTTGAAGCTGTTGCCAATCAGACACTTCTTAGACGGTTGCATGGTGGATTAAAATCTGATGGTACTTTATTGTGTTCATAATTCCTTAAATTTTGATCAGATTTCTAACTGATAAAAAGCCCCAAACCACAATCATCAAAGATGGTGACAATCACCAACTCCCACCTAACCGCCTCCATAGATATTTACAACTAACTTTCTTTCTTTCTTTCTTTCTTTCTTTCTTTCTTTCTTTCTTTTAGATTTGTTACTTGTTTTGTCCTCAACTTGTCTGGTTTCATCATTCCTTTTAAGAAAATTACAAAAACTGTTATCTTTTTACATTTTTTGTAGATTCTACTAAAGACATGGAAACAAACAATGTGTTTTTACAACAGGCTGCTAAAAACCAAAGTACACAAAGATAGTTTACTTTGGTTCTTTGTCTGTTATGTGTAGACACACCACTGAATCATCATTTGAGTTACATGCCTTTTTTATGCTTGAATGATTCATAGGTCAGTGTTAAGTAGCTTATAAATCAACAAAACACTCCTCTGAATATGATAAGTCACAAGGACTGCACTGAAAATCGGTGAAAAAAAAGCCTAAATTAAAAAAAAAAGAAAGTCTGGCTCCCTGGAAGCAAAATGTAAAGAAATGAAGTGTGGCTCAATTTTTTGCACAGTAGTGAATGTCAGAGTGTGACAGATTTAAGTGTCTGCATTAGATGGTGAGCGTGGGGCTCTGGGCAGATATGTGCGCCTGCAAATATTCTTTTGTGATGTGTGGATTTTTCCTCAAAAGTGCTACAATACAGTGCATCACTATGCACTATACACTTTAAGCTGATCACAAAAAAAGCAGGACTGTGCATCTGCGGTATCTGCAGCTGTCCCCATTGTATACTTTAAAAGCTGTTTCCTGTTGGGTGTTTTGCATGTTTGCCTAAAAATAACTGCAAAGAATAATCAGGTCTTATTTGTAAACCCTTACTGACCTGAAGCTCTTTAGGTTGTTCGTAATGTTAGTTGTCTACATTTGAGAAAGTAGAGAATGGTGCCCAGTGAATTTTCGAGTGGTCACATGTGTTTGCTGGTCACCATTATGCTGTCCTGGCTGGAAGCAAATTTAACCTTAAGTTATATAATATCTTCAAGAAAACCTCAGTTTTCTCAACTCTGGTGTCACACTTTCTGTTTTATGTTATGGCTTATGAGCTGGTTCATAGTAAAAGAGTTCTGCAAGTTAGTGACAGTACTGCCAATTTCCACTTTTTGGATACCAGGAAGTTTTACCTAACAGGGGGGTGTCTGGTGTTTGGACCCTGAGACTTGTACTACAACCAACATATATGCTTTAACTAACATCAGCTTTAACTGATTGTCTTCAAAATCAATGTTTATGAAAACTTTACTGAGAAATGCTTGGAACAGAGGTTCTGTGGTGGAGACACATAAATCCATCTTCATGGGAGTCACAAGCTAGTCTACGTCTACTGCTGGTCCCAAACTCAAATAATTGACAAAGCTGTCTCCGTAAGGGCATCCAATGTAAAATTGGTGCCAAATCAATGTGCGTGTCCACACGCTGTGGCAACCCCTTGGGGTAAGAAGGAAGCAGCTGGTTCTTAGTGCTTTTCTATTCTAGTGGAGCACCGATTCATACACTTTTTTTCCTATACCCAAGTCCTTTCTGTCTAACATTTAAACAAGTTCATATTCTGATGACCAATTTGGGTTTCTTGGGTGATTTTTTCTTCTTCTTCTTCTTCTTCTTCTTCTTCTTCTTCTTCTTCTTCTTCTTCTTCTTCTTTACTTTTGTGAACACACAAAAGGATTGTTTTTAAAACTACATACTCAAAAAGCGATTTCTCGACCTTTTGCTACTCTGCATTTCCTGTATCACCAGTGTTGCATTGCAAGTCGTTACAATTCCCTGAAAACCCTTAAGGACATTTATTTTCTGCTGTAATGGAAACATGACCTGGCTGAGTTTTTTTCTAACAACAAACAGTACTCAACAGTCTAAATCTGAACCAAGCGGGTGGATGTGTTTTTGTGTGTGTGTTTAGGCTCTGGGCCCAGCACCTCGATGGTGCTCCTTCCTAGACAACCTAACAGAGGAGCTGGAGGAGAGCCCGGAGAGCACGGTGTATGATGACTACAAGTTTGTCACTCGGAAGGACCTGGAAAATCTGGGTGAGACCTCATTACCTTAATTGTACCTCATGAAACTGCAGAGCACTTGGAGTAAATCAGCCCAAATTTGAGCACTTTTAAAGCAAAAAAAAAATCCTCAATCTAAGTGTGCAATTTTTGCTTTGGCTCTTTTGGTTAGAAAGCAAAGAGAGCTCAAGAGATCTTTACACAAAGAGTGACTTTAATACCAGCCCTGATAGTTATATCCAAAACTATGAATCAGTGTGAGCCACTTCGCTGCCTAGGGGGGTTAGTTTGAGTGGCTAGACTGTCTAAGTAGAGGCCACGGGAATGATTGAAATGCTTTAGGTAAGAGAAGTAGGGTGTAGGGGTAAGAGAGGGGGAGCATGAAGGGTCAAAGGAGTGGATATTGGATGGGTTGAATGAACACTGGAATGCAGGCTCAGCAGGAAAGAGATCAAATGACAAGAAGTAGAAAGATGATTGGCTGATGTGTGATAAAAGAAGAGGAGGGAGTAGGCAGGGGAACAGCACTGTTGGTATACAGGAGCCATGTAATGCGGCCCTGTTATGTAACATGTCCATATTGAGTACAGCACACTTGTGAAAGTTTCTGAGAAGAGCAAGTTCCTCATCATTCAGCTTGTAAGAGTGTGTCCTTGTCTACACACGCTATTACACACTTCCTGTGATGGCCCATCACAGGAAGTGTGTAATAAAAAAGTTGCACACCTTAAAAGTTGCACAAATACTCCCATCATGGGAGTATTTGTGCAACTTTTAAGGTGAAGTCAGGCGTGGAAAGAAGGTCAATATTGACCATTTCCATATTCATTTACTCACACGTTCACTGGGGTCTGAAAAATTTATTGAGAAGTCTTGAAATGTGACAAAACCAAAGTTTTTAGATATATAATTTTATGAAGTAAAAATATGTTAATGTTTAAAAAAGGACTAAAGTGCAGATCTGTTGTAATCGTAATACAGAATAGTATAGAGGTAGGTCACAAAGATTTTTGCAGTTCATCCTGAAGGGAAGATGAATGTGTGAAATTCGATCCAGTACCTGAGACATTTCACTGATCCACAAACAGTCACCTCTCGTTAGGAGAAGGGGAAAGCACGAAAGCCCTCATCTTACTACATTTAGAGCCAGTCAGTGTTACAAATCTTAAGACGGATGGGGACGGGAGGAATAGATGTATATCTTAACCAGTGTTTAGGTAAACAGGTATTGTTGTTGTAAACAAATTTAAATTTTCTGGTTTGCTTTTCTTTTTTCTTTTCTTCTCACGTTCAATAAAATCATTTGGGTTCATCTTCTGGGCACCATGAACGTGTATTTACTGAAAGATTTCATACTAAACCACAAAGTTTCTCCTCTTGATGGTGACACAGGAAGTCAGTCAGTGACACACGTCATTAGAATTTATTCTCTGGTTACTGTCAATGTCTCAGTCGCATTATGTGGCAATCAGTATATGGAATATCGGTAGACATATTTTTTAGCGTTACATTTAGTAGATGTATAACTACAGCAGATTGTATTTGCAAAAAATGTGTGTGTTTATTTATTTTTTTTAATTTCATGGCCAGGTTTGACTCACCTGATCGGATCATCCCTCCTGAGAGCTTACATGCACGGTTTCTTCATGGACATAAGACTTTATCATAAGGTATCATCCTTTTTGTGTACATCTCAGACTTTTGTCAGGACTTGTTCAATTCAAACTGATCCTAACGTGACACACTAAACCTAAACTGCAAATGTTTATTTGCTTGGCCGTAGGTTAAAGGTATGGTCAATCCTTTTGCGTACGAGGAATATCGCAAGGATAAGATTCGCCAGAAGATCGAGGAGGCCCGAACACAGAGAGTTCAGGTTAAGGTGAGAGTTTAGTTTTTCTGCTAGTTGCTATGGAAATGTCAGGTCTCATTTTACTGGCTTTTTCATGTTCAGTACTGAAACATCATAGTTAGAAGATGAATCAACAATCAGCATTTGCTGTCTAAGAAACAGCTATAGCCTCTGAATTTCATTATGGTCGAGCAAACATTCAGATTTAAGTCCATTTAGTCCATATTTGACTGGTTTGGTGCAACAGCTGTAGCAGAATAAACATAATTCATCTCCTTCTTACAATGTCAGCGTGTGACTCCTGTGACAGTCTGTGTTTATCTTTTCCCTCCATGCCCTCATACAACACTTTTCTGTGTAGTATTTATTATGATCAATCTGTTTTTGAAAATATGACCTGAATAAATAAGATTCAGAGCTAAAAATCCCGATAACCTGTTGAATCAGCTACATAAAAAGAATTCCACAGAGTTAAAATACCCATTAAACTGGATTGTACTGGATTGAAGTTCAAAACTTTACTCACATCCTGTCACACTAAGTGCAAAAGCTAATAAATGGTAGGTTAATTTGAGGAATGTGTGATTCACTCTTCAAACTGATTGGATCATTTTCTCTCCGTTCTCGTGTGTGCTAAGTACAATTTGTTCTCTCTGAAACAGAAACTGCCGAAGGTGAACAAGGAGTTAGCTCTTAAACTGATGGAGGAGGGTGATGACGAAGCAGAGGTGGTTTCCAGGAAAAAGAAGGGCAAGGTAGAAAAACAAGATTACAACATCAATGTTTTTGATTAATTGTGAATGTACACGGTGTATTCAGAGATCATAATGTTCTTCCAGGCAGCTTCGTAGAATTCATGACGTAATGTTCCTCTTTGTTGACTTTTTCCAAACCGCAGGCTCTCCCCAGCATCCTGGGAGACGACCGTTTCAAGGTGATGTTCGAAAACTCAGACTACCAGGTGGATGAGCAGAGCGAGGAGTTCCGCCTGCTCAACCCCATCGTCTCCAAAGTCGGCCAGAAAAGGAAGAAGAAGCTGCGGCTGCTAGCTCAGCAGGCTGCTGTTTCCGAGCAGGTAAAATGGTTTCCAAGCAGGTAAACGACACAGTGTTTTACTGCACGAGCAGGTAACACTGCATCGTTTTACTGAGATGGCCTGTTGTGTGTGGAGGCCATGGAATTCAAAGTTTTTTTTGACCAGTTCCTATTTTAGTTTTTACCCCTCAGCCATAAAAGGCTGGCAATAGCCCATCAGTCAGGTGGGTGTGCAACACTGACACCCAAATTTGTGGATGCGATAACTTGAGAATGAAGCAACCTAGGAGTTTCAAGCACCACAGGTGCATCTACTAAAAATTTAAACGAGTCTGAGTCTCGGTGACCTTGACCTTAAGGTTAGCGGGCAGGTTTTTTTGCAAATTTTGTGAAAATGATAACTCGAAAACAAGGTGATGTAGGATTTCAAAATTCATAACTTGGGTACATTTACTAGGAGGCTGAGGGTACCACTGGCCACCGCCAGTATTTTCTAACTCTGGCTTACCAATTATTTATGTTCACAATAAAAGTTTAACTATTTAACAACATTATTTCTAAAATAGGTTAAAGGGCTTTTTTGCACAGTTACCAAGTGTTGATCTATAACTGTGTTAAATATATTCCTCACTTTAAGGATGTCAGCATTTGGCTCAACTTAAAAAAACGGTGTCCTAATTTGTTAAAATAAAATAAATGAAAAGGACCTTTTATTTATGATCAACTGGTTTCTCCCTGCCCTGCTCTCAGTCTCATTATGATTACATCTTAATACTCATGGAGAGAAATAAGACAAAAACAGCTAAAGAGTTCATTGATTGGAGGATAACACATATACACACATATGTAACAGAAAACACAAAAGCGAGGGAGTGATTGCAGTTACATTTAAACCCCCCAAGCATCCAAAGAAGAACAATTGTTTGTTGTAGGTGTAAAATACCTTAATAGCCCTGAACCTTTACTGTTAGCTTCCTCAATGCCATGTTGGCTCTCTTACTGATGACATGAGGCAATGTAAAGACACAACATAGACCTGCATGCATAATTAGAGCTTTTAGAGCAGCAATGGGACTGATATCAATTTCAACTACTCACTGGTCATATGCCATGTTTACACAGGTTCAGGTGGTTGTCATATCTCGTTTGTTTCAATCTGCACCACAGAAATGTGGTTCAAACTCTTACAGAAGTGCTTGAGAGCCGAAAGGATGGGCTAATCAGATGGGCACAAAATCAGATACAGCTATGGCTAATTTGGTGTGCAACAATGGACGATCAGCTGAAAAACCAGCTGATCCCAGTCACCAGCAGACTGGTGTATGTGCAGTGTTCAGGCCTTTTAGAAAGCAAGTATGTGCTGAAACTTTTGCACAAAAGAAAAAGGGGGGGTGTAACTAAACAGTGGCTTTTCAGATTTATTTCCATTATTAGAACCAGCGCATTACTAATCCCTCTGGACATGATCACATGTTTTTCTGTTGTTTACAAGCCTCACTGAGCCAGCTGTGTATACACGTGCTGTGTTTTCTTGATATATTGGAAGATGAGGGCCCAGGAAGCAGATCACATCAGTGATTTTTTTGTTGCTCTGCTTCATCTCCCTGCAGGTGCCTGAAGATAACGACGAGGAGCCAGAGGGGCGAGCCAGCTCCGAGGAGGAGAGCTCTGACGATGACAAAAGCTGGGTGGAGGAGGTGAGGGAGCAGCGGAGGTTGCTTCGGCAGGAGGACAGAGACCGCCGGCGGCAGGAGAGGAAGGACGCAGACCGCAACACTGTCCTTGTGGAGAGGGAGCAGAACGGAGGAGAAGAATGCTCAAATGTGGCTGAGAGCAAGAAGACGAGTCAGCCGCAGTTTTATCAGATCAAAGCTGGCGAGGAGTTCAGAAGTTTTAATGACATGGCCCGCAAGCAGAAACTACAGAAGTATGTCTTTGGAAATGTACCCTGTGTTACATGACTTATTGTTTGAGACACTCTTTGAAACCCAAATTGCTTCAGGGTTTGCAGCTGTTAAAGGCAGAGAATCACCCCACCTGTAAAGTATTAATAGTCTGTGTCCTAACGCTTTATGACAACGCTCTGTCTGTACTGTTTTGTATATTGTGCCTGACGATCATGCGTTCCTTCTTCTAGGACTTCTCTGGAGGAGCGGCTAAAGTTAGAGGAGCACTCCGAAACCAGTGGCACGGCTGACACCGCAGTGGGCAGCAAACAGCTGACCTTCACTCTCAAAAAGGTACACTGCTTACTTAATCATCACAATCCCTCACAAAGGAGCAAATAATGGAGACACTTATGATGTCTCCAGGATCCAGAACTTAAATCTGGAAAATGTTCATAAGATGAAGGTTTTTTTTAAAAAAAAGAGAGATTTAACCACTGACTCTATACATTTATCTCCCAGTGAGATAAATGTATAAATGTAAGGTTACTTGGATAATCCTTAAGAAGAACAATCCCTCTCCTCAATTGAGCATTACTTAATGTCAAATTCGCCCATGTCTGGATGACATTTCGCTGGTCTGAAGTCATCTCATTGTCAGACAAAGCAAGCTAAAGCGCTTTTAGAGAAAATGCAGAGAGGATTGTTGGTATATGATTGGTTCTTCACCTTAAACAAGTCAGTAAATACATCATCAATCTGCAGGTAGAATCGCAGCACTTGCATTTGTTTAACATCCATCCTCCTGTCCTCCTCTGCAGTCGGAGCAGCAGAAGAAGCAGCAGCAAGCGGAGCGGGAGCACCACGAAGAGAGGAAGAAGCTGAGGCGCTCCGCCGGACACTTGAGCAGCATCAGGGGCCGCGGGAGAGGCTGGGGCGGCAGAGGACGAGGCCGCCATTGACTGACGCCTAACTGGCAGAAACCTTGCCCTGAAGTCAGAGTTGAATAGTTTGTTCCATTAACTCAGCTCTGGCAGTCGTCTTCAAGAGTAGAAGTATTGTACTGACTTTAAGCTTTTAATCAGTGGTGGGAAGGCTGGAGACGTGCTGCAGAGACTGGTACTGCTGCACAGACGAGCCCGTCCCTCTCCTGGGTGGTCTGGGTCATGTGTTTACCTGTTCTCTGCTAATTCAGAGCATATTAAAAAAAGAGAGATTACCCATGTCGCTGTCTGTATGAATATAATGCCAGGCCATTATCCATAAGTACCCTGACTGCATATATTTTAGCAGGAGGGCCCAGGAGAAATTAAACACAGAGAGCTGAGAGGACTTGGCATGTAGCTGCTTTCTGTGGCGTCGTTTCTTAAAGTGGCTCCGTGGTGGAGCCTGCTTCAGCTAAAGAAGAATGGAATGTGTGGAATGAAAATGTAATTGTTTTTTTATTAATGCAGAAACATTGTTAAGCCAACACTGAATTAGAAACATTTGTACTACATTATATTATATTTGGTACATTTGCCTGTCTCCATTGTTTTTACTGTTGAAAATCAAAATATAAAATAATCTGCCAGAATATTGGAGCCTCCCTCCTTTGCAGCAGATCACTCCCTACTTGTGTGAGAGAAGAGGAGAACAAATGAATGAGGAGACCTTCTTCCCCTTCCCCAAATACAACTGCAGTTCTTGGAAACTGGAGGCCTTCCCATCAGTCCTTCCCATCCTCCAACCTGCTGATGGTGTGAACCCCCTCTATTCCAGCAGTGGCTCTTTTCAAATGTGAAAGGGGGCTGTTTTCTGCACTCGGCGTGGTAACCCCAACCATTTGATGTTACCACGCCTCTGCACCACAATCCATCAGGTTTGTGACAGCGTGGATAGTATCTCATGCAGGAGAAATCCATTTCAGACACATACTTCACCCTGAAAAGTTGCTGCAGAAGCCTCATAATCTGTACTCTGTATAGACGAATAGTTTAAAATGAACAAAATGTAAGTGAGAAAAAATACACCTAAACATTAATATTGTATTTACATGATTAAACGTAACATGGGGATTTTGTTATTAAACAAAGATAACCTGAGTTATCTCAGTCCTTTATTTATCCAGGTAAAAAAAATCCCATTGAGATTAAAAATCTAATTTCCAAGAGAGACCTGGCATCATGGCAACAAAAGTCAAAATACAAATACCACATAAGTATATAACATTTAAAACAAATACAATATTATGTACAAATGTGAAAAATAAAATAACAGATCAAATTAAGAGTGACTTTAAGAACAAAAGTAAAAGAGTTATTTTCTTGTTCCTTTAATGGACTTAAACTCCCTCAAGGTAACCAATTCTGATCATTTCAGTTCCTTCTGCAGATTATTCCAGGAAGCAGGGGCAGCGTATTTAAAAGCCGTATTTAATACAATCAATTGTATGATATTGTGAGAACGAAGGCTGTATTGGTTGTGGTTTTTACACATATAAACACATAAATAAGATGGAACCAGCCCAAGGAGAGATTTATAGATAAAGATCAACCAATGGGAGAATCTTCGAATATGCAAAGATGGACATTTAGCAGCAGCATACAAAGAACAATGATGTACACGATTTCCATAACCAGTAATAAAACGTACAGCACAATGGTACACAGTATCCAGCCTCTTTAGGTAGTGGGCGGATGCATTCATTAAAAGCAGGTCACCATAATCTAATAAAGATAAAAAAGTTGCATGAATCAAATGTTTTCTTACTTGGAGGGAGAAACAGGATTGATTTCTAAAAACACAACTGCACAAAGTGCAGTTTTTAAATGAAGTTTTCATTTTCTAAGGGAAAAAAAAAACATCCAAACCTACCTGGCCCTGTGTGAAAAAAGTAACTGTCCTCTAAACCTAATAACTGGTTGTTTCACCGTTGGCAGCAAGAACTGCAATCAAGCGTTTGCGATAAACTGGCACTGAGTCTTTCACATGGCTGTGGAGGAGTTTTGGCTCACTGTTGCATGACCCTAAACATCCTTTTTAAGGTCAAACCAAAGCACCTCAATCACTGCTCCTGCATAACTCAAGTGCAGTTGAACTTTAGGGTAGGAGTTCTCAGGGATCATCAAGATGTTTTTGGCAAATATGACAGAAACTTTTGTGTCCTTTGTGGTCAGCAGTGGTTTTCTCCTTGGAACTTTCCCATGGGTGCCATTTTCGACCAGTCTCTCTTTTCTTGTTGAACCGTGAACACTGACCCTAACTGAAGCACGTGAGGCCTGCCGTGCTCTAGATGTTGGTCTGGATTCTTTTGTGATCTCCTGAATGAATCATCATTGTGGTCTTTGAGTGATTTCGGTTGGACGGCCACCCCTGGAAAGGTCCACCAAGCTTGAAAGTTTTCTCCATTTGTGGATCATGATTCTCACTGTCGTTCACTTGAGTCGCAAAACCGTAGAAATGTCTTGGAAACCCTTTTCAGATCTTTATTTGTGATTTAACAAGGCGCAGCCTTTACTTTTTCACACAAGGTCAGGTAGGTTTGGATAGCGGTTTCTTCTTAATGAATAAAATCATTATATTCACGAATGATATTTGTCTAATATTAAAATTTGTTTAGGCATGACAAATATAAAAGAAATTAGAAATAAGGAAGGTGATAAATACTTTTTCACAGCACTGTAGGCATGGACGTTGGGTCTCTAGTTGTCTACCACTAAGGTAGTGGTACAGGATGGGGTGTATGTGGATCAGGCTTGTTTAGAATCTGGGTCAACATCCAGCAATTTGATTCACTGACTCAGAGCTTTTTATAAGCAGTTTTTTTTTTTTTGCTGCAGACAGAAGCCCTGGTGAAGGAGGCTGAAACTCAATAAAAGACACATTTTTGTTTTATTTTTTATTTTTTTTGGAATCGCATCTGTAACCGGAAGGTCGCCGGTTCGATCCCTGGGCTCTCTGTCCTGGTCGTTGTGTCCCTGGGCAAGACACTTTACCCTACTTGCCTACTGGTGTTGGCCAGAGGGGCCGATGGCGCGATATGGCAGCCTCGCTTCTGTCAGTCTGCCCCAGGGCAGCTGTGGCTACAACTGTAGCTTGCCTCCACTATTCATTGTGAATGAATAGTGGTATTGTAAAGCGCTTTGGGTGCCTAGAAAAGCGCTATATAAATCCAATCCATTTACTCTTAAGTCAAACTATATATGAATTGTTAATAGGTCCAGAGGTGTTTTAAGGGTGTTTTAATGCCTTAGTATGGAGATGGTTTTCTTTTCTCTACCCATATGACAAATTTTATCAGTGCTTCCACATCTACCTCCCCCCCATACCTCCCCAAGATATCAAATTATGATTTTAATCTTAAGTTTTCCCTTTACTCGAAATGAGGACGTGCTCCTTTAATCCTCTCAATTTGTAAATAGATCCAGGTGTAATATACTTTTAAAACTTTTCCAGGGTGAACGGGAAGCTTTAGGCTTGTGTAAGTGTGCAATAAAGGCTTTGTGACGAGACCCCTTTGTTTGGGGACACTGCTAACGTTTCTCGTTGAACAAATAAACATTTTTTTTTTATGTCATCTGGTGTAGTACCAGCCAGATTGGCCTCATTTTTTTTTCACAATGCTTTGGCTTCACCATGACTACTGGCAATTAGGCCACAAGAACTGGGTCAGCCAGTGCCAGCAGAGAGAAAAAAGAACCTGAATGTAAGATGAAACATCATGCAGGTCATCATGAGGTGTGAATTTAATTTTGGGTTATGGAAGGTATTTTTACATCTGCTAGAAAAGTTATGTGTGTGGTTAATTTTTTTGTTTCGCTGTATAGAAGATATAGAAAATATCATAAACTAATCTGGGGACTTTATGCATGCTGGACTTAAAAGCCTCAGACTTCTCTGGTTTTTCCATGTAATGATCAATGAAAATCTCAGATTGGTTGTAGAATAGTGGCCCCTTGTTTGTTTCCGATTTAATTTTATGTTTTACATTTCTGATAAATATTTGTGCATCCAGTGGTTAAGGACAGCAATGGAAAGGTACTAATGAGTGAAGAGAGTGTTGAGAAGACGGAAGGAGTTCATGAAGAAAATAAGAAAGGAGGGTGGATCAGGATTACTAAAGAGGAATTGAGGAAAGCTATTAAGAAAAGTGTGTGTTCATGCTAAAAGCCAGATTTACAGTCTGTATTGGTGGACAACTCAAGAACCTGTCAGTTTAGCTATTAAATGGTGTGAACAGGGGCATTTCTACAGCTGTCAATACTGAATATGTATATGTAGGATTTTCCCTCTCAGATTGCAAAACATTTTGTGGGGTAAAGTTGAACCCACAACAAAGAAAACCATGTTATATTTTTCTCCTGACAGAACTGTATTATGATCGTTGAATTTATTAGTACTAGGATGCGGGACTGTTTAAAGCTGTGAGTGCTTTGCCAAAGACTATAGCTCTCTGTATCCTCACCACCATGTTTAGAGCAGAGCCCCAACATGTTTCTGGTCTCAGTACTACTTTTTATGAAACAATGTAGAAAGTAACAAAGAGCGATGGATGAAAGGGAAGAATATTTGCCCAAAACAAGATTCGTAGTAGCCATGGATGCATTACATACCATAAACGTACCTTTCACGCTCAACAGAGGAGTTTGTAGTGTTTCAGGTTTTTAATTACATTTTTACAAACGGTAAATGTACTGGTTCTCATATTGTAGTCTTCTACTCTACCTGTGCATTCATACAAGCACTTTTTTCTATACGTAAGTGCTTTCTATCTAACATTCATACTCCGATGGATGTATCGGAGAGCAACTTTGGGTTAGTAACTTGCCCAAGGATATTTGACATGCAAACTGGAGCAGCCAGGGATCAAACCACCAACCTTCCGATTAGTAGATGACCTGCTCTACCGCTTCAGCTACAAATACCCAACAAAGACATTGCTCCACACTGAAATCTGCAGAGTACAAAAGCCCTTGCATGTTTTTAATCAGCAGTGTGCACACACAGCTCTGTAACATCACAATTTGGCTTTTATGTATAATTTTTTTTAATACTCCATTATTCTTTTACATATCACGTTGACCTGCCTATAGAAATGCGTAATAATGTGATTCATGTTAGAATACTGCGTAAATCTTACCAATGTGTAATTCAGGTGTTCTTGAATGTAATTCGGGATTTTGAAGAAATCATTGTTGCACAGGGAAATGTGAGTCAGAATTTTTCCTTCAGATACCTGCATCTTCATGGCATGCAGTACAAATGTGTGCGCTTAGACATGCGGTACATGTGACAAAATAACATTAACTTCATTCATTTTATGATTATTAGGATTTGATTATAAATAATGCTTTGTGCTGTTCTATAAATCCCACATGTCAGCTGTTGGACACAGATTAGTGGTTTATTAACACAGGATTTTGCCCATATATTAAAATATACAGGTTCTCCTTCTACAACCTCACATTGATCTCAACTGACATACTGTTTCTGGAGAGACATGCATGTGTAAAACCTGCACTTGCACTGCAGTGTTTTTGTTCTATATTGCTTGCGTTCTTGTTGGGTCTTCTTAACTTAATAAGTTGCATTCCTCTTTGTATGAACTGTGTTGGTCATTATTGAAATGAAGTGGCTATGATAGTGGTCATAAATTTACACATTGTTACTAGATTACATGCAAAACCTTCTGCTCTCATCCAGCCAGGAATCTCAGTAATTTGAACTGCTTAGTAAATTTGGCCCTCAGTAGTACAGTTAGGTGTGCAGTTAGGTATGAAATCCACTTCTAGATCCTGGTGCCAGTTGTCCATCTTCACCAAACAACCAAGGCTTCACAGCACCAACTGCAACTCTTACATGGTCAGCGGGGATGTGAAAATCAATTAGATGTACAATAGTGCCATTTTTCTTTAAATTTATTACATGCCAACTCGGTGTGATTCTGCAGGCCTCAGTAGGTGGCTTATTATTTATGCAACATTTTGTACTTTCATCCTAAGTTTCATAGACTAAATAGTAAAACTGTGATGCATGAAGTGTAAAGCTTTAAGCCTTCTCTTCAGTCTGGGACTTTTTCTGCGAAAGGATCAAAGGAGTGAAATGTGCTGATGCAGCAGCCTGTCCGCAGAGCTTCAGGCCAACCCAGGACGCATAAAAAAAATCTTGCAGTGACAATACCTACACTCTTTTTTTTCTTTTTCGAGGTCTCAGTCCTCACACCACCATGCGAACAAACGCCGAGCAACTCAACCCTGAAAGAAGAAAAATTGATGAGTCAGCAGAGAACAAGCTGAAACAACCCACTGACAAGTGGGCAAGTAGAGCATAAATATGTTCAAAGGCATGATAATAATGTTTTTTATTATACTGGATTTTGAAATTAGATTTGAAATTATTTCTTAATTGGTTGTGGTAATTTTGTAAATTTGACATGTTTAAGATAAGAAACGTCCTTTTATTGCGACTTTTTGTATTCTGGAAATCATGAACAGCTCTCAGATTTTACCAGACTGTTCTCATTCCTGGTCCAAATAACAATGTTATGTCAAAGCTGACAGTGAGACTAAGTTAGGCACAAGTTATTGGGCTGCTGCGCATGATTCACTCAGCTATGCCAATAATGACACATCGCTATAACTGCCGACTTGTCTCAACAATGAAGCTTACTGTTATAAGGACATGTTTTACCCCAAACCACAGTCTTGCTGGTTGTCCGAAGCTAATCAGTGAATAAAAGTGTAACCCTCCAAATATTTTGACTCACTGTGTTGTCTTCGTGCATAGTCATGTATTAATACATAAAACAAAAACATGTTGCACCTTCTGCATAATGGTCCATCCATCCATCCATCCATCCATCCATCCATCCATCCATCCATCCATCCATCCATCCATTTTCTTACACTTATCCGAGGCCAGGTTGCAGGTGCAGCAGCTCAAGCAGAGAAGCCCAGACCTTCCTCTCCCCAGCCACCTCCTCTAGCTCCTCTAACACTAAGGCGTTCCCAGGCCAGCCAAGAGATATAATCTCTCCAGCGTACAGGTGCCCAGGAGGCATCCTTGTCTGATGCCTGAACCACCTCAACTGGCTCCTTTCAATGTGAAGGTGCAGCGGCTCTCTGAGCCCCTCCCGAATGGCTGAAATTCTCGCCCTATCTCTAAGGGAGAAGGCAGCCAGCCTTCGGGGGAAGCCAATTTCCATCCTTGTATCCGTGATCTCGTTCTTTCGGTCACTACCCACAGCTCGTGACCATAGGTGAGGGCAGGGATATAGATCGACTGGTAAATTGAGAGCTTCGCTTTTACACTCAGCTCTCTCTTCACCACAACAGACCGGTACAGCATCCGCATCACTGCACCGGCAGCACCAATCCGTCTGTCGATCTCCGGCTCCCTTTTTCAGTCACTCGTGAACAAGACCCCAAGATACTTACACTCCTCCACTTGGGGCAGGAACTCGTCCCTGACCCGGAGTGGGCACTCCACCCTTTTCCGGCTGAGGACCATGGCCTCAGATTTGGAGGTACTGATTCTCATTCCCGCTGTTTCACAGTTGGCTGCAAGGCGAGCTGGAGGCCATTACCTGATGAAGCCAACAGAACCACATCATCTGCAAAAAGCAGGGATGAGATCCTGAGACCACCCAAGTGAAAGCCTTCCACCACTTGGCAACGCCTAGCTCCAAAGTACGGTATGGACCAATACTTTATCCAAACATGGTAATTTCTGGCTCCAAACATTTAACATGATGGAGACAAAAATGCTTATTTTGCGAGACTTCAAATACAGTGGACACTGTCATCTTTTATATACAGTCTTTGGCTGTGATGTGCCAATGTGACACCTCGATATGTCCTAGGTGGCAGACATTATTTTATGGGGACTCTGCAAAACCATCTTGCCCCTTGTGTGTCTTTCTCACATACTTCGACGTTAGAGATCCACCTGTCCTTACTGGATTCCTACGAGCTAGAACTTCATGGAACCAGCAGCTCTGGAAAGACATAACAGTCTTCATCTTTCAGATCACTTTTTTCATGATACTTTTTTTACTTCTCCTCCATTTGAATAATTCCAAAATCAACCTGCAGCTACAAATTCACTGAGTGGTGTCCACTAAAAACGATTAAGATTTAATCTTGAGTACATTCATCTACGAGTTGACACAGCTTGCCTGGAATGCAGGAATAGGATCACATCAGTGATTCTTGTCAATGAACAGCCAGTCAGCAAGCACTCACAAGAACAAACCTTTAATTGCCTTTTTTTTTTAATGTATTGTGGTAACACGCCTCACTTTAAAGTCAAACCTAAATTACAAGCCTCTCCATGCCTGTGGATTTAATGGAAATGCAAATACATTCTTTCACTGGAATTTCTTAGTCATACTCAGTAGTCCCATTCTTGTTTTATCTTGCTTTATTTCAGTATGCAATACTGTAATAAAACTAGTTCTGACAGTAGGGTGTGTAACCTCACTCCTCCTGTAAAAGGTGCCTAGTTGTGTTGCAATCGTTTTAGCTCTAGGCAGCGGTCGGGTTGGATTCTGTGGTCTCACCTGAGCTTTAAGTTAATTAAATTATCTGCATGTTTTGTTGCAAGTCACACTGTCTAATCTGAAATGAAGCAATGTAAACAAACACCGCAGGTACCATCCACTACACCAAATGGTATGCAGGGAAACATTAAGATTCCCGGTCTGATCCTCAGTCTGAGCCGGAAAGGTCGAGTCCATTTAAATGGATGAGTGAATTAGCTGTTGCTTTAGACAACAGATTTATACAAAGTGAATGTACATTCGCTTGTTATCCTGTTCTTTATTTTTTTTTATTTTTGTCAAGTCATAATTAATAACTGCAGTTGCAACTCTGGTCAAAGCTCAAAAGACAAAAGCAGTTCAAGCATGACCTGAAAGAAGAATAATTCTTCTTTTTCTTGTGAAAAAACAAAGTTATATATTTTGCTTCAGAACCTAAAAAAAGTACTTAGGCAAGAGCACAGAAGGCAAAGTGATAGATGGATGGAATCAGAAACAAAATATTCCAGAACCATGAGAGCAATTAGTAGCTCAAATTCTCGACTATTAAGAACTACTGAGAATGCTTGCTGGCGAGGAGACAAGGGGTGGCCCATTCAGCTGTCACGCATCAGTAATATTCATAGAACCAGTGTTACATCTAGTAACAACTTAATTCAAGTGGAACTTTGGAACCTTGGTGACAGAAATACTTCCTCTTAAACCTGTTTCTCTTAAACCTTGGGCAAGAGGAAGGTTACACCCAGGACAGGTCTCCAGTTTATCGCAGAGTTTTACATTTTTATTTTATTTAAATATTAAGTTATCTTTAAAGCTTTATCAACAATTAAAATTGAAGAGTTAATAAAGTTCTGTATTTTCTAATTAGTTTTTATTTTAGTGCTGTCAATAGATTTAAAAAAATAACTAATTAATCACATAATTTTCTGTAATATAATCGCGATGAATCGCAAATACTTGATTAATAGCTTGGTTGCATTTAGATTTTTTTCAACTTTATATTTAAGCTTGTAACTGACATTTGAAGTAAATGCAGAATAAATACAAAGAATGTATGCTCTAATTCAAAAAGAATTTGAATAGTTTTCTTAAATCTTTTAACACAGGGTCTCTCCTGTGAAATACAACTTTAAAAAATTAAAATGTTTAATCAGATTCATCGCAGCGTTACTGTGGATTAATTTTGATTAATCACGATTAAATATCATTCATTTTTATTCTATATTATTCTATATTTATTTTTGCTTTTTGCAGACTCACGAAAAAAGGGAAAATATGCGCTCTTAACATGTTTATTGAACATCATGAACATTTATCTTAACAAAAAACTCTGTAAACATTTATCCACTCTCTCTCTGTCACTCTTGGGGGAAGCACTTCAAGTCCTTGAAATGAGGAACCAAAGCTATGTAAAGTGCATGTTCTCAACAATATTAAAATGGCCTGTATTTGTATAGCGCTTTACTAGTCCCTAAGAACCCCAAAGCGCTTTACACATTCAGTCATTCACCCATTCACTCACACATTCACACACTGTTGATGGCAAGCTACACTGTAGCCACAGCTGCCCTGGGGCGCACTGACAGAGGCGAAAAACTAAAACTAATAGTGAAACTAATAAGAGGTGTATTAATAGGTCTGCCGTTTGTTGCAATTCACTTGGTATTGTGTCAGTACTGAGCAGGCTGACGCATTAGCCAAAGTCCTAGCAGCATCGCAGACTAACGTATGCTTCGTGTCAATGTGATATTTGAAGCTGGAAGTGCTTCGATGAAAAGAAAATTCCTTCTTGCACAATGTGCATAATACTTTATGTCGGTTGATTGTTCCGTCTTGTTTGGTTTTTTTAAACTCAAATTTCCCATTGAGAGGGCCAGTATGCGTTTATCATCTTCCCTATTGAGTTGACTGGTTCAGTTCAACTGCCAGTCACTACAAGATCAACTGCCCATTTGCGCATGTGCGATGGTAACTCTACTTGGACAAACTGCTCTAAATGCTTTGACAGAAACATTTCAGGTATTTTGAGTCATTCTGCACTTCAGATGCGTTAATTGCGTTAAAAATTTTAATCACATTGACCGTGATGGCAGATTAATTTGCGTTAACGCGTTAATTTTGACAGCAGTATTTGATTTATTTATTTTTACTTTTTGTTTTTAATTCAGTCTAGCTCCATTTAGTTTTCAGAGTAGTTTTTTTTTATTTCAGTTTAGCTTTTATTAGTTTCCCTATTAGTTTTAGGTTTTTTTTAATTATTACTGTATGGAGGGCATGCATCAGAGGCAAGATGTAGGTGGACTATAGGTGGACTTTCCAGTAGACAGTAGACATCCAGTCTCTATCAATGACTCATCAGGCAAGTTGTAATAACATTTTTTTTTTTTACCAAGCTGACAGATATTAGAACTAAAAATATTTCCTTTACATTTTTTATATTATTTTGTTTTTATAATTTATATTAAAAAAATTATGTTTGGATTTATCCTTATGGCACCCATACAAAAATGATTTGGCTCCCTGTAAAGGATCCAAATAAATGTATGTTGTCTTGGCCTTTTTAATAGAAATGCTCTCAAACTGTAACACTAGTTCAAACCAGACTGCAGTCCATTCTTGTGAGAAAACTGAAAATTCTTTTCTTATTCTCAACTGCTTATTATTCTCCCATCCCAACAATGGACTCTTCTCACTGTTGAGGTCTGGGAAGCGCTTCCGCTCCCTTAAGGCCAAAACAGAGAGAATGAGGAGGAGCTTCTTCCCCCAGGCTATTCGGGCCCTGAACCAGGTGTAGGACTGGACTCTCCCAAACACGTCACTATAAGACTGGACTCTCACACACGTCACCACACGCACCACCACACATTTCCTATAATCCTATAATTCCTATAATTTATAATCCTTATCTTTATAATTTCTTCTGCTATTTGCACATTCTTTACTGTAAATTCCTAAGTTAATTTGTAAATTTTTGTAGTAAACTGTAAATTGTAAATATTGTAAAACTTTTCTTCTGTCATTTAATGGTCGGGCATTGTACAGCTACAAGCATTTCACCCCCATGTCATACTGTGTATGGTTGTGTGTGTGTGACAAATAAAATTTGAATTTGAATTTGCTGCAGAAACATACACAGAAACTCTAAAACTGTCAGTCTGTCAGCTGATCTGTGCACAACGAAAAGCAAAAGAAATGAAGAGAAATAACAAAGCCAGATACAGCGATCCACGCAGGCACCAAAGCCCTTAACACTGTGCTGTATCTTGTGGGTGGCCAGTAACAATTATGCTCCTTGTTTTTGGTAAGGCCTTGGAAATGTGGGGGAGAGGCCACACTGGTACACAGACGTGCTAACGGAAAGTCCAGACAAAGCGAGATACAGACATTACAGGAAGAGGAGAAGGAGAGGGGAGAATCATGGGCAATTTGTGGGAAAAAAAATTACAAGAAATGAATAGCTGGAGTGCATGGAAGTAGTTTGCTATAAATGTTGCTTTAATGTTCTTTTGTTTTTGATCTTGTGATTTTGAAGAAGCTGATAAACATCTCCTGAAAATTAATTTGTCCCCATGTGTGCCCACTTCCTGCCTGACAGGCATGGGGCTGAAAAGGACGTGAGTCCTCCCTGCATGCCTACTGGAAGTTCAGATTCAGGGCACGACTATAAGGAAAACTGCCGTGTATGAAAATAACTGAAGATTATGTCATCATGCAAGGTTGCTGCTAAACCTCACTTTAACTTTCTGACCAATCCACAAAGGGCTTCACTTTGTAGGTTTTTGGAATAACTTACATCATTCACCAGCCCTGTAGAAGATTTGAAAGGAAACTCTGTAGTGCAAAGAGTAAAATACTGTCCTGATTACAGCCTCAAGACCTGGAAAAGATATTAACTTAAGCCCACAGAAACAGTATGTGGTCCTCACGAAGTCCTAAAGTTTCCTGCAAAATGCCTGTGCAACATTTCCACATGTACTATTGGGTCACACTAACCAAATCCTTCGTTTTCCTCCATTTAGTAATGTCTGCTTGCAAACCAAATGTCTATGAAAGCAACCTTTGGACTGATTAGACTGTGCAATGAGGGGAAAATGTCTGGAGTCTGGCTAAAAAGCATTTTACTGCCTTGAAGTAGAAGCTTCATGAAAGTATTCTTTTCAATCCTGAACACTATTTTTAGTGGGATGTGTATTTTTCTATTCACAGAAAGTTTTTTTCTGAACTAAGCTGGACATAAAAATGTGCCATCATTCTGTGAAAATGGGGGATTACGTAAACAGCAGCTGTAATTACACTGTTACAATTACCACTGTGGTGCTGTACAAAGGGAAAATTACACAAATATTGTCTCACTGTCTAAATACTTATTCACCCAATTGCATATATATATATACACACAACACCTGACTTCACAGAGCTGCTCTGGCATCTGTGCTTGTGTTGACACTTCTGAGTCATCCTGTGATCTCCTTTAATCTCATTATACAGGTCAGGACGTCAGAGTGCGTCTAAACAGACTGCCGTCAGGTCACGGTCTGAGATTGTACTGCCAATGAGACACAACACACTGCTGCAGTCTGGCAGCATAAATGAGCATCTCTGTGATTAACACAAAATCAAGTGTACGATATATGACAAGAATATATTAGTATCTCCGAGTATCAGTTTATTAGTATATTAGACACAGATCAGTAACTCATCAGCCTAGCTTGTCTTACTAACATTAAAAGTTAAGGCATAATGCTAGTGGATTTGTTTATTTGCTTTTATTGTTATTCATTCCCCATTTTGAATCATAAAAACAAAGATAACATAAATTTATTTAAAAGAAAACCCCAGCTTGCTATGTTAGCACTTTAAACCTAATGGCTAACAAGCTTACAATTGTCAACCAGTGAGTACACCCAGGTTTATCCTGCACTGATGGACTATAATTTACAAAATTAAAAGCAGGTTTTAGTCGACATGACCTAATATTAGTGATTGAGCCCAAACGTCACCAGAAAATTGTTTACCTAGCTCAAAGATGAAGAGAGCGGTAGATTGTTTTTTTATACAACTGAAAGTCTTTTTGGAACAAGATGATTCGCCCACTGCTAACCAGTAAAATGAATACAGGTTTAAGGCGTCACTTTTAAGACCTCAAATCTACGTCCGTGAGTTGTATCCTGTCTTTGGCCTATGCTCTCTGGGCCCTGAAAGTGATACAAGGCTTTCATCTAGTATGGACTCTTCCAAACAGTCTTCTAAAACATTTACATGTGATGATGATGCCAAAGTCCTTTCCACTTTATTAGAAAATTCCTTCGGCACATAATGAATCATGGTTAAATATAAACCTGTTATAACAAAGCAGGCAAAAAGGAGACCTTTTAAATGCTATAATTGTTTTGACCAGCCACTTATCTCGTGTAGTGATATGAGAGTGATATGAGACTTGAGAGTTTACTCTTTTTTTCTCCAGTAAATCATTATGGGAATCATTAAAACACACAGGTTACTTGTGTTTCTGTTACTGTAGAACAATCAATTTGCTGCTTCAACTGTGATGTATGCCATGCAATTGATGCTCAGAGTTAAGGAAAAATCATGCTGAACAAAAAATTTGAATTTGCCTTTGGACTGGTTGTATAAATTGATTTGGTTGCACTTTCTAACAGAGCTTAAATATAGATTTTAACCCTGAAGATTTCAAGCAGTGCACCTCATAAGTTATGTGGGACTGAAAGTGCTGTAAACAATAACATATAAATAAAATAAATGGAGGGTTACAATGTGCCACGTTTTGGCACACTGCAATATCCTCTAAGGTTGTTAAACTTGTAAAATATTAAAATTTTGAATGGCTTCATAAAGGAAATTACTAAATTATTGTACAAAAAACAAACAAAACAGCTGCTTCTGCTGAGGTTTTTTTTAAGATAAGATAAGATAAGATAAGATAAGACAAGATAACCTTTATTAGTTCCACATGTGGGAGATTTGTTTTGTCACAGCAGGAAGTGGACAGTGCAAAAGTTATGAAGTTATGAATAAATACAATACACAACTGTACAGAATCGAATAAATAAAATACTATATACAGTAGAATAAAATAGAATAAAATATACAATAGGATAAAAATAGAATACAAATGCTGTATACAACTGAGTAAAAAATACAACGATGCCAGAAAATGAGTATTGCACTTAGTGTTATTGCATATGTGTGGATGTGTGTGTTTGATTAGTTGAAATGTGTGTGTTTGATCAGTTTTTCCCGGATTTGACATATTTTATATGGAACGAGCCAGTAAATTTAAATTTGAGGTTTAATTCAAATCTATTGTGTCTTGTGTCTAAATCTATGTAAGAATTCATTTACATCTATAGTTTTCCATGGTTGTGTGTTTTGTTTTTAATGTCTCATGGAGAGGTTATTTAATATATAGTATATATGCACGCTATTACAAAAGCTTTAGTTACCTTTGTTAATGATGTGTGTGTCATAAACCAAGTTTGTCTTTCCCACCATGTGGATGAAGGGGACAAGACTAAACCGGTTCCTATGTGGATGCGAGGCCGGTTCCAGCTGGCTGCGTTGCCGCGGAAACGCGCGCTCTATAAATACTGCCGGGCTCTCGTGCCGGCTTACACTCAGTTCCATCTGTATTTGAGAGGTTGCGCTTCTGGCAACGAGCTTCGTCGTAAAGGGGAACTGCTTTATTTCTTTTTTTTATCCCAGCTTTTGGGTCTAATGGACAAACTCTTTGTAAATGCTTTTTAAGGTAAGTAAGGGTCTTTTGGTGAATTATCCTTCAATGGAAGTCTTTTTTTTTTTTCTTTGACTAAATAGTCTTTAGCTTAGATTAAATGGCAGGGTTTTTTTAGTTGTCGCGAACACATGAACAGTTTTGACATGTTATGTATTCCTATGTTATTTTATAGTAATTGAAATGTTGGTTTAATTCCAAACTGTGTTGCTGTGGATCTTAGAGTGTTAACAAACAGCACTACGTGGCCAGCGAAACAGATGGGGTGGTTAGCTTGTTAGCATTATCCTTTTTGTGTGTGTGCCTGAACAATAAAAGTACCCTCCGAGAGGTTGGCTTGTGATGGATGTTTTTTTTTTTTGGGTCCTTTATGTTTGGTTGCGAGACTTTAGGTGAGTAAAGTTAAACTGTCTTGCCTGTTATTCATGTAACAAAGCGCGTTAGTTAATGATAACCAAAAATTGCCTCATGGCACGAATGTGGCTAAGCGGAACCGGTATAGTGACGTCGGCGTTAAATGTTAGTCACTGATTGGCTACTTTTCGTGCTCTTCATGTAACTTAGAGCAGGGACGTTTTTGTAATTGGGTAAATTCTTGAATAGGCGGAACACTCTTTTCTTTGAATGACTTTTTCCTGTGCAATATCCTGAATTATGAAACCCAGTGCCATTAGAGACTAAAGTTAAGTGCGTGTATTTTAAACATGCCTGAAGTCTCAGAAATGCTAGTTTTAATAGAATAACTGGTAGTCATGTGTTAAACTGAAGTGTCATCATTTCATTAATGAGCTTTTTGTTAAACTGTCAACTGCTCCTGTTTGCAGAATCTTCACTCAAGGAAATCACACACTGGCTACTCAGCAGGCCCTGGCCTTGAGTCTTATTTGAAAGGGTTTAACTTCACTGGTGAGCCACCTTGGCTTCTCTGCACCTGAGTGACAACAACACCAAATTCCATTTCTTTCATATCAAAGTAAGTGTTCCACATCTGGTTATTTGAAACACTGCGTTGTCATCTGGGCATGACTTTCAGATAATATTGTATCAAAAACACCTGTTCACTTGGTGCTTTGAGAATTTTTTTTTCCTAATTTTTTTTTATGTAACTTTGCACTGTCCACTGCTGTAACAAAACAAATTTCCCACACGTGGGACTAATAAAGGTTATCTTATCTTATTACTCATCTGTGGAATATGAAGGGGACTTTAGTAACTGAAAACATAGAGGACATGGTGTTCTCAAAGTGGCATGTAATCTCAGTATAGTTTCTTTTTTCCAGTTCACCAGTGACCATTCTAAAGGACTTCTTGCAACCATGAACACTGCCACGCCCACTGACTTTGACTTGTCTTTCCTCGATGAGGGTTTCTCTGCTCGTGACATTGTTGAGCAGAAGATCAATGAGTCGTCCATGACGGTAAGCATCCTGTGCTGGCACTGATGCACTAATATTAAAAGTACAGTCTAGTTTATTGTGTAATTAATCATGTATTGATTTTTATTTTTTATTTTCCCCACCTGTTACAGGATGACAGGGATGCCTTTTATGTCTGCGACTTGGGGGACGTGGTAAAGAAACACCTGCGCTGGGCTCGGGCTTTGCCTCGTGTTAGACCTTTCTATGCTGTCAAATGCAACGACAGCCGGGCTGTGGTGATGACACTGGCGACCCTCGGAACAGGCTTTGACTGTGCAAGCAAGGTAGGCTTTGAAACTGCTTTCATAGCATTAGATGATCTCACAACAATGCAGTACAAAGCACTCCTGAAGATTAGCTGAAATTGCATTGGCAGCTTGTATTTTTAAGTTGGCACTGTCTCATTGTTGACTTTGCTGCCCTCTAGACGGAGATTCAGCTGGTTCAGTCTCTGGGAGTCGATCCAAGCAGAATAATCTATGCTAACCCCTGCAAGCAGGTTTCTCAGATAAAATATGCATCTGCCCACGGGGTCCAGATGATGACCTTTGATAGTGAGGTGGAACTCATGAAGGTGGCGCGCTGCCATGACAATGCCAAGTAAGACTTTTTCTGTCTCCAACAAAGAGTCTTTGTCTTTGTTTATTTATTTCTCACCTCTTAACTCTTTGTGTTCAGGTTGGTTCTCCGTATTGCCACAGATGACTCGAAGGCAGTTTGCCGTCTGAGCGTGAAGTTTGGGGCCCCTCTCAAAGCTTGTCGAGGTCTCTTGGAGCATGCCAAAGAGCTGGGGCTTGACGTGATTGGTGTCAGCTTCCATGTTGGCAGTGGCTGCACCGACCCGGAAACCTATACCCAGGCTATCGCAGATGCACGCTGTGTGTTTGATACAGGGGTAGGTTTTGACTGAAATGCACACACAGCTGCAATTATGTGGATTTTTATAAAGCCAACTTAACCCTGTTTGTTGTGAACTCTAGGCTGAGTTGGGCTTCAACATGGATCTCCTGGACATTGGAGGTGGTTTTCCTGGGTCAGACAATACAGAGCTTAAATTTGAAGAGGTAACTGCTTTATTATAATAAATGGTATGGGTCACATTTATGCATTTGAACTTTTTTTAAATGTCATATTCAGAAAATGCAAAAGTTTAACATGTAGATGTGGATACTTCTCTTAGATCACAGGAGTAATCAACCCAGCCCTGGATAAGTATTTTCCTGTTGACTGTGGTGTTAACATAATTGCCGAGCCTGGGCGCTTCTATGTGGCCTCTGCTTACACACTGGTTGTGAACATCATTGCCAAGAAAGTCATCATGGATGAGGAGTTTGCCTCTGATGGTAAAGATTATGCTTTCTACTAGCATCATCCTTTGATTTTATAAAAAAAAAAAAAAAAAAGTTTCTTACTGGTTATACTGATGTGATGAAATTAATTTTACCTCCACAGAGGAAGATGAAGGGACCAGTGACAGGACTCTTATGTACTATGTCAACGATGGAGTGTATGGATCTTTCAATTGCATTCTTTATGACCACGCTCACTGTCTGCCAACCCTGCATAAGGTATATAAAAAGGCATTAGTTAATCTTTAAATATAAAAAAGGTGAAACCTGTGTAACACATGTATATTCCTGTTTTAGAAGCCAAAGCCAGATGAAGTGATGTACCCCTGCAGCATCTGGGGCCCAACATGTGACGGTCTGGACCGCATTGTCGAGCAGTGTAGCCTGCCTGACATGCAGGTGGGCGACTGGTTGGTGTTTGAGAACATGGGCGCCTACACAGTGGCGGCAGCCTCCACCTTCAACGGCTTCCAGAGACCCGACATTCACTACGTCATGTCACGTCCTACCTGGTGAGTCGGTATCACAAGGGCTCAAAGTGTGGCTAAATGATTCATAAGAGGGAAATTTTGCAGCTTTAATGTAACATTTATTATTGTCTTTCAGGAAACTTGTGCAGCAGATCTGTTCACAGGGCATCCCAGCACCTGCAGAAGAGTCATACCTGTTTGAAGTGCCTGCCTGTTGTGGCAGAGAGAGCAGCTTGGATCTGTCTGCTGAGCCTTGCCAGGCCCATGTGATTTAAATATGCAGTATGTTTGTCACATTTAGCATCAGTTTATGGACAAGGGTTCTGTGTATAAGGAGTTTTATTTTCTTGTTTTTCTTCCCTGTTACCTAAAATGTACAGTGCTTAACAAATTTATCACACCACTAGTCATAAAAACCAAGCACAGATCCTTACTGTCACATTTATCAGGCAGATTCCACCGTGCCAGTCTGAGTCCGAGGTAATCAAACCTAATATTTAACCACTGAAACCTTTCCGTTCAGGAATTCAAGTGAATGACTGACATTTGTCATTTTAACAATATAGCCTTTTTATTTTTTATTTTTTTCCCTTCTGCTCCATGATGGCAATAATTACCTCTTGGCATTAAATATTTTGATTAAACAGATTACACATACTGGTAGATGAAACATTACAGAAACAAATTATCTTTGGCACTTGCACTAGTATTAATTAGGGCAGCTGTGGCATAAACCTTCCACTGGATGGTGCTCTAAACTTTTTAAGCACTGTATGTGAACTTTTCCAGGCCAGTTACTTAACAGAATGAGAGGGATGTGTCGCAGACATTTCAGTTCTTTATGGAAGCTCGAGATCAATCCTGAATGAAATGAGGCTGAATCACACTCTGTGTCTCTGTTGGTTCCAGGTACAGTGCAAAGCTCTGTACTTGAATTTGCTGCTGTAGGTTTCCCAGCAGAGTCTGTAAGCGCTTGAGTACTGTAGTTCACAATGAACCTATTTAAACTGGAATAGTATAGGGAGGGAATTTGTATGGACTTGCAGCACTGGAACCTGATTTGGAAACAAATTTTTTGAGCAGACTTGACAGCACAGTGTAAGAAGGCAGATTTATTAAAGATCCAGAGGCTTCGATTTGGTGCACTGTTTTGTGTGGTAATTATGTTTTATTAAATATATCTTTTTGTGGGTTAACTGGGGGAAATGAATTTCTGTCTCCTTTATCTTAAGTGAGCCCTCTGGTAGCCTTCTTTCTGTAGTACTCAAATTCAATCTGGATTTTTAGTATTCAATATCAAGTTCTCATTTATTTATTATATTTATAAGAAGTCAGGGAATGTGCACCCTTTTGTTAAACTGCTGTTCTGTCTACAGCTGAAGGAACATCCTCAGCTGGTAACTTGCACAGAGGCAATGGTGTGTGGTTTTAAATTCCTCAAAAGTGGCTGCTATATTATTTAAGTTTTCCATGATCTCGACTCCTGTAAAGAACATACCCCCCACCCCAAGAGTGTTAATCCTCAAGATGACAAAGCTTATTTATTTGTCAGCAGTTATTTAGTGCTTGTTCTATCAAAGCTTCTCTGTAGATTTTGACTATAACCTGTATTTCCTGTATACATTTTGAATATGACTCACATGGCATGATATATGCATGAATCATACTCTGCATGTTGAAACAGCATATATAATGTATATACACAACAGACTTCAGAGACTACCCAAAAGTCAACATCAATCTTAAAGATTAACACTTGAGCACAGGGACTCAAAGCAGACTGCCCTTCTCCTCTTTTTTTTTTTTTTTTTTGTTAAATTTAATTTGTTTTCCAGTTATCGTATTAATGAGCAGAAGCAGTGTTTTAACTATACATTTGAAATGGATATGAAAGAGATGGGAATGCATATTCATAACGCTTTCCTATGGAAACTGAAGTTTTGTATTTTTTTAAATAAATAAATGACCACCTTAGTGTTTGTCGTTTTCTTCTCCTTTTGCACAAATATAAATGAAAAACCATTTAGTGGCTGAGGGGGGGGAAGAGTTTTACTTTAACTTTGCATGCAGTTAATAGGAGTAGTGATAGAGGATGATCCCCTGAAACTCCACTGCCCCCTCCCACCCACCAGTTTAACAGTATGAGTCAACATTGTCTTTTTCAGGAAGTTGGCCATTTTTACGTGTTGCGCAGCTGTTTTATGTGTGAGCTGTGGGGCGTGCGGAGTGTCTAAGAGAAATATCCACACGCCATGACCAATGGGGATCGTACCTGTACATATGGAATATGTAACTGTGTGGAGAGATCGTCTCAATATGCTAGAGAACTTACATTGGGTGGTGGTCTAACAAATTTGTTAAGGACTAAACACACGTGTGTTTATATAAATATTTGAACATCATGGCAATGCACTTTTCATTATTTCTTTAAACAGTTCCTTGCGATTGCACAGCATACATCTTTAATGATTGTAGAAAACAATTAAGTGCACAAATTTGAATTTATTTTGGATTTTTAAGGAAAATAGGATTAAAACTATACATTTAGCCTATAAAATGGCAACTATACAAACTCATCCATGTTAGCAGATTTTAAGAGCTATGATTTCTTCACCCAAAGTTACCAAACCTAAAGTTTTTCTGCTAGATGTATATGACTATATATCTAACAACTAGTTAAAAAAAACAACTGTTTGAGGTTTTTTTTTTAGTTCTGCAGCATTTTATTGGCCTACACAGTGAAAACTCCCGTGTATGTGAATGAGATGAAATACTTTATTTCCATCCAACCAAGAAAGTCATGATTTCATCATAGGAGGACAGATTCTTTTGCAGATCAGTATTATTTATAACTCCTACATGAAAGTGTGAGTCTATGACTGCACCACAGATATGCCCTTCCGTTCATAATGCTTCCTAATGTACTCAGTGATGGCGCTCTCATGATTAAGCTCTTTCCTGAACAACATAATATAACACTTGGGAGCCAAGTGACAGCCGAGAACGCTGAAGCATAAAGTGAGGATGGCTGCACTTTGTACGGCAGGTTTGTACTTCCCTGTTAAGGTCAGATAAATTGGGAGGAAGATAATCCAGATGACCACAAACAGCAGCATACTGATGGTGATTAAAGATGCATTTTTGTACAAATCCGGCAACTGTTTACCTTTGAATGCGAACACCAAACAAATAAAGCCCAAGAAAGCGTTGTAGGCTAACATTGCTATAAAGTATTCAAGGGATTGTGTCTCACACTGCTGCAGAATGGTCTCTTTCCCTGGCATCTCTTTAGGAATTGGTGGATTTACGATCAGCCATGAGACAGACAGGGCCAGCTGGATCCCAGAGACAATAGTAACTACCAACAGCGGCTTATTCAGCTTCTTTACCCAAGACCCTACGTTAAGGTTAAAGTTGAAAGCTACCAAGATCTGAAGCAAGTTAGCTAGAATGCAAGAGATACAAACGGTGAAGGATACACCAAAGAGAGGCACACCTACACAGTGAATCTTCTCAGTAGGTTTGCCTATGAAGGTGAATGTAAGACAGAAGCCAGCCACCAAGGAAAAAAGCTCCAGAAAACACAAATAACCTCCAACTGCCTTTACAATGGGAGTTTTAAAATATACTGCAAACAGAACAGCAAACACAACGGTAGTAATGATCCCGACGACTGCAAGGGAGCTGAGAATGACTGAGAAGGGATCGGTCCAGAGGAGAAATTCATCCGTTTTGTTGAAACACTGATCCCTCTGTTCAGGAATTGAATATTGGTAGTCAGTGCAGCTCTTGCATGCTGAACCTGCAGAGGAAATACAAACATAAATAGCATAAGGGAAGAGGAAAATATTTTATGACTCAATGTAAAGATTAAAATAATTTGATAAGGAGCAAGGGGGAAAACCCCTGCATTAAGAAAAATGTGCTTTTACGTGTGGAAGGGCCAAACTACATTATCACAGAGCAGCAGCGTGAGAGATCAGAGGATATTTGCAAATTAATGCAAAACTGGCTTTGGATATTTTGGGAGAGAAGACAGACAAGAGTATATGCGTCTAATATGTGTTCATCTAATAAGTACAACAGTTATTACATTTTTAGTATATAAACTTTTTAAATTCCTGAGCTCCATGTCAGTGACAGTCAAAAAACAACTCCAGAAAATCAAACAAGAAGCATCTCTTTTTCACATGACTGTAAGTGTAAAACAGGTGCATTACAAGGTTTTCAGTCAGATTTTGTAAAGTGTATCTACCTTAACATGATGTCAAATTTTTTAGTTTAATATGTATTATTTAATCTTTGCCATTTATTTTATGAGATTTAAGTGTTCGCAGAAATACATCTACATACAAGTATGCTAAAGTTGTTTTAAGTTATTGTTATCCTTTCTTTGGAACAAGCTGCCTTTTGATCATCTGTCAATAGATTTGAAAACAGACCTTTTTTATCCACGCTTATTAAGTGTTTTTTATTTTGGTATGTTTTGTTTTGTTTGTTTTTTTAAAAATTATATTTTGTTGTTTTTGCCACCTTAAGGGATTGTAAACTTACATGTTTTTTTTTAAATATTTTTGTCTTCTGTTAAATGCATTAAGTTTAGATGTAAAGAAGTGTTAAATCTAAATAAAGTTGCCATTGCCAGAATAAACTATTTCGTATAACTTGCCCACATTAAGTTGAAATACTAATTTTCTGTTTGAATTAGCTTTCATATTTGAATTTTTTCAGCAAAAACTTTCTTATCTAAAACTTAATATGGAAATAAACTCTTCAGCTGTCACTAAATAATATTTGTTTGCTACATTACTATCAGAATGAGCTGCTGAAGTGCATACAATCAATTTTTGCCTGTATAATTGAACTTTATCAATATTTGTAATAAAAGACTTACCGTTTCCAGGGGAAAACGTGCCATCAGCACATGAAACGCAAACTTTACAACAGATTTTTCTCTCCGTTAGTTCTTGTCCTGGATCACATGTTTTCGCACAGTTATATGCTGAGCCCTATGGAGGAAACAGTACACATACATGATGCTCATAAATTATTATGGGTAATAAATGAATGTTGAAATTTCATCTCACCGTCTGATTTATCAAGTGTACAAGAGACTCTGGGACTTTTGTAATTTTTCCATTCGGAAGGTATTCTCCAATAGTTTGTATTTGTACACCCTTGTTGAATTCAGACATATTCCAGTATACAATATCATATCCCAAACTGGGATCTCCATCACTATTAAAAAAGATATGTGTGGTTCCCACAGTAAAGTTTACTTTCTGGATTTCTGAGAGAAGCTGTGGAAACAATATGAACATAAATCAACCAAGACACTTGCTTAAACTGTACAAAATACAAAGAATAAAGAGAACTTTTAAGGGGGTATGTGTTGGACTGTTTCCGTGTTGGAAGTGATGACTTGCGCAATCCTACACCATGAAGACATTACCCATAAAATGAGAAATTATTAAAACATTACACACAAAAACAGGGCAAGCTGTCACAGTTATATTATATTTTAAGCCAAGGTCATCAACTCCTGGTCCAAGTATTATACTTTGACATAAAAAACTTGGTAAATGTCTTAAATTAATCAACAGCAAAACAACAACAGCAACAACAAAACAATTAAAAAACATCTTTCCTGTACCTCTGATGCTGTGAATTTGGAGCTACGTTCACAATGATGGTCATCACACTTAAGCAAGTGTCTGAGCCCCTCACCAATGACTTGAACAGCTAAATAGATATTGTAAGATTCTTCCTTGTCAATGCAATTAGCCAAGAAGCTTGTTCCCAGACATTGATTAGATTCCAGCTGATAGTTTAGCGAGCAATTATTTACTTTTACTTCTTCAGACTGATTTGAACAAAGTGGATGCTGCGTCAGGTAATATTCGACAAAGGCGTTTTTTTGAGTTCCATTAAAAATCGACATGACGTAGTCTTTAAAGCCAGGCACCTCAATCTGCTTAAATATGAACCCAAAAACTTGTCCGGCAAGTTGGATGTCTGGAATTGCAAAGATCTTTGGAGAGCTAGACCATGTATCACTTGCAATCCAAGTTCTGTTGAATTTATGTTTAATCGCTTCTTTCAGGATGATTTCAACATTAATCTCCTTTGTGAAGAGGATGATGGCTTCAGCGGAGGAGTTTTTGATTTTTTCCAGTAGTTCAGTCAGCTCAGTTTGGGTCTTAGCACCATTTATATTAAAATCAGCAGACAAGATGTGAACAAATTCAATGCAGATATTGGTTTTGCTGAAAGTTTTCACAAGGCTATCACTACCATACTTCCCGTACTCATCATCACTTCCCACAATAATCACTGTTTGCCAATAAAATGTCTTCACCAGCTCAACCATACCCCTCGTCTGATATTCATCACTAGGCACTGTTCGTAGAAATGTAGGGAACTTGTACTTCCTGCTGAGCACCTCACTAGTCGAGCCATAACTAATCTGTTAAAAGACATAAAATAGGTAAATTCACCAATATTCATACCAGGTTAGATTCTCATATTTCTGAGGTTTGTAAGGCAGTATCAGATAAAGAAAAAACAAACCTGGGCAACTGAAGACAGAGCAACAAGTCGTGCAACAGCTATCGATGCTTCTGAGGTCCTCTCACCAATCACAACCTTGGTTTTGGGTTCAGGTAACTTGGACTGAGCATCTGCTGGCACTAAACAGCTTTGCGGGTCTGACTGATTCTTCAGCAGCTGGAGAGTTGCTCTCAAGGCGAGGCCAACATCTCCACAAGTGTCATAGATGTCGTATCCTATCGTGATGTTAGGTAGGTTGAGTTCTCTGATGGCGTATATCATCACTTGACTACGGAGGAACATTTGTATGTCATAGCTGCAAAAATGGACAGAATACAGATTAAATTCATCATTCATTTATTCACAGTAATGAGCTGATGAACTAAGGCAGTACTTACTCCTGACAGAAGAGAGGTCCAGAAGTGTCAGTCCTATTGGTTTTTAAGTGAATGGGGAAAAGTCCTCCAATGATGATATTCCCAGGATAGTATACACGTAGGAGACCATTCTCTCCTAAACAGGAATGAAACACGCTCATGACAAATAGCTGTATGAAGAACATTGTGGATCCGCAGAGATACAGATGTGCATTAGTTGTTTCTGGTGAGTATAAACTGGCCCACAAACACTAGCTGTTTTAAACTTCCCCTCATGGATTATTTGCATGGTCAAACAGAGTCTTTGTAACTCTATGCAAAACAGTCTGTCTTCCTAAATTCTTCCAAATACAAAAACACCAAGATGATTTGAATCACTCATAGAAAAGGACTCATTCGTGGACAGGCCTGAGTAATGGTTTAATTGTTTTTAGATTACAGAAAATAAGCAATGTTAAGGCTCGATGTCAAGGATTACTCTCTACTTTCTATCAGCCACAGTTGGTTTTGGCTGACAATGACTAAGTGGTGAGTCTACAACTGACAGGGTCACCTATTATGTGCCAAAGGTTAGATGTCAACCTGAACTTTGGTCCTTTTATGTTTTTAAAAGATTCTTAAACAAACAAATAAATAAAAGCTTCATACAAAGAAAATCCAGTAAATTAAATGCTGTTGTTAAACTATGGGATTATAATTATAATTCAACAATGAACTGTTCAGTTTGGATTATATCAACCATAAAATTATTTTTACATTTAAGTCATACAGAATAGATATTAGAGCCTTAAACAGGCTGACTTCTGCTAAATGGGTCAAACTGGGCAGAAAGTATACAAACACATAACATCCTTATACAATATGATGTAACACCATAGATCAACTTACCTCAGAATATATAAAGCATATAAACATACAAACATTCTATCACCATGTTGGAACTGGAAGTCCAACATGGTGATAGAACCAGACATGTGTCACAAATTAATCTGGCTGTAGGCTATGGCACTTGGAGCTAGTTTGAGTGCACACAGAGTAAACTGCACGCTTTAGTCATGAGGCTAAATCACAGAAATCAGAGGGGAATGATAACGTAGACAAGATTCACCAGATCGTTGACTTTTGCTGTTCTGTAAACAGCATCAGCATGGTGACATTTATGTGGTCAACTCGTGCATGAGAACAACACCAGGTAAACTCACGACAGTATTAAATATTTTACTGTCCAAGAGCAATAAGAGTGATGGGCCGTGTCACAAATGTCACAGATCAAATGAATGAACGAGCCTTTATTTATCACTTAAAATTGGACTTAGTAAAATTGGACCCCTTCCGACCATACATACATTACACAAACATCACATTGGGCAGACAGGTCAGAACAGGTAGCTTTTAGAAAAATAAGCAATGAAATGTGCAACACAATAGGGGAGAGGAGGAGAAAAAAAGAGAACTCTACCCATCAGTTTGAGAACAGAAAACAAAAACTCCTCAGCACAAAAAGCACATGGATCTTCATGGATCTTTGCGCCATTAAAAAAACACACATGACAAGCAACAGGGGTGGGTATGGGGTATGTGAGTGAGCCGGTGTAGACAGCAGCATCCAGTCCTGCAGCATCTCTCTGCTGGTCCAGTTGACCTGCTGACTGCATAGGGAAGGAGCAAGCATTGAACACTCTTCCAGCCAGGGAAATTGGCACGGGCATTGCCGTCCTGGGGATAGCAAAGCAAATCTTGGATCAGAAAGCACTGTGCATATAGGAGCTACTGTGTAGAGGTCTGGGGAAACACATAAAAGTAATACACAAAAAATAACTATAATACAGAAAAGGGCCATTAGATTAATAAATAATGTGGGGTACAGGGACCATACAAATGCACTCTTTCTCAAAATGCAAGCTTTTAAATTCCAAGACTTGGTGAAGTTTAAAGCAGGGCCAATAATACATAAAGTAAGAAATAAAATGTTTCCAAAATAAATTTGTAAATTGTTTCTAGAAAAAGAAGGTGAGTATACCTTACATTGTTAATGGAATTTAAAAATACAAAGTGCTAGAACAACTTTTAAAATTATGTCTATCTCAATAGCAGGAGTTAAATTATGGAAATAGATAAATAGAATATAAAAAAACAAATTTTAAACAAATATTAGAATGAAGCAAACAAGGTTAACCCAGGACGGTAGTGGTGTTCTTTTTTTATTTTTTCATAAATTGTGAATCTGCAAATTTACTTTCTTGTTTTTGTTTTATGTATGTAAGTTTGTTTTGTTTTTCTTTTGCTTTATATGTTGTTTAATTTAAGACTAAAAGAAAATTAAATGAGTGAGAGGTAAAACGTGAGGGGGTAGAGCCAAATAATTCTGCCTACTCCTTTTCAAACAAAAAACTGGAATGGTATTTTTTAATGATTCTGAATGTACATGTTTGAAATAAAAATGAACTGAACTGAGCTGATGCTGAAAGAAGACAGTTGACCAAAAAGCTCGGTGATAGGAAAGTTGGTTGATTTATTTCGTAAGAAGTAGGGAAGTGAAAGTTATCTGGCCATTTATTTTTTAAGGCACACTCATTTGAATTATTTGTTGACATTTCAGTCCCCACTCCACACCAGTTGATGGCGGTAATGCACCATGCTGTTTGCCAATAAACAATATAAAGAGGAAGATGGACGACCTTTCCGATCCGATACCAAATAAAATTCAGGGTAGTATTGATGATACTGATCTGATACTGATACTTTGTACAAAAACTTTTTTTATTTATTGTATCTTTTATTGTATCTCAAATTATAGTGTCATAATGATTACAGGACATCAGATTACTTGTTCTTATCACTTAATAATGCAGAATTCATCATATAGAAATAAAAAAAACTGAAGTTGTGCACTATTTGAACACCTTGCCTGCCTGCAGCACTAAAGGACTCCGTGAGAGACGTCTGTCTCGCCCTAGCAGCACCTGTCCCTCTAAATCTGCTGACAGTCTGCTCAGACTGATGAACCCAGATTTCTCATGATAAAGGAAAGTTTATCTAGTAGTTCTCTAACACTCACTCAACACAGTAGTACAGGCTGTTGAGACTAGTGATGGGTCATTCTCGAACGAAATGGCTCTTAGAGCCGGCTCATTGACGTGAACGACACGAGCCGGCTCCTTATCGCGAGCCGTCACGTGGGTTTTTTTTTTTTTTTCTTTCTCTCAGCCTCTCTCTCGCACTTTTTTTCCGCTTCACTCCGCACGCGAGCCTTGTGCTTTATGCTGGGCAGAGGGGGGAGGGGCGGTAAATACACTCAGTAGCACAGCGACAGACCCAGAGGAAGAGAGAGAGAAAGAGAGCCAGGGACAACAACGTCACATTAGAAAGGTATAGTAATCATCCACAACTATTTTCGGTTGCAGATGATAAAGGATTCAGAAAGTTTATTCATGCAGGCCCCTATGACAGAGAATATGCATCTTCTTTTGTTTTCATATTTTAATTTATATTTGTGTTGTGGTTTACAGTGTTTTGTGTTGTTTCACTTTAAATTTGTAAAAGGAAAAAGCTGAAAATTTAAATAGTTAAAAGTTGAAATGTGAATAGTTGATTTTTGTATTATATGATTTATTTATTACATTTTATGTGGAGTGAATAAATAAAAGTATATTTAAGGTGGCCCCTAGAGACAAAGCACATACAAACTTCAAATCACGTACGAACTCTGAAGCATGTACAAACTCCAAAACACATAAAAACACGTACAAACTCCAAAACACGTAAAAACTCCAAAAGACGTAAAAACTCCGAAGCACGTAAAAACTCAGAAGCACATAAAAACTCCGAAGCACATTAAAACTCAAAACACGTACAAAAGACAACAGAAGTGCTCCAGGATGCTGGGCGCAGTGTTGAGCTTTTGTTATCTTGTGGCTACACAAACCAGCAAGTACCAACGACCGGATTTGGTGTGTGGTAGTAACAGGTAAATGAACTTTTTTTTAAAATAATTTGAATATATATGAGTGCCTGTGTATAAATACAGAAACAATACACACATGCTTTCAATTGTGTAATTTAAGTGATCTAGTAGCTCTGCTTTGGAAGTTCAGTTCATGCTAGAATTGTGTTTTGAAGTTTGTACGTGTTTTGTCTCTAGGGGCCACCGCATATATTTATATATAAACATATATAACTAAAACCACTTTTTTTTTACGTTAGTAATTCCTTTTGTGCATAATTTCATATTATTGTTAATAATAAATTAATTAAAGCAACAAAACAACCCGAAGAGCCGGTTCGGAGCCGAAAGAGCCGGTTCGGAGCCGAAAGAGCCGGCTCTTTTTAGTGAGCCGAACCGAAAGAGCCGGATCTCTAAAAAGAGCCGGAAATCCCATCACTAGTTGAGACTGTCCTGATTTTAGTTAATTTATTCAAAGCACCTGAGCTGATTTCCTGATTAGTGTGTGATGTCACGGGAGGGGGCGTGGTCACGATTTTTGGTCGAGCCGCCATCTTAGTAGGCCAAACAAAGGGCTACAAGATCTAAAGCACAGGGAAACATCAACTATGGCTCATACTTGCCGTGTTGTCGGTTGCAGTTTTAGATCGCACGATCGGGAAGGGAATAAGCTAGAAAATGGGCTCTCTTTTTATCGTTTCCCCTCCTGGAAGCAACGCGAGGGATCTCATGTTACCAGACGAAGATGTCAGGCTTGGATAGCAGCGGTGAGACGAGTTGATATCGAGCTCTCTGCCACCATTTTTGTTGGTGTGCTCCTGACATTTTTATTCTGGTAAGTTCTAAAGAAATTCATATTGCTCTTTGTTGGCTTTTAATTTTATTTTCAATGCGCTGAGGTCATAGAAAATTAGAACAAACATCCTAATGTGTGATGCAGCAGAACTGTGTTCTGTTTATGGAGTAGCTTATCGGTGACAACTCCAGAGTAGCAAGTGGAATTTGCCTTTTTTGCGGGCGGCTCCTTTTGCCTTTCACTGCAGACGGTGTGTTTCTGTTTTCAGGAGAAGTCAGGTGGCCAGAGGTGCTACTGGTTGATTCGAGTCGCTCTCTGAAATCGGAGTAATAAAAACGTAGGAGGGGAACGATAACGACGACAAGAGTCTCCCGATCGTTTACTGTGTCTGTCCTGTGAACAGTGTTGGGTAAGTTACTTTAAATTAGTAACTTAGTCACATTACTAGTTACTTCTATCAAAAGTAACTCAGTTACTTCAAGTTACTCGTTACTTTCAGAGTAACTAGTTACTAGGGAAAGTAACTTTGGTTTTACTCAGAATTCTCTTGTTAATGTGTTGCTTCCGTAACTGGATACCCAGCAAGATTGCCAGTCTTCTAGCTTGCTTACTTGCCACAAGTGCACTGTGCCACCTACCAATAGAAAGGAAAAAATAATGTGCACATTTCCACGAGAGAAATCCCACGCCTGATTCTATCCTAGCCTGCTCAGGACCTGCAGCCCCACAAGGCTGCAGGTCCTGATGGCATCCCCGGGCGTGTTCTCAGAGCGTGTTCTGGGGAGCTTGCAGGAGTGCTCACAGACATATTCAATCTGTCCTTGGCCCACGCTGTGGTACCGGCCTGCTTCAAATCCACCTCCATCGTCCCGATACCCAAAAACTCCAACCCATCTTGCCTCAATGACTACCGCCCAGTAGCACTCACCCCCATCATCACTAAGTGCTTAGAGCAGCTGGTCCTAGCACACTTCAAATCCTGTCTCCCCCCCACCCTGGACCCCCACCAATTCGCATACCGCCAGAACAGGAGCACAGAGGATGCAGTCTCCATCGCACTGCACTCTGTCCTCTCACACCTGGACAACAACAACACCTACGCCAGAATGCTGTTTATAGACTTCAGTTCAGCATTCAATACAATCCACCCCTCACAACTCATCAGGAAACTGACAGACCTGGGCATCAGTTCCCTCATCTGCAAATGGTTACTGGACTTCCTGACCAACCGCCCCCAACATGTCCGGCTGGATAACCGCTGCTCATCTACCATCACGATGAACACCGGTGTACCACAAGGCTGTGTGATGAGCCCTTTCCTCTACTCCCTCTTCACCCACGACTGCAGACCTGCTGATGGTTCCAACACCATCACTAAGTTTGCAGATGACACCACGGTGATTGGCCTCATCAGTGACAACGATGAGGCCGCCTACAGGGAGGAGGTGGATCGTCTGGCTGAGTGGTGCGACAGAAACAACCTGCTGCTTAACACCGAGAAGACCAAGGAGCTCATCGTGGACTACAGGAGGAATGCTGACCCACATCCACCCATCCACATTAAGGGGATGGCTGTGGAGCGTGTGAGCAGCTTCAAGTTCCTGGGAGTCCACATCTCTGAGGATCTCACCTGGACGACCAACTGCTCCAAGCTGGTCAAGAAGGCTCACCAGCGCCTCTTCTTCTTGAGGACTCTGAGGAAGAACCACCTGTCCTCAGACATCCTGGTGAACTTCTATCGCTGCACCATCGAGAGCATCCTGACCAACTGTATAACAGTCTGGTACGGGAACTGCTCTGCCTCGGACCGGAAGGCGTTGCAGAGGGTCGTGAAAACTGCCCAGCGCATCGCCGGAGCACCACTTCCTGCCATAAAAGACATCTACAGGAAGCGGTGTCTGAAAGGGGCTGGGAAAATCATCAAAGACCCCAGTCACCCATCATATGGACTCTTCACCCTCCTGCCCTCTGGGAGGCGCTACAGGAGCCTCCGGACTAAGACCACCAGGTACCGGAACAGCTTCTTCCCCACAGCTGTCAGACTCCTGAACTCTGCCTCCTGACATCTGACCCACGTTAACTCATGGACTGAACATACACACACCCACAATGGACAACTATACCCTCAAACACACAATAATAACATGGACTGAACCACCACTCACAACCACTAGCACTTTATATAGCCTCTGTAGGAATTATATCTCACTTATCTTAACTGCACTACTGTATAGCTCTGTGTAAATAATCATTCTGTACATTCGATAATTCTTAACCCTACAACTGTTTACAACTTGCATAGTTCCCATTTCTGTATAACTGTATATCTCAGATTTCTGTAAAGTTATTTATTTCATATTCTGTATAGTTTTTCATATTTATATCCTGTTCATATCCTGTACATAGCTTGTACTCACTACAGCCTGTACATACTTATAGTTATAGAATATTCACAACATACTTCATACCGTGTACATTATGACATACCATAATAGACCCATTTCTGTAATATACTCACATATCTATATTATTGCTAATATATATTGTAATATATCTATATCACTAAAGCACTTCTGGATGGATGCAAACTGCATTTCGTTGCCCTGTACCTGTGCATGTGCAATGACAATAAAGTTGAATTCTATTCTATTCTATTCTATTTTTACATCCAACACAAAAACTGCAGTCGAGGTGCTTTCGATTGTACTCAGAACTCGGAAATTCTGCCTTCTGAATAGGAAGATGTAGGTAACACCAGACTGCAGATGAGCTGCATACAGAGCTGGACTGGGACAAAAAAAATCGTCCTGGGCATTTTGACTAGAGACCGGCTCACCATTATAGGAAAAATCATAAAGCCTTTGAATGAAAATAAACACTGTTGTGACAGTGATGTACACTGTTTTGATGGTATATATGCATCAATCTATCAATCGTTTGTTGCAAGACTCAGATAATTATTTTTTTAAAAGTGAGACATTTTAAATGAGAATAAGAAAGTATTTCCTTCTGCCCCCCTTTCCCTTTTAATGCCCTACATGGACCCCTGGCAACACTTTGCTAGACCTGCCCCTGCACAGTTACCAGCTGTCAGCTACTTAGAAAAGGATCCTGGTGTTATTTGTCTCTCAGAAACAGTTCATAACTTCCCTTCAACTCATTCATGTCACCTAAAAGGTAAACCTGTTTCTCCATCACCTCTTCAGCTCTGATGATCCAGTAAGGACATCTCCTGGTTTCATCTTCATGTTTCCCTCTCATCACATAACCAAACCGATATCATGACCAGCAGCTTTACAGCTGTGGCTCCAGCAAACATCAGCTGATACTAGAAATTAATATTAAATAAATTCTAACAACAGCTGATCAAACGTGCTGCTGTTGTTTAGCGCAACATCCGCTGGTTTCCTCTTTCTGGCGCAAAGTGGGCGATAAATAAACAAGAGAGAAAAGCCGATCAGCTGATCATTGATCAGTTTCATGATTGAAGTAGAAACAGGAGAGGGAGGGTGAGAGGATGAGAGAAGAAGAGGCAGCTGTGCAGCGTAACGACAGAATAACTCCAGCTTTGTGTCTTTTTTCATTGTAGCTGAAGTCCGGGACAAACTGTGTTCCTTTTCACCTCAATACGAAACGCATGATATTTTCTCTGAATATGAGACGATTCCGTTTTTTACGGGACGGTTGGCAACTCTAATAATTAACAAAATAAAGTTCAAAATAAAGTTCAACATCAGTAACATAGCACCCACCCAGATGTATAGAAACTCCGTCATGCTAGCTAGCACTCAGTACGAAAAAGTCAGCATAACGAAAATAAACTCCACCTAAACTTGGTTCATATCTGACCCAGATGGACTGCAGGTTATAACTTCTTACCTGAAGTTCAGTTCACCTGGCACTCTCGGACCAGCGGCCGCTTCGGGTCTCTCCTCTTGCCTCCCTTTTCCTTCATCCACCTGCTGGCTTCCACAACTTGCTAATGTTATTGAATCTGTGGAAGCGCCGCAATAGCCACCACACGAAGTAACGAATAACGAGCCTATCTAAATCCCAGTAACTCTGTATATTTTTATATGTAACTCTGTATATTTTGTTTACTCTATTTAATTTGTAAAATATGTGTATACACACACACACGTAGAAAAATATTTAGTATACACATCCAGAAATGCATATACTATTATATATTGTACATATATTTATTAGTTTCAGATGTAGCCATTCTTGTATTTTGCTTGTTTACATTATTGTATTTTGCACAACTCTGCTGCTTGTGAAGCTCGCACACAAGAATTTCACTCACATGTACTGTACCAATGTACCTGCACATGTGATGTGACAATAAAAGTGATTTGATTTGATTTGATTTGTAACGAGTAGGGCTGGGCCATATTATACCGTTCACGGTAATACCGGTATAATGTTAGGCAACGATAGGAAAATGAAATATCGCAATAGAATGGGAGTAAAACGCGCATGCGCAGTGCCTTTGTTTTCATACGCACATGGCCGATTGTTGAGTGAAACAGATGAACCAGAATTGGTTTGTAAAAATGGTGCAACTTCAGTGATGTGGAACTGGTTTGGTGTTTGTCCGTCAGATACACGACAAAGCACATTTTTTTGCAGAACATGCAAGCGGCCGTCGTTATTGTCATATTTGTCGAACTAAGATGCTCTTAAATCTGGGAGTAATCTGGGTCCTAAACTCTGTATGCTTCAGGTCAAACAACACTGCAGCATCACTGAGAGTTAAAAACTGTCTAAATTCTTTCATCTTTAATAAAACGATCAGCATTGCTGCTTTACCAGGTGAAACTATGAAGTTTAACTTCCAGGCATCCATGAAAACAAAAGTTATTACATTTAACGGAGTTAGAAGTTAGCAGGAAGCTAGCGGAAGTTAGCTCGCTAGTTTCGCTAGTTACCTAAGCATGATATTGCATGTTCTGACTGAGAGATTTCTGAAAAAAATCAAACGTACAGCTCTGCTATCACTTCCAACATAAATGAAGACAGGAAACTAAACAGCAGTGACGTTTGTAGGGTTACTGAAGTTGGGCTAGCTGGTATATAATGATGTGCTACGTGATCGCTAGCGACACAGCTATGTTAGCATAACATAAACAGTGAAGCTGGATGACGAACACTAATACTTTTCCACTTATAAAAGTTAACGTGAAGGTTCCTCATGGTTAGAAACAAATGCAATCGCATGGCAGGATGCTGTAAACGGACCAAACTTCAGTCAGGAGAACAACTGAGATAATCCATCCACAATACGAGGTTAGTTATTAATATACTGCAACAACATGGGAATAGAGCAGCTGCCAGAGAATTCAACATTAATGAATCAATGGTACAGAAGTGGAGAAAGCAAGAAGAATGAGTTTAATAAAGTTTGATTTATCTGACTGCTTTGTTTCGCTTAATGTGCCTTATAATCCTGTGCACCTTATGGTCCGAAAAATGCGTACTGCACACTGCAGTTTAATGTTGCAAAGCACCTCTTTTTAACTTCAGTGGATATTATACATGGTTATGCTCAGGATATGTCAGCCCATTTCTACTGGAAATGCCTTTTGGTTAAACTTTCAGCAAGGAATTTGCATTGGCACTGTTACATTTTGATAAAGCTTTAATGTACATAAAAACCAGCTTCTTGTTTAAGTGAAAATAAATGGAAGGTTGTATTTTGCGCTAGTAATGTTGTGGAGTTGTATTTTGTCTCGCATCAATTATATCGTCAGTTATATCGTTATCGCAAATTTGCAAATATATATCGTGATAAATATTTTTGGCCATATCGCCCTGCTCTAGTAACGAGTAACGCGTTCCCGGTTTTGGCATAATAACTAGTTACCGTGCTCGTTACCACAATAATAACGTAGTTACTGTAACGCGTTACTTAATAACACGTTAGTCCCAACACTGCCTGTGAACAACATCGGCGTTTGCTGTGGCTCATGAGAACATTTGCTGTGGCGCATGAGAATATCACCCTGTAAACTCTTGACATTTTTAAACATTTTGTTGTTCAACAGCATCAAGACAGACAGAGTGTGTTTTGAGATAACCTCACAAGTGTCACAGATGACACATTTGGTGTTTATTTGCTGGTTTGTTGGTAGCAGCTCCTGAAACGCAAGTCTGCCACACATAGGGTTGCCAACTCCCTGAAAAATAAATAAGGGACACCTCGTGGCCAGGGCCGGGCGACCCAGTTGTCTTCACCCTTCCCAGTGTGGTGAATTTTCTAGCTCTTTTTTTGTGTGTGAAATTATTTTTTTAACCCTTTGACTTGAATTTGATTTAAGTAGATGTGTATTCTTTGTGATATGAACACATGTGAAACAAATGATCATTTAGCCATTTATTTTTAGCTCAAAATGACAACATTAACACAATAAAACAGGTCTCCTTCTTAAACAGAAGCCTGTCATGCTTAACTTTTGAGAATATAAGTAAATCTTTCTTTAAAAGAACTCTGTCCTGCTTAACTTAAAATAATAGAAAACAATAGAAAGAAAAACATTCTTGTAACAGTGCACATTTAGTGCATTTAGTACAATTGGCTTCAGTTGAGGTATTATTTCAGCTTTTCTATAGCTAATCAGCTGCTCCTGTTTGTAAACCCGCTTGTTCCCATGATTACGCATCATAACTCATCATCATTATTCATCTATGTATTACTTTTATGTATTAGTCATCTATTTGTTGTAATCATCTATCCTTGCAGTTGTTTATTACACAAAATAAATTATATTATCACACTTCTGGCCACATAGCGCTGATATTCACTGCACATGCCCATATTAACTTTTTCCAGCCAGGTGTTTTCCTTTTCCCATTCTTCCCTTTCTCTGAGGGGAACAAACATTGCTGCTCTAATGCTGGGCTCACACTGTGCGGTTTTAGGCCCATTTTTAGCCGATTTTTGAGTGATCGGACCGATTTTGGCCTTCATCGTGCATCGTGTAGTATACGTGGGGTAACGAGAAGTGATTAACACCTCACGACCAGCTCCCGATCATCAATCGCTCGTGAGGGTCTCACCACAGCCGCTCACACTGCTCGCGCGCAAACACGTAAACGTTGGTGTAAAAGATGGAGCAGCACGGCTGTGCAGCGTGTGATCTGGACACAAGCGATGGAGGCACAACTTGTAGAACTTTGGAAAGCTCATCCGAGCCTTTTCGATGTGGCATCACAAAATTATCACGACCACAACAACCGTGAAAATAGTTGGATTTACATTGCTGCTCAGTCACAGCTGCCTGATCAGTGTTTTTCATTAGCAATTTAGCAAAGTTGATGGTGGTGGTGTGTGTGTCTGTGTGAGTGTAAGACGGAGAGAGAGAGCGCGACAGATTTTCTGTTATAACCTTCATTTTATGGAGGCACAGTGTGAGCACTCAGGTCGCATCAGAGCATCGGGCCGTATAGTGTGAGACCTGCATCGTGACCTACCAACTTCTAACCCCTGCGAGTCAATCGTGCAGTTTGAGCAGGAGCTGAATAACGCGACTGAAAAAATCGCACAGTGTTTGCCCAGCTTTAGGTTTACTGTCGTCCGAGACTTGCACCGCAGTGTCGGCGTTTGTTTCCCTGTTGGCCATGCTTCTTGTTGTGGTCATCTGTTGTCTTCCGGTATTTTCTCCGTAAGCGACCTTTCCTCGACCAATGAGATGAGCGGTAATCTGAATTGTCATACTCGAATTGTCATAAGTGTGCTGTTAGCTCATTGGTCACAAAGCAGGAGAGGGGCTGGGAATTATGTTTTCAAACAAAGCGTTAATTCCATTAAAAGTTATAGACTACTTTTGATTCTCACTGTATTACGGGACAAAGTGCGTCCCTTATTAGCTCAATACGGGACGTGTACTTTTGTTTCGAAATACGGGACGATTCCGTATTTTAAGGGACGGTTGGCAACCCTAGCCACACATCTGTTCAACCAAATCCAGTTAATCTGAGACGCCAGATCTGGGCCGATGGTGCAGTCCAGTACTTCAGCTAGAATGAAAAAGACACAAAGCTGGAGTTATTCTGTGTCTTTATGCTGCACAGCTGTTTCTTCTTCTCTCATTCTCTCCCCCTCCCTCCCCTGTTGTTATTTCAATCATGAAACTGATCAATGATCAGCTGATCGCCTTTTCTGTCCCAAATCCCGTCTTTCTTGTTTGTTTATCGCTCACTTTGCGCCAGAAAGAAGAAAGCGGATGTCGCATTAAACAACAGCAGCACAGTCTGATAAGCTGTTGTTAAAATTTGTTTAATATTAATTTCTAGTATCAGCTGATGTTTGCTGGAGCCACAGCTGTAAAAGCTGCTGGTCATGATATCGTTTGGATATGTGGTGAGAGGGAAACATGAAGATGAAACCAGGAGATGTCCTTACTGAATCATCAGAGCTGAAGAGGTGATGGAGTAATAGGGTTACCTTTTAGGTGACATGAAGGGAAGTTATGAACTGTTTCTGAGAGACAAATAACACCAGGATCCTTTTTTACGCTGATAGCTGGTAACTGTGCAGGGGCGGCTCTAGCAAAGTGTTGCCAGGGGGCCAAGTAGGGCATTAATAGGGAGCGGGGGGCACAAAGAAATACTCTTCTTCCTTATTCTTATTTAAAATGTCTCACTTTCAACAAATAATTATCTGAATCTTACAACAAATGTTTTCATGTGATGTATAGAAATCCATTATTGTACATAGTAATTTAATTTCCTCAGAAATAAGTACTGTATATGATGCCAGTATTTTCCCACGTTTTCTAGATTCTGTACCAGTACTGTGTAAAATGCCATCAAAAAGTCAGTTTAGTTTTATTCTTTCTCACCTGTCTTTCTGTCTCCTTTCATTTTTAAGGACAATGCATTTTATTTCTATTTTAATTTAAGGGCCCTAGTAGTTGTTTAGCTGTGAAAATGTTATTGTTGAAACTAAAGTCACAGTTAACTGAAATTTCTGTGTTATGATTATTCGCACTCATGTCCAGCTCCTCCCCGAACCTAGAGTGAGGTGTACTTACCCAGGAGTGGGTTACATTTATATGTGTGTGTGTGTGTGTGTGTATGTATGTATGTATGTATGTATATATATATATATATATGTATATTACGTATATATATTAGGGGTGCAAACGATACACAAAATTCACGGTTCGGTTCGATACTTTGGTGTCACGGTTCGATATTTTTTCGATACAAAAAAAATGTTCATGCCTTTTTAATTTGTCATTTATTAAATTTTCACGGCACATTCCGCACCACATCTCTCTGCGTTCATCATTTGTTTGAAGCCAGCTCACCTCCTGCAACTACTTTTCCGAGAATATGTGCTTTTTTTGTGGTTCGGACTCCTGACATTTCTTTGGAGGTGGAGGAACATCACAGTAATTGCTTAAAGGAGCTTGCTTCTTCGACATCTTTAAGAGTTCTAAACAAATGTCTGTCCTCCTGAAAATCTTATGTATGCAAACACGTGTTGCAACTTCTTATCTTGTGCGCGTTTTTTATTTTGACAGCGAATGCGCACCTGCAGACCACTTATGTGCAGCCCTGGTTATTTAGCTTGTCATATTGCAGCCACAGAAATTCTTTTGTCCATGAAACCATAAAGCTGCACTTTCTTTTTGCCTTATACTCTGATTTGTCCTAACTTTTCCGTTTTGTGGTAAGCTTTTCTTTGGCTGTCACGTCTTCACCCTGACCTGTCTTATTTGGCTCAGCAGAACTAAAATATATATCCTGCTGTTTTTACACACGCACTCACATAACGCTCAGCGATTCTCTGCGCGATCAACCTCTCACATGTTTAAGCTTGCTGCGGGAGATTTCACTTGTCATGTTTGCATAGTAAGCTAACGATTAATAAGACGATGTCAGAGGAATTGGTGCACAAATTATCATCACTCACAGATCAGTACTGTCGCTCTCTATACACAGTTCGCACGATTGCAAAGTGAAAGCAAAAAAACAAGCGCAAATTCAAACGCGATTTCAATATGTCACATATTGACAGTGGCTCACCGATGCCAATGACATAATTACCCAGCTACATTTCCGAAAGAATGCAAAAGCATTGACATATATTTTTCCTTCCTACGATAGGCTGACGGGCAGGGAAGAGATAGATTTTGGTAGCCCAACTGGAAAAATCGCTAGCCCCGGGACATCGGGCTAGCGATTTTGTGAGCCCTGTATCTGATTGAGGAATCACTCATCTTTGGAAAAGAGTTTATTACAGAGAAATGTCTCTTTCCAAAATAAAAGCTATACTATACGCTTCTTCTGGGCTATATTCTCAGCAGCATATTAAACATATCAGGTCCCCATAAGGAGAATCATGTGCTAACGGCTGTCTAAATGACTCGGGTAAAGTTTGTAGCATGCGTGCTTGTTGTTTGTCGGCGTAAATGTGCAGTCATATTCGTTGTGTTCCCACTAGTGCTGTCAGCGTAAATCTCGTTGAAATGACGTTAACGCCACAACACGGCAAATCTCCGTTAATGAGCTACCGCGGATCACCCCGTGCGTGGGGCTGGACGGCCAACACGTTAACGAGCTAACTGCGCTAACACACTAGCTCCCACCCATGTAATTGAGCATTGCGTGGCACATCCAACATACTGTTTTACTTTAGTCCATGACGCGCTTACCTTCAGGGTCATACGTCATATGAAAACCAAAATAGTTCCAAACGCCGGATCCGAATGAGGGTGGGGGAGGTTCAATTTGCCATGTTGCAAGGAGAGATTAACTTCTGTCTCGCTAGCTTGCCCTGCGCTCAGTGAATCTGCGTTTGACTACTCCGCCTAGGCTGCACTGTCGAGCGCAGATCCACTGAGCGCTCAACACAGAAAGCATCGTCAGAAGGAAAGTTGATAAAATAAATTAAAAATTTTGTATTGTTTGATACATATGCGTACTGAACCGAAAGCACTGTATCGAACGGTTCAATATCGATACGAGTATCGTTGCACCCCTAATAAATATATATAAAAAAGAAATAAAAGTCCCTTTACCCTTTTTAACCTTTTGCATAAGCATGCGAGTAGAATTAGTATAATATATTTTTCTGTTACTTGAAGACTTCACGGAGTGAAGTTTGTTGTCTGGCTATACAGCAATGACATTGGAATGTCGTTCGGACTGGAGAAGTGTAGTCGGATGGTAACAAAGAGAGGGAAGGTAGTCAGAACTGAGGGGATTGAACTACCAGAAGGCAACATTGCAGACATAGAGGACAGTTACAAGTACCTGGGGATGGGATGCGAATGGGAACCATGAAGAGGCCGCTAGAAAAGCTGCAACCACCAAGTACCTGCAGAGGGTCAGGCAAGTCCTGAGGAGTCAGCTGAATGGTAAGAACAAGATCCGGGCCATCAACACGTACGCCCTGCCCGTGATCAGGTACCCTGCTGGGGTAATAGGCTGGCCAAAGGAGGAGATAGAAGCCACTGACATAAAGACAAGAAAGCTCCTTACCATGCATGGAGGGTTTCACCCCAAGTCCAGCACCCTGAGGCTGTACGCTAAGCGGAATGAAGAGGGCCGGGGACTGGTGAGTGTCAGCACCACAGTCCAGGATGAGACAACGAACATCCAAGAATACATTGGGAAGATGGCCCCAACTGACCGAGTGCTCAGTGAATACCTCAGGCAGCAGAAACCCAAGAAAGAGGAGGGAGACGAGGAACCATCATGGAAGGACAGGCCCCTGCACGGTATGTACCACCGGCAGATAGAGGAGGTGGCTGATATCCAGAAATCCTACCAGTGGCTGGACAAAGCTGGACTGAAAGACAGCACAGAGGCACTAATCATGGCAGCACAAGAACAAGCTCTGAGCACAAGATCCATAGAGGCTGGGGTCTATCACACCAGGCAAGACCCCAGGTGCAGGCTGTGTAAAGATGCCCCAGAGACAATCCAGCACATAACAGCAGGGTGCAAGATGCTAGCAGGCAAGGCATACATGGAACGCCATAACCAAGTGGCCGGCATAGTGTACAGGAACATCTGTGCCGAGTATAACCTGGAAGTCCCGAGGTCAAAATGGGAGATGCCCCCAAGGGTGGTGGAGAATGACCGAGCTAAGATCCTGTGGGACTTCCAGATACAGACGGACAAAATGGTGGTGGCTAACCAACCGGACATAGTGGTGGGAGACAAACAGAAGAAGACAGCCGTAGTGATCGATGTAGCGGTTCCGAATGACAGCAATATCAGGAAGAAGGAACACGAGAAGCTGGAGAAATACCAAGGGCTCAGAGAAGAGCTCGAGAGGATGTGGAGGGTGAAGGTAACGGTGGTCCCCGTGGTAATCGGAGCACTAGGTGCGGTGACTCCCAAGCTAGGCGAGTGGCTCCAGCAGATCCCGGGAATAACATCGGAGATCTCTGTCCAGAAGAGCGCAGTCCTGGGAACAGCTAAGATACTGCGCAGGACCCTCAAGCTCCCAGGCCTCTGGTAGAGGACCCAAGCTTGAAGGATAAACCGCCCGCAGGGGCGTGCTGGGTGTTTTTTTTTTTTTGGTTTTTTTATTTATTTATTTATACACACACCAGTTTGTACCTGCTTACGAACTGGTTTGGTGACTTTGACCAGGGGCCTGGGGGAACCCATGGCATACCTAGGTTTCCGCCTGTACTGACCCTCACGCAAAACAGGTGGAATTAAGACACAGTTCCAAAAGCAAACACAACTGATCAGTGCTGAGAGTGTCCTGTTGCTGAGGTTGGGGTGATCCTGTAATCTCTTGCTGGAACATGCATCACTTGCAATCCACGTTCTGTTGACTCTGTGTTTAATAGCTGCTTCCAGGATGATTTCTGCATTAGTCTCCTTTGTGAAGATGATGATGGCCTCAGCAGAAGAGTTTTGAATTTTTTCCAGTAGTTCATTCAGCTCAGTTTTGTCCATGCTATTATTGTTTGTCGTAAAATCAGCGGACAAGATGTGAACAAATTCAATGCAGATCCTCTTGTTGTTGAAGTTGTCTTGAAGGCTATCACTGCCATATTTCCCATACTCATCATCACTTCCCACAATAATCACTGTTTTCCAATGGAATATCTTCACCAGCTCAACAATACCTCTTGTCTGATATTTGTCACTAGGCACGGTTCGCAGAAAAGTGGGAAACTTGAACTTGCTGCAAGATTGACAGAAGGCAGATTAAATTCACAAATCATCTATTTGACACTAATGAGCTGATGAACTCAGCCTGTACTTACTCACTACAGGAGAGAGGTGCAGAAGTGTTAGTCCTTGTTCTGCCCTCCCTGTATGTTGATGCCCAGTTTGGCAGATAGATAAACAGTTCTTCAAAAGGAGAGGCAAAGGCTTCCAGTTCTCATTGCAGGGTTTATTTGTCTCCCTAATGAAGGCACTGTAAATAAGCATATATTTCTCATGCTCCAGTACAGCCAACTTCAGAGCTAATATTTTGTGTGCTGGTATCAACTTGGCCAGACTCCATGAACTTTTCCTATATTTACTAGAGAAACTTGAGTACACAAACCCGCTTCCTCCCCCTAGTGGGGTGGTGGAGCTACTGCACCCCAGCAGTGGCAGCACAGTCCTATTAGTTTTTAAATGAATGGGGAAAAGTCCACCAATGATGATATTCCCAGGAGAGTATGCACGGAGAAAACTATTCTGTCCTAAAGAGGAGTGAAACACACTCATGACAAATAACCACATTAAAAACATCATGGATACGCACAGGTAGAACATTTACATGTGTCTTTCTTCTCTTTTCAGTATGACCAGGTTCCTGTACAGCAGCTATATAAAAAACTTCTACTCGTTTATCATTTGCATCATCAGATTGTTTCTGTAACGCAATCCAAATGAGTTCCTCTTTAATCTTCCAAACACGAAAAGACCAAGATGATTTGAATTTGTCACAGACAATGATGTCTAGGTTTTAGTTTCAACATGTTAAAATAAATTAAAAACATTTTTTCCAAGTTTTTCTAAATGATAATACATAACATATTCAAACAGGAGTAGAAATAGGCATAAATACGGTGGTCCTGAGAGGCCAAACGGACTGCAACTTCAGAAAACACTTGCAAAAAGAAAAATGCTGCAAAAAGAAAAATGTTGCAAAAAGAAAAATACCTGCAAAAAGAAAAATGCTGCTGAAAGAAAAATACCTGCAAAAAGAAAAATGCTTCAAAAAGAAAAATACCTGGAAAAAGAAAAACACCTGCAAAAAGAAAAACGCTGCTCTTGCTCTTGACGAAGGCGGTCGCACTTTTCTCCTCTCCTCCTCTCCCTTAGCTTCCCTGCTTAGCCTCTTATGTCCTTGTCTAGTCTCGTGTTTTTTGTATTACTTTTCCCTGGAACATTCTCTCACAGTCTGTTCTCTAAAACCTAAAAGAGGAATTATGGATTGGATCAACTGGTCTCTGGGCTTGGGTGAGCCTGAGTGCTGAAGATATCTACCTATTTGGAACCATGGTAACAGGGTTCTGACAGATCGGAGCTGGCTTGGCCCTGACTTATCGAAGAATTAAGAAAGCGAAACCGGCTGTTCAAACCCCCACAAGGCTGCCCGCTGGGATTGGAACAATGGGAGAGGCGTGAGTTTCTCAAAATGGGCTCATTGAGTGCAGCACGGATAAGATCTTGGAGAGGCTACAGCTGCTGTGAATACTCAGAATAAGATCTCTGACTGCAGACTGGATACATCTCGAAGGGCTAGCTCGGAATAACATCTCTGGGCGCTTGAGAGAGATTGAGAGACCAGTGTTGGACTGTAGAACTGCTTTGAAATTCATATGAGCTGTTCGCACTAAAGTAAAAAGCACCATCACTTCATGCGGATACCCCTTTGGCGCCAGCTGCGGTCTCAAGGCTGGAGCTGAACAACAACACCCTGATAACGACTGTGTTTAGTCTGTTCCTTCCCATTCCATGCAAGGCCACCTGGGTTGGCTGGAAGACTGTTTACTTAGCCTAGCAGGGCGAAGGACACTGTCTCAGCTGAACTCTGGACACGCACACACATACATATACACTGATATGCACACACTCATCCCCCCTCCCTTTCCAAACGCCTTTGACGCTTATTCCCTTCCGATGCTGACGGTGGATCAAGGAGGCCAGCGCACGCAGGCCCGCATGTACTGTCTAATTCGGCGGTCTCTCACCCTTTACCCACCCCTGTTGCTTGTCATGTGTTTCTTTGGTGTATTAACAATTTTTTTTCATGTGCTATGTGCAGAGGTGTTTTTTACTGTTCTCAAACTGATCTCCCTGTTGGAGCTCAGTCTGGGGGGAGTTTTTTTTTTTCTCCTTATCTTTCCTCATGTGGTGCATTTTCCATTGTTATATGATGTTTTGTGTAACGTATGTATGGTCGGAGGGTAAGATGGCGCTGCCATTGCGTGCAATAGGTCGGCAGCCTTAACATGAAATTTCCCCTTGTGGGACTAATAAAGGTATATCAAATCAAATCAAATAATCATTCAATAATAATCATTACTCAGTCAAATATTATGAACGCAAAGAACTGGTTTCAAAAACTAAAGGAAGAAACAGCAATTAGTTCTGATCTAATCTGCTTTAAAAAATCCAGAAACGATGGGGAAAAAGAGAAGAAATACTCCACAATAAACTTAGTTTTAAATGGTTGCTGTTAGCATTTGCACGCATTTAATAAAATAAATCATGTGCATTTAAATGAATGGTATATTTATGGTTTTGGAAAGTAAACTTGAACATGACAAGAACAGAAACAAAAAAAGAGTTTAAGTCACCTCTGCAGTCACCACATATAAATACAATAGGACATCATGTTTGCACTGAAGCACCGCAGCAATTTCCTAATGTTGTAAACCTGCTCAACATTTGGCAATAAACCCCATTCTGATTCTGATTCTGATCTTTGGGATTTTGTTGAACAGGAAATTCACATCATGTTGACACATCTGCAAAAGTTACATGATGCTGCCAAGTTCTCTGGGGAATATTTCCTTGGTGAATTTGTGCAATTAAGTATTGAGGCAGTAAGGGAGGATTCAGGCTCACCTGGTCCAGCCCTAACTATATGCTTTAAGAAATAACCATGCTCATCTCTCCAGTGGTGACATAGAGGCCAAGTGTCAGAAATCACCTGCCTGATTCAGTTCCCTTTTTATAAAGGGATATTTTTACCAACTGTATTTGAATAATATGCAAAATGCATTTTATTTGCATTGTAAATATTTTTGCTGTATTGAGGCAGTTCTGAAAGAGGTCCAACCAGTATTAGCAAGCTGTACTCAGAGAGCATATTGTACATTTATTTTATAACATTTCTAATGTGCTTAAATGGTTGTAAATGAGAACACTTGGTTTTAGTTGTTTTTTCTGATTTTAAAAAAGCATCTATGTCATTAAGCTGATAAAAGAAAAAAAATGGAATTTTGTCCGAGGCCTTTTTCTTCTTTAGCATTTTGTCCCTTACATGCAAAAAATTGAAAAGTACTTCTGGGTATTTGTTCCACTTTAATCATGCATTTCCATCCAGGAATTAATTTCCATCTAGGGAGTGGTCCAGGGTGACAATGTCTCGATTCACAGGGCACGGTGTTTACAATGTCCATGAATGGTTCATTCACTGAGTTCGGGGACTAGTGCCAAGTTAAGTAACAAGGACACCTGCTATACCTTCTCCCTTTCATGCAAGCTCAGCATGCTGTGACTGAATGACACACGCACATTGCCTTTTTTTATTTTACAGATTGCACATCCTTGATTCCTCTTTTTGACCCCTCTCCTTGCATTTCAGAGCCTCCTGCAGAGATGGAAGCAGAGGAGGTGAGGAAGATATCCTACAAGAGGACTTGAGGAAACAGGCATTTAACAAAATGAGGCATCTTTGCTTTGTAGCTTCATTTCTAAGTGTTTTCAGTTCAATATGACGTTTGGCACAGCTGTACCATAAACTGTGTTCTTATAACCCAACAACACCTATAGTTGGCATTTGCTGTTAAAGAAGTAACAGTTCTCCAAACTTAAAGTCACAATGTATGTATAAACATACGGAAAGTGACCACAATTAGAATCATAATCAAAACACCAAATTATTGAATATATTTAATTCAATTCAATTCAATTCAATTTATATAGCACCAAATCAGAACAACAGTCATCTCAAAGTGCTTTATATTGTAAGGTAGGCCCTACAATAATACATACAGAGAAAAACCCAACAATCAAATGACCCCCTACGAGCGAGCACTTTGTTTTTGTTTTGTTTTTGTGTTGGGGGTTTTTTTGGGGTTTTTTTGCCTGTCCCGTTTGGTTCTTTTGCCATCAGAATTATTGTCTAAAGGCGAAGAAAGATGCCCAACGGATTTACTTTACCAAATGGACCCTCCCAGCCGTGCTGTAATGGTCTATTTGATTCACCTTTTATTGTTTATTTTATTTTTTATTTTCACTTGCTAGATAAGGGACAGACTTGAATGATGAAAAGAGAGGGGAGAAAGAAAGAGGGAAAGAAAAACAGCAGAGAAGAGGGACGGGGATAAAGGGCAAAAAACAAAAACCAACAAAATAAGCAGACAAAAAATACATATATCAATCACCTGGATCACCTGTTGAGAATGAAACAAGAAAACAAGCAGAAGAAAATGAGAGCAATAGAATAAACAACATCATGATGATTTATGTGAATATAACAGTAAATGCTATTTATTAAACGTTATTGTGTAAGATCGACAGCGCACAGTGTGCTTTGAGGTAGGAGCCAAAAAGGGTGTCGTTTGTGTCTGTGAGCACCCGTGTGTACACCTGTGAGCATGAACGCGCTTGTTTTTAAAAGGTTCCTTCATGTAATAATCTGCTAGAGAGTGTGGGGGAGCCACTGCCCCGTCCTCCAGGGCATGAAGCAGGTATGGAGGAGATCAAAACTCCAGACATCCAGAGGCCCCCAGAACACAAGAGACCAAGGAAGACCAACAGAGGGGCAGCCGCGCCACTGTCCCAGAAAGAGCTGAGGAGAGTCCCAGATGAGGGCTCACTCAGCAGCCGCGCTTTGCAAGAGCCTGGAAGAATTGGTTGAGCTTCTCATAATCACAGGTCTCTGTCAAGCTTCTCAACACCTCCTTTACAAAACATGCGTCATTTAAAGCTCCACTTTTTGGATCTAGGATTAGATCAGCCTTCTGCGATGGTGAAAGAACGTCCAGAACTGCCAGCTATGGATACAAAAAAGTAGAATTCATGAAATGCATGTCTTTTGTATGATTTCCAGAATTTTGCTTTGCTATTCTCAAGAAAGACAGGAAGAGTAATATGAAGATTACCGTAGAGATGTTGAAGTCTTTGAGGTCAGAGTACGCTGAATATTGGATGAATGGACCCAGATTTGCTTTAACCCATTGGGCATCGCTCTCATTTTGTTGCCTGCAAGCTAAGACATGCAGACAAAAGTTAAGATGTGCTCAATTTAGGAAGGTTTCTGACTGGTAGACATGAAAGAATTTAAGTTTTTTGTCTGAGTGCTTTTCTAGACATTTCACACTGGAAAGCACATAACGCACCCTATGTCTGCCCTACCTGGCTCATTGATGGCATTGTCAGCATTTCTTAGGTAGCCCAGCAGACCATGTGTGATCTCTTGCCGTCTGTACAGTGGCATCTCCTGGATAACTAAAGCCAACCCACTCACACTGCAACAGTTGAAAGAAAACATTCTCATGCTGTTCTTTGTCACTATTGTCATTTTCTGTTACACCAAAATCTTGATTGCTCCAAGAAAGCTACTCACATGACTTGGTAGTTCATGCAGCTGATTTTTGTGGTTGTGTTTATCAGCATTTCTGGAGTAAAACTGGCAAGGATAGGAATCAGTTTCACATGGAACCAAAGTTCATAGTCGTTTGTCGTGAAAGTGGAGAAATGTGGACTGATGATGATGAAGGTCGTATTCATGACCCGATCTCTCACAACAGGCTGGAAATGTGGGCTCTGTCATGTTAAAGTGGAAAAAGACATAAGCAAATGTGAGATTGCATGTTGGAAGTACACCCATACAACATGGTACAAAGGCTGTAACCATTTGTTTTCTAAGATACAATAGCCAACAATGGATGTAGCGGTTGAGACCGATGTTTTATTCTGTTTACTTCTGGAATCAAATATCCGCATTGTCCTCCTTCACCCTTTTAGGAGGCTAGCCTACCTGTCCATTGGCTGTCAGCTGTGTCAGGAATTCATCCACATTTTTTAGAGCGTTGCCCTGTTCAAGTTGTTCAAACACAAGATCAATAAAATCTGTGTTATTTGAGGCTCCAGAGCTCAGTAGCAGCTGTGCCACCTGAGAGGGATTGAGCGTCGACAACAATCCAGCCTACAACAGGGAATCAACATAATATCAGACAGCAGTAATGACCAATGCTGTGGGTAAAGGATTACAGTTTGCAACCAAAGAAAGTGTGCTCTATGATTTGCTTGTACTTTTTGATATGGCAAAATAAACTCCTGTGTTTGTCTTCTTAAGTCTACAATTTTGTTTTCCTGTTCTTAAGGGAGGACTAGAAGTGCAATGTAGGGCTTACCGTAGAGATGTTGAAGTCTTTGAGGTCAGAGTACGCTGTATATTGGACGAATGGACCCAGATTTGCTTTAACCCATTGGGCATCACTCTCATTTTGTTGCCTGCAAGCTAAGGCATGCAAACAAAAGTTAGGATGTGCTCAATTTAGGAAGGTTTCTGACTGGTAGACATGAAAGAATTTGTGGGCAAGTTTTTTGTCTGAGTGCTTTTCAAGACATTTCACACTGGAAAGCACATAACGCACCCTATGTCTGCCCTACCTGGCTCATTGATGACATTTTCAGCATTTCTTAGGTAGCCCAGCAGACCACGTGTGATCTCTTGCCGTCTATACAGTGGCATCTCCTGGATAACTAAAGCCAACCCACTCACACTGCAACAGTTGAAAGAAAACGTTCTCATGCTGTTCTTTGTCACTATTGTCATTTTCATTTGCAACAAAATCTTGATTGCTCCAAGAAAGCTACTCACATGACTTGGTAGTTCATGCAGCTGATTTTTGTGGTTGTGTTTATCAGCATTTCTGGAGTAAAACTGGCAAGGATAGGAATCAGTTTCACATGGAACCAAAGTTCATAGTCGTTTGTCGTGAAAGTGGAGAAATGTGGACTGATGACGATGAAGGTCGTATTCATGACCCGATCTCTCACAACAGGCTGGAAAATTGGCATCTGTGAAATTGAGGTGGAAAAGAAGCTAAGCAATACAGAGACTGCATGTTGCAAATGTACTCATACAACATGGCACAAAGGCAGCAAGCAATTCTTTTCTATGATAGACTCCTTGAAGACTTGTGTAGCGGTTTAGCAAATGTCTTATTCTGTCTTATCCTGCTGGAATAAAACACCAGGATTGTCCTCCTTCACCCTTTTAGAAGCCTAGCATACCTGTCCATTGGCTGTCAGTTGTGTGAGGAATCCATCCACATTTTTTAGAGCGTTGCCCTCTTGCAGTCGCTCAAACACACGATCAATCAAATCTGTGTTATTGGAGGCTCCCAAACTCAGTACCAGCTGTGCCATCTGAGAAGGACTGAGGACTGACAACAATTCAGCCTACAAAAGAGAACCAGCATAATATAAGACAGCAGTCATGGAAATGTTCTGGGTAAAAGAATTCCGTTTACAGGAAGATGTACATCTGCAGTTGGCACTCACAGTGGACAAATTAGGATTGAAGGCTTGCAAGTCCTGCACAGTTGCAAAATCAGAGAAGTCGCCAAGGTTTGCCTTTAGCCACGCTTGGCTCCCCGTGATAGATGAGACACAGCCAGGATCTGCAGAAAAAGCAAGAAAGTTATTGACAGGGTAATATACCACATGTTGTCATGGAAAAACCAAAGTGAGCTTGAGTTTCTCCTTTTACCTGTTGAGTCATTTCTTGACAAGAACGGTTTGATGAAGTGAGTGAAGACTGCTTGCTGTGTGTCTCTGTCCATGGATGCCTTTTGGCTTCCAAATGCCTGAATGCTACATTTGAGAGAAAGCTTTCAACATCTAAACTTCTAGTCAACTGCAAGTTTGCAGAATAGAGCAATATGTCTCATATTTACTTACACAGTCTGGTATGTCTGGCAGCTGAAGTTTTTGGAGCTAAGGCAAAATAGGAAGTTGAAAGATGGAACGGCCAGAAACGGACGGATCTTTGTCTTGAACCAGCTGGTAATGAACTCCTCACTCTGTAGTTGTGCCTGGTTGAAGTTGTCAATTCTCACTTCTCCAAGAGCCTCGAGCACATTTGACGAGGTCGGGTAAGTGTTGTTGCTGGCCTTGAATTGGCAGAAAAATAATTGTAGCTGGACCCAAACTTCACGCAGGGAAACGGCAATATTGTGAAAATGTGATTTTGTACTTACCATGTTAGCAAATGTCTCAAGGGCCTGGTCCAGTACAGCAGAGGCTTTTTGGAAGAAAAGCTTCCAGACTTCTACTGGGTATATGTTTTGGCTTTTCAGTGTGCAGTTCAGCAGTGTGACCAAGTTGCTGGATGTGAGATAGGGAGCCTTGAAAAAGAAAATTGACAAAGAATACAGCCATTTTGTCAGAGCTCATGGAGATTTGTCTCAGAACCATAATGGGGCAAAATCCATGTTCTGTTTTTGGAGTTTAAAAAGGAATCTTACAGAGGAACAGGCATGTTCTGTGATGGTGAAATTGCACAGGGCTGCCGAGGAATTGCCAGCTGACAGGATTTGTTCAAGCTTTGAACTGTGGAAAAAACACAATAAATTGAAATCCAATGCCCCCTTATTTGCACTGTGTTAACGAATTTTACCTAGACAGAATCAACATTGAACAAAACGGCATTTCACCCACCCATCAACTCCATCACAAATGAGATTCACTGTGAAAAGAGAATGGTTGTGTGTCAGATAATAGTCCTTCAGAATGCATTTATATCCTTTGAGTTGAAATGTCTACTTTTAGACAGACTTACCATGAACTGGGGTCACCTTGCACTGAAGACAAAGAAAATATGATTGTTAGTATAGTGGAAACATCTTCTTCAAGTGTAAATACCTTGACTTTGTCACAGTTGGCCCAATTAGTGTGCCAAACCTGGATCAACTATTGGATAACCCATGTAAGACACCCCCCCCCCCCCCCCCCCCCCCAACACACACACACACACACACACCCCAAAAAACTAATCTTACCACAAAGGAAGCTGGAACTGAGCAGCCTGTTTGGGAAGAAAAAGAAAGGAAACAAATCAATGGAGTAGTCATTACAGTGCTGGTACTGGGCTTTTGAGAAAAGTTTAGTCAGGAAAGCCTATTTGCCACATACGTGGGAATGTGTCCTGGAGGTACTGCTTGCTTGATCTCACGCCCTGTGAAAGGTCCAGTGGCAATGCTGCCAAACTCTGCGCAAGACCATCGTATCTAAAGGAAGAAAAGAATTCATTGTGACTTGTCAGGAGCCTCAGCTTGGCATTGTGCACACCCAAATGTCTAACTGTGGATATCAGAAATATCTTACATAGCCTGGTAGGATTCACAGGTGATGTTACTGGGGATCACCCGCAAGCTGCTAGGAAGGATGCTCGCCATCACAGGAACCAAATAAACCTGGAACCACTGTTGATAGTCTTCTGGCTGAAAGTCTTTAAGCTGAGGAGCAAGGGCTGTCAAGGTAAGGTTCAAAATGGTGTCTCGCACATCTGGATTTTGGATGAAGGTGACATTTCTCTGAAAAGAGAAGGGGATCATAATAAGGTCAGAGAGGAAGTCCTGAAGTCTTTGTGGAAATGTGGAGGTGAGGGGGAGCTTATCTAAACTAAATCTTTGTACTTCTGTACAGCAGGGATGCCTCAAGGCATGAAGCATATCAGAAATGGATCATTTTGAGTTAAACACTTGAGCAGGCTTATGAAAGAACACTGTTAACATTTGTTGATGTTTGCACTGAGGTAAGGTTACCAAGGAGAATTCACCTGCTTGTTGATGTTTGCAAAAGCCTGGAAGAATTGGTTGAGCTGCTCATAATCACTGGTCTCTGTCAAGCTTGTCAACACCTCCCTTACAACATTTGCATTGTTTAAAGCACCACTGTTTGGATCTAGGATTAGTTCAGCCTTCTGCGATGGTGAAAGAACATCCAGAACTGTCAGCTATGGATACAAAAAAGTAGAATTCCTGAAATGCATGTCTTTTGTATAATTTCCAGAATTTTGCTTTGCTATTCTCAAGAAAGACAGGAAGAGTAATATGAAGATTACCGTAGAGATGTTGAAGTCTTTGAGGTCAGAGTACGCTGAATATTGGATGAATGGACCCAGATTTGCTTTAACCCATTGGGCATCACTCTCATTTTGTTGCCTGCAAGCTAAGACATGCAGACAAAAGTTAAGATGTGCTCAATTTAGGAAGGTTTCTGACTGGTAGACATGAAAGAATTTAAGTTTTTTGTCTGAGTGCTTTTCTAGACATTTCACACTGGAAAGCACATAACACACCCTATGTCTGCCCTACCTGGCTCATTGATGGCATTGTCAGCATTTCTTAGGTAGCCCAGCAGACCATGTGTGATCTCTTGCCGTCTGTACAGTGGCATCTCCTGGATAACTAAAGCCAACCCACTCACACTGCAACAGTTGAAAGAAAACGTTCTCATGCTGTTCTTTGTCACTATTGTCATTTTCTGTTACAACAAAATCTTGATTGCTCCAAGAAAGCTACTCACATGACTTGGTAGTTCGTGCAGCTGATGGTTGTGGTTGTGTTTATCAGCATTTCTGGAGTAAAACTGGCAAGGATAGGAATCAGTTTCACATGGAACCAAAGTTCATAGTCGTTTGTCGTGAAAGTGGAGAAATGTGGACTGATGATGATGAAGGTCGTATTCATGACCCGATCTCTCACAACAGGCTGGAAATGTGGGGTCTGTCATATTAAAGTGGAAAAAGACATAAGCAAATGTGAGATTGCATGTTGGAAGTACACCCATACAACATGGTACAAAGGCTGTAACCATTTGTTTTCTAAGATACAATAGCCAACAATGGATGTAGCGGTTGAGACCGATGTTTTATTCTGTATTTACTTCTGGAATCAAATATCCGCATTGTCCTCCTTCACCCTTTTAGGAGGCTAGCCTACCTGTCCATTGGCTGTCAGCTGTGTCAGGAATTCATCCACATTTTTTAGAGCGTTGCCCTGTTCAAGTTGTTCAAACACAAGATCAATAAAATCTGTGTTATTTGAGGCTCCAGAGCTCAGTAGCAGCTGTGCCACCTGAGAGGGATTGAGCGTCGACAACAATCCAGCCTACAACAGGGAATCAACATAATATCAGACAGCAGTAATGACCAATGCTGTGGGTAAAGGATTACAGTTTGCAACCAAAGAAAGTGTGCTCTATGATTTGCTTGTATTTTTTATATGGCAAAATAAACTCCTGTGTTTGTCTTCTTAAGTCTACAATTTTGTTTTTCTGCTCTTAAGGGAGGACTAGAAGTGCAATGTAGGGCTTACCGTAGAGATGTTGAAGTCTTTGAGGTCAGAGTACGCTGTATATTGGACGAATGGACCCAGATTTGCTTTAACCCATTGGGCATCACTCTCATTTTGTTGCCTGCAAGCTAAGGCATGCAAACAAAAGTTAGGATGTGCTCAATTTAGGAAGGTTTCTGACTGGTAGACATGAAAGAATTTGTGGGCAAGTTTTTTGTCTGAGTGCTTTTCAAGACATTTCACACTGGAAAGCACATAACGCACCCTATGTCTGCCCTACCTGGCTCATTGATGGCATTGTCAGCATTTCTTAGGTAGCCCAGCAGACCACGTGTGATCTCTTGCCGTCTATACAGTGGCATCTCCTGGATAACTAAAGCCAACCCACTCACACTGCAACAGTTGAAAGAAAACGTTCTCATGCTGTTCTTTGTCACTATTGTCATTTTCATTTACAACAAAATCTTGATTGCTCCAAGAAAGCTACTCACATGACTTGGTAGTTTGTGCAGCTGATGGTTGTGGTTGTGTTTATCAGCATTTCTGGAGTAAAACTGGCAAGGATAGGAATCAGTTTCACATGGAACCAAAGTTCATAGTCGTTTGTCGTGAAAGTGGAGAAATGTGGACTGATGATGATGAAGGTCGTATTCATGACCCGATCTCTCACAACAGGCTGGAAATGTGGGGTCTGTCATATTAAAGTGGAAAAAGACATAAGCAAATGTGAGATTGCATGTTTGAAGTACACCCATACAACATGGTACAAAGGCTGTAACCATTTGTTTTCTAAGATACAATAGCCAACAATGGATGTAGCGGTTGAGACCGATTTTTTATTCTGTTTATCTCTGGAATCAAATATCCGCATTGTCCTCCTTCACCCTTTTAGGAGGCTAGCCTACCTGTCCATTGGCTGTCAGCTGTGTCAGGAATTCATCCACATTTTTTAGAGCGTTGCCCTGTTCAAGTTGTTCAAACACAAGATCAATAAAATCTGTGTTATTTGAGGCTCCAGAGCTCAGTAGCAGCTGTGCCACCTGAGAGGGATTGAGCGTCGACAACAATCCAGCCTACAACAGGGAATCAACATAATATCAGACAGCAGTAATGACCAATGCTGTGGGTAAAGGATTACAGTTTGCAACCAAAGAAAGTGTGCTCTATGATTTGCTTGTACTTTTTGATATGGCAAAATAAACTCCTGTGTTTGTCTTCTTAAGTCTACAATTTTGTTTTCCTGCTCTTAAGGGAGGACTAGAAGTGCAATGTAGGGCTTACCGTAGAGATGTTGAAGTCTTTGAGGTCAGAGTACGCTGTATATTGAACGAATGGACCCAGATTTGCTTTAACCCATTGGGCATCACTCTCATTTTGTTGCCTGCAAGCTAAGGCATGCAAACAAAAGTTAGGATGTGCTCAATTTAGGAAGGTTTCTGACTGGTAGACATGAAAGAATTTGTGGGCAAGTTTTTTGTCTGAGTGCTTTTCAAGACATTTCACACTGGAAAGCACATAACGCACCCTATGTCTGCCCTACCTGGCTCATTGATGGCATTGTCAGCATTTCTTAGGTAGCCCAGCAGACCACGTGTGATCTCTTGCCGTCTATACAGTGGCATCTCCTGGATAACTAAAGCCAACCCACTCACACTGCAACAGTTGAAAGAAAACGTTCTCATGCTGTTCTTTGTCACTATTGTCATTTTCATTTACAACAAAATCTTGATTGCTCCAAGAAAGCTACTCACATGACTTGGTAGTTTGTGCAGCTGATGGTTGTGGTTGTGTTTATCAGCATTTCTGGAGTAAAACTGGCAAGGATAGGAATCAGTTTCACATGGAACCAAAGTTCATAGTCGTTTGTCGTGAAAGTGGAGAAATGTGGACTGATGACGATGAAGGTCGTATTCATGATCCGATCTCTCACAACAGGCTGGAAAATTGGCATCTGTGAAATTGAGGTGGAAAAGAAGCTAAGCAATACAGAGACTGCATGTTGCAAATGTACTCATACAACATGGTACAAAGGCTGCAAGCAATTCTTTTCTATGATAGACTCCTTGAAGACTTGTGTAGCGGTTTAGCAAATGTCTTATTCTGTCTTATCCTGCTGGAATAAAACACCAGGATTGTCCTCCTTCACCCTTTTAGAAGCCTAGCATACCTGTCCATTGGCTGTCAGTTGTGTGAGGAATCCATCCACATTTTTTAGAGCGTTGCCCTCTTGCAGTCGCTCAAACACACGATCAATCAAATCTGTGTTATTGGAGGCTCCCAAACTCAGTACCAGCTGTGCCATCTGAGAAGGACTGAGGACTGACAACAATTCAGCCTACAAAAGAGAACCAGCATAATATAAGACAGCAGTCATGGAAATGTTCTGGGTAAAAGAATTCCGTTTACAGGAAGATGTACATCTGCAGTTGGCACTCACAGTGGACAAATTAGGATTGAAGGCTTGCAAGTCCTGCACAGTTGCAAAATCAGAGAAGTCGCCAAGGTTTGCCTTTAACCACGCTTGGCTCCCCGTGATAGATGAGACACAGCCAGGATCTGCAGAAAAAGCAAGAAAGTTATTGACAGGGTAATATACCACATGTTGTCATGGAAAAACCAAAGTGAGCTTGAGTTTCTCCTTTTACCTGTTGAGTCATTTCTTGACAAGAACGGTTTGATGAAGTGAGTGAAGACTGCTTGCTGTGTGTCTCTGTCCATGGATGCCTTTTGGCTTCCAAATGCCTGAATGCTACATTTGAGAGAAAGCTTTCAACATCTAAACTTCTAGTCAACTGCAAGTTTGCAGAATAGAGCAATATGTCTCATATTTACTTACACAGTCTGGTATGTCTGGCAGCTGAAGTTTTTGGAGCTAAGGCAAAATAGGAAGTTGAAAGATGGAACGGCCAGAAACGGACGGATCTTTGTTTTGAACCAGCTGGTAATGAACTCCTCACTCTGTAGTTGTGCCTGGTTGAAGTTGTCAATTCTCACTTCTCCAAGAGCCTCGAGCACATTTGACGAGGTCGGGTAAGTGTTGTTGCTGGCCTTGAATTGGCAGAAAAATAATTGTAGCTGGACCCAAACTTCACGCAGGGAAACGGCAATATTGTGAAAATGTGATTTTGTACTTACCATGTTAGCAAATGTCTCAAGGGCCTGGTCCAGTACAGCAGAGGCTTTTTGGAAGAAAAGCTTCCAGACTTCTACTGGGTATATGTTTTGGCTTTTCAGTGTGCAGTTCAGCAGTGTGACCAAGTTGCTGGATGTGAGATAGGGAGCCTTGAAAAAGAAAATTGACAAAGAATACAGCCATTTTGTCAGAGCTCATGGAGATTTGTCTCAGAACCATAATGGGGCAAAATCTATGTTCTGTTTTTGGAGTTTAAAAAGGAATCTTACAGAGGAACAGGCATGTTCTGTGATGGTGAAATTGCACAGGGCTGCCGAGGAATTGCCAGCTGACAGGATTTGTTCAAGCTTTGAACTGTGGAAAAAACACAATAAATTGAAATCCAATGCCCCCTTATTTGCACTGTGTTAACGAATTTTACCTAGACAGAATCAACATTGAACAAAACGGCATTTCACCCACCCATCAACTCCATCACAAATGAGATTCACTGTGAAAAGAGAATGGTTGTGTGTCAGATAATAGTCCTTCAGAATGCATTTATATCCTTTGAGTTGAAATGTCTACTTTTAGACAGACTTACCATGAACTGGGGTCACCTTGCACTGAAGACAAAGAAAATATGATTGTTAGTATAGTGGAAACATCTTCTTCAAGTGTAAATACCTTGACTTTGTCACAGTTGGCCCAATTAGTGTGCCAAACCTGGATCAACTATTGGATAACCCATGTAAGACACACACCCCCCCCCCCCCCCCCCCCCCCCCAACACACACACACACACACACACCCCAAAAAACTAATCTTACCACAAAGGAAGCTGGAACTGAGCAGCCTGTTTGGGAAGAAAAAGAAAGGAAACAAATCAATGGAGTAGTCATTACAGTGCTGGTACTGGGCTTTTGAGAAAAGTTTAGTCAGGAAAGCCTATTTGCCACATACGTGGGAATGTGTCCTGGAGGTACTGCTTGCTTGATCTCACGCCCTGTGAAAGGTCCAGTGGCAATGCTGCCAAACTCTGCGCAAGACCATCGTATCTAAAGGAAGAAAAGAATTCATTGTGACTTGTCAGGAGCCTCAGCTTGGCATTGTGCACACCCAAATGTCTAACTGTGGATATCAGAAATATCTTACATAGCCTGGTAGGATTCACAGGTGATGTTACTGGGGATCACCCGCAAGCTGCTAGGAAGGATGCTCGCCATCACAGGAACCAAATAAACCTGGAACCACTGTTGATAGTCTTCTGGCTGAAAGTCTTTAAGCTGAGGAGCAAGGGCTGTCAAGGTCAGGTTCAAAATGGTGTCTCGCACATCTGGATTTTGGATGAAGGTGACATTTCTCTGAAAAGAGAAGGGGATCATAATAAGGTCAGAGAGGAAGTCCTGAAGTCTTTGTGGAAATGTGGAGGTGAGGGGGAGCTTATCTAAACTAAATCTTTGTACTTCTGTACAGCAGGGATGCCTCAAGGCATGAAGCATATCAGAAATGGATCATTTTGAGTTAAACACTTGAGCAGGCTTATGAAAGAACACTGTTAACATTTGTTGATGTTTGCACTGAGGTAAGGTTACCAATGAGAATTCACCTGCTTGTTGATGTTTGCAAAAGCCTGGAAGAATTGGTTGAGCTGCTCATAATCACTGGTCTCTGTCAAGCTTGTCAACACCTCCCTTACAACATTTGCATTGTTTAAAGCACCACTGTTTGGATCTAGGATTAGTTCAGCCTTCTGCGATGGTGAAAGAACGTCCAGAACTGTCAGCTATGGATACAAAAAAGTAGAATTCATGAAATGCATGTCTTTTGTATAATTTCCAGAATTTTGCTTTGCTATTCTCAAGAAAGACAGGAAGAGTAATATGAAGATTACCGTAGAGATGTTGAAGTCTTTGAGGTCAGAGTACGCTGAATATTGGATGAATGGACCCAGATTTGCTTTAACCCATTGGGCATCGCTCTCATTTTGTTGCCTGCAAGCTAAGACACGCAGACAAAACTTAAGATGTGCTCAATTTAGGAAGGTTTCTGACTGGTAGACATGAAAGAATTTAAGTTTTTTGTCTGAGTGCTTTTCCAGACATTTCACACTGGAAAGCACATAACGCACCCTATGTCTGCCCTACCTGGCTCATTGATGGCATTGTCAGCATTTCTTAGGTAGCCCAGCAGACCATGTGTGATCTCTTGCCGTCTGTACAGTGGCATCTCCTGGATAACTAAAGCCAACCCACTCACACTGCAACAGTTGAAAGAAAACGTTCTCATGCTGTTCTTTGTCACTATTGTCATTTTCTGTTACACCAAAATCTTGATTGCTCCAAGAAAGCTACTCACATGACTTGGTAGTTTGTGCAGCTGATGGTTGTGGTTGTGTTTATGAGCATTTCTGGAGTAAAACTGGCAAGGATAGGAATCAGTTTCACATGGAACCAAAGTTCATAGTCGTTTGTCGTGAAAGTGGAGAAATGTGGACTGATGATGATGAAGGTCGTATTCATGACCCGATCTCTCACAACAGGCTGGAAATGTGGGGTCTGTCATGTTAAAGTGGAAAAAGACATAAGCAAATGTGAGATTGCATGTTGGAAGTACACTCATACAACATGGTACAAAGGCTGTAACCATTTGTTTTCTAAGATACAATAGCCAACAATGGATGTAGCGGTTGAGACCGATGTTTTATTCTGTTTACTTCTGGAATCAAATATCCGCATTGTCCTCCTTCACCCTTTTAGGAGGCTAGCCTACCTGTCCATTGGCTGTCAGCTGTGTCAGGAATTCATCCACATTTTTTAGAGCGTTGCCCTGTTCAAGTTGTTCAAACACAAGATCAATAAAATCTGTGTTATTTGAGGCTCCAGAGCTCAGTAGCAGCTGTGCCACCTGAGAGGGATTGAGCGTTGACAACAATCCAGCCTACAACAAGGAATCAACATAATATCAGACAGCAGTAATGACCAATGCTGTGGGTAAAGGATTACAGTTTGCAACCAAAGAAAGTGTGTTCTATGATTTGCTTGTATTTTTTATATGGCAAAATAAACTCCTGTGTTTGTCTTCTTAAGTCTACAATTTTGTTTTCCTGTTCTTAAGGGAGGACTAGAAGTGCAATGTAGGGCTTACCGTAGAGATGTTGAAGTCTTTGAGGTCAGAGTACGCTGTATATTGGACGAATGGACCCAGATTTGCTTTAACCCATTTGGCATCACTCTCATTTTGTTGCCTGCAAGCTAAGGCATGCAAACAAAAGTTAGGATGTGCTCAATTTAGGAAAGTTTCTGACAGGTAGACATGAAAGAATTTGTGGGCAAGTTTTTTGTCTGAGTGCTTTTCAAGACATTTCACACTGGAAAGCACATAACGCACCCTATGTTTGCCCTACCTGGCTCATTGATGGCATTGTCAGCATTTCTTAGGTAGCCCAGCAGACCATGTGTGATCTCTTGCCGTCTGTACAGTGGCATCTCCTGGATAACTAAAGCCAACCCACTCACACTGCAACAGTTGAAAGAAAACGTTCTCATGCTGTTCTTTGTCACTATTGTCATTTTCATTTGCAACAAAATCTTGATTGCTCCAAGAAAGCTACTCACATGACTTGGTAGTTTGTGCAGCTGATGGTTGTGGTTGCGTTTATGAGCATTTCTGGAGTAAAACTGGCAAGGATAGGAATCAGTTTCACATGGAACCAAAGTTCATAGTCGTTTGTCGTGAAAGTGGAGAAATGTGGACTGATGATGATGAAGGTCGTATTCATGACCCGATCTCTCACAACAGGCTGGAAATGTGGGGTCTGTCATATTAAAGTGGAAAAAGACATAAGCAAATGTGAGATTGCATGTTGGAAGTACACCCATACAACATGGTACAAAGGCTGTAACCATTTGTTTTCTAAGATACAATAGCCAACAATGGATGTAGCGGTTGAGACCGATGTTTTATTCTGTTTACTTCTGGAATCAAATATCCGCATTGTCCTCCTTCACCCTTTTAGGAGGCTAGCCTACCTGTCCATTGGCTGTCAGCTGTGTCAGGAATTCATCCACATTTTTTAGAGCGTTGCCCTGTTCAAGTTGTTCAAACACAAGATCAATAAAATCTGTGTTATTTGAGGCTCCAGAGCTCAGTAGCAGCTGTGCCACCTGAGAGGGATTGAGCGTCGACAACAATCCAGCCTACAACAGGGAATCAACATAATATCAGACAGCAGTAATGACCAATGCTGTGGGTAAAGGATTACAGTTTGCAACCAAAGAAAGTGTGCTCTATGATTTGCTTGTATTTTTGATATGGCAAAATAAACTCCTGTGTTTGTCTTCTTAAGTCTACAATTTTGTTTTCCTGTTCTTAAGGGAGGACTAGAAGTGCAATGTAGGGCTTACCGTAGAGATGTTGAAGTCTTTGAGGTCAGAGTACGCTGTATATTGGGCGAATGGACCCAGATTTGCTTTAACCCATTGGGCATCACTCTCATTTTGTTGCCTGCAAGCTAAGGCATGCAAACAAAAGTTAGGATGTGCTCAATTTAGGAAGGTTTCTGACTGGTAGACATGAAAGAATTTGTGGGCAAGTTTTTTGTCTGAGTGCTTTTCAAGACATTTCACACTGGAAAGCACATAACGCACCCTATGTCTGCCCTACCTGGCTCATTGATGGCATTGTCAGCATTTCTTAGATAGCCCAGCAGACCATGTGTGATCTCTTGCCGTCTGTACAGTGGCATCTCCTGGATAACTAAAGCCAACCCACTCACACTGCAACAGTTGAAAGAAAACGTTCTCATGCTGTTCTTTGTCACTATTGTCATTTTCATTTGCAACAAAATCTTGATTGCTCCAAGAAAGCTACTCACATGACTTGGTAGTTTGTGCAGCTGATTTTTGTGGTTGTGTTTATCAGCATTTCTGGAGTAAAACTGGCAAGGATAGGAATCAGTTTCACATGGAACCAAAGTTCATAGTCGTTTGTCGTGAAAGTGGAGAAATGTGGACTGATGATGATGAAGGTCGTATTCATGACCCGATCTCTCACAACAGGCTGGAAAATTGGCATCTGTGAAATTGAGGTGGAAAAGAAGCTAAGCAATACAGAGACTGCATGTTGCAAATGTACTCATACAACATGGTACAAAGGCTGCAAGCAATTCTTTTCTATGATAGACTCCTTGAAGACTTGTGTAGCGGTTTAGCAAATGTCTTATTCTGTCTTATCCTGCTGGAATAAAACACCAGGATTGTCCTCCTTCACCCTTTTAGAAGCCTAGCATACCTGTCCATTGGCTGTCAGTTGTGTGAGGAATCCATCCACATTTTTTAGAGCGTTGCCCTCTTGCAGTCGCTCAAACACACGATCAATCAAATCTGTGTTATTGGAGGCTCCCAAACTCAGTACCAGCTGTGCCATCTGAGAAGGACTAAGGACTGACAACAATTCAGCCTACAAAAGAGAACCAGCATAATATAAGACAGCAGTCATGGAAATGTTCTGGGTAAAAGAATTCCGTTTACAGGAAGATGTACATCTGCAGTTGGCACTCACAGTGGACAAATTAGGATTGAAGGCTTGCAAGTCCTGCACAGTTGCAAAATCAGAGAAGTCGCCAAGGTTTGCCTTTAGCCACGCTTGGCTCCCCGTGATAGATGAGACACAGCCAGGATCTGCAGAAAAAGCAAGAAAGTTATTGACAGGGTAATATACCACATGTTGTCATGGAAAAACCAAAGTGAGCTTGAGTTTCTCCTTTTACCTGTTGAGTCATTTCTTGACAAGAACGGTTTGATGAAGTGAGTGAAGACTGCTTGCTGTGTGTCTCTGTCCATGGATGCCTTTTGGCTTCCAAATGCCTGAATGCTACATTTGAGAGAAAGCTTTCAACATCTAAACTTCTAGTCAACTGCAAGTTTGCAGAATAGAGCAATATGTCTCATATTTACTTACACAGTCTGGTATGTCTGGCAGCTGAAGTTTTTGGAGCTAAGGCAAAATAGGAAGTTGAAAGATGGAACGGCCAGAAACGGACGGATCTTTGTTTTGAACCAGCTGGTAATGAACTCCTCACTCTGTAGTTGTGCCTGGTTGAAGTTGTCAATTCTCACTTCTCCAAGAGCCTCGAGCACATTTGACGAGGTCGGGTAAGTGTTGTTGCTGGCCTTGAATTGGCAGAAAAATAATTGTAGCTGGACCCAAACTTCACGCAGGGAAACGGCAATATTGTGAAAATGTGATTTTGTACTTACCATGTTAGCAAATGTCTCAAGGGCCTGGTCCAGTACAGCAGAGGCTTTTTGGAAGAAAAGCTTCCAGACTTCTACTGGGTATATGTTTTGGCTTTTCAGTGTGCAGTTCAGCAGTGTGACCAAGTTGCTGGATGTGAGATAGGGAGCCTTGAAAAAGAAAATTGACAAAGAATACAGCCATTTTGTCAGAGCTCATGGAGATTTGTCTCAGAACCATAATGGGGCAAAATCTATGTTCTGTTTTTGGAGTTTAAAAAGGAATCTTACAGAGGAACAGGCATGTTCTGTGATGGTGAAATTGCACAGGGCTGCCGAGGAATTGCCAGCTGACAGGATTTGTTCAAGCTTTGAACTGTGGAAAAAACACAATAAATTGAAATCCAATGTCCCCTTAATTGCACTGTGTTAACGAATTTTACCTAGACAGAATCAACATTGAACAAAACGGCATTTCACCCACCCATCAACTCCATCACAAATGAGATTCACTGTGAAAAGAGAATGGTTGTGTGTCAGATAATAGTCCTTCAGAATGCATTTATATCCTTAGAGTTGAAATGTCTACTTTTAGACAGACTCACCATGAACTGGGGTCACCTTGCACTGAAGACAAAGAAAATATGATTGTTAGTATAGTGGAAACATCTTCTTCAAGTGTAAATACCTTGACTTTGTCACAGTTGGCCCAATTAGTGTGCCAAACCTGGATCAAATATTGGATAACCCATGCAAGACACCCCCCCCCCCCCCCCACACACACACACACACACACACACACACACACACCCCAAAAAACTAATCTTACCACAAAGGAAGCTGGAACTGAGCAGCCTGTTTGGGAAGAAAAAGAAAGGAAACAAATCAATGGAGTAGTCATTACAGTGCTGGTACTGGGCTTTTGAGAAAAGTTTAGTCAGGAAAGCCTATTTGCCACATACGTGGGAATGTGTCCTGGAGGTACTGCTTGCTTGATCTCACGCCCTGTGAAAGGTCCAGTGGCAATGCTGCCAAACTCTGCGCAAGACCATCGTATCTAAAGGAAGAAAAGAATTCATTGTGACTTGTCAGGAGCCTCAGCTTGGCATTGTGCACACCCAAATGTCTAACTGTGGATATCAGAAATATCTTACATAGCCTGGTAGGATTCACAGGTGATGTTACTGGGGATCACCCGCAAGCTGCTAGGAAGGATGCTCGCCATCACAGGAACCAAATAAACCTGGAACCACTGTTGATAGTCTTCTGGCTGAAAGTCTTTAAGCTGAGGAGCAAGGGCTGTCAAGGTCAGGTTCAAAATGGTGTCTCGCACATCTGGATTTTGGATGAAGGTGACATTTCTCTGAAAAGAGAAGGGGATCATAATAAGGTCAGAGAGGAAGTCCTGAAGTCTTTGTGGAAATGTGGAGGTGAGGGGGAGCTTATCTAAACTAAATCTTTGTACTTCTGTACAGCAGGGATGCCTCAAGGCATGAAGCATATCAGAAATGGATCATTTTGAGTTAAACACTTGAGCAGGCTTATGAAAGAACACTGTTAACATTTGTTGATGTTTGCACTGAGGTAAGGTTACCAATGAGAATTCACCTGCTTGTTGATGTTTGCAAAAGCCTGGAAGAATTGGTTGAGCTGCTCATAATCACCGGTCTCTGTCAAGCTTGTCAACACCTCCCTTACAACATGTGCATCGTTTAAAGCACCACTGTTTGGATCTAGGATTAGTTCAGCCTTCTGCGATGGTGAAAGAACGTCCAGAACTGTCAGCTATGGATACAAAAAAGTAGAATTCATGAAATGCATGTCTTTTGTATAATTTCCAGAATTTTGCTTTGCTATTCTCAAGAAAGACAGGAAGAGTAATATGAAGATTACCGTAGAGATGTTGAAGTCTTTGAGGTCAGAGTACGCTGAATATTGGATGAATGGACCCAGATTTGCTTTAACCCATTGGGCATCGCTCTCATTTTGTTGCCTGCAAGCTAAGACACGCAGACAAAACTTAAGATGTGCTCAATTTAGGAAGGTTTCTGACTGGTAGACATGAAAGAATTTAAGTTTTTTGTCTGAGTGCTTTTCCAGACATTTCACACTGGAAAGCACATAACGCACCCTATGTCTGCCCTACCTGGCTCATTGATGGCATTGTCAGCATTTCTTAGGTAGCCCAGCAGACCATGTGTGATCTCTTGCCGTCTGTACAGTGGCATGTCCTGGATAACTAAAGCCAACCCACTCACACTGCAACAGTTGAAAGAAAACGTTCTCATGCTGTTCTTTGTCACTATTGTCATTTTCTGTTACACCAAAATCTTGATTGCTCCAAGAAAGCTACTCACATGACTTGGTAGTTTGTGCAGCTGATGGTTGTGGTTGTGTTTATGAGCATTTCTGGAGTAAAACTGGCAAGGATAGGAATCAGTTTCACATGGAACCAAAGTTCATAGTCGTTTGTCGTGAAAGTGGAGAAATGTGGACTGATGATGATGAAGGTCGTATTCATGACCCGATCTCTCACAACAGGCTGGAAATGTGGGGTCTGTCATATTAAAGTGGAAAAAGACATAAGCAAATGTGAGATTGCATGTTGGAAGTACACTCATACAACATGGTACAAAGGCTGTAACCATTTGTTTTCTAAGATACAATAGCCAACAATGGATGTAGCGGTTGAGACCGATGTTTTATTCTGTTTACTTCTGGAATCAAATATCCGCATTGTCCTCCTTCACCCTTTTAGGAGGCTAGCCTACCTGTCCATTGGCTGTCAGCTGTGTCAGGAATTCATCCACATTTTTTAGAGCGTTGCCCTGTTCAAGTTGTTCAAACACAAGATCAATAAAATCTGTGTTATTTGAGGCTCCAGAGCTCAGTAGCAGCTGTGCCACCTGAGAGGGATTGAGCGTTGACAACAATCCAGCCTACAACAAGGAATCAACATAATATCAGACAGCAGTAATGACCAATGCTGTGGGTAAAGGATTACAGTTTGCAACCAAAGAAAGTGTGTTCTATGATTTGCTTGTATTTTTTATATGGCAAAATAAACTCCTGTGTTTGTCTTCTTAAGTCTACAATTTTGTTTTCCTGCTCTTAAGGGAGGACTAGAAGTGCAATGTAGGGCTTACCGTAGAGATGTTGAAGTCTTTGAGGTCAGAGTACGCTGTATATTGGACGAATGGACCCAGCTTTGCTTTAACCCATTGGGCATCACTCTCATTTTGTTGCCTGCAAGCTAAGGCATGCAAACAAAAGTTAGGATGTGCTCAATTTAGGAAAGTTTCTGACAGGTAGACATGAAAGAATTTGTGGGCAAGTTTTTTGTCTGAGTGCTTTTCAAGACATTTCACACTGGAAAGCACATAACGCACCCTATGTTTGCCCTACCTGGCTCATTGATGGCATTGTCAGCATTTCTTAGGTAGCCCAGCAGACCATGTGTGATCTCTTGCCGTCTGTACAGTGGCATCTCCTGGATAACTAAAGCCAACCCACTCACACTGCAACAGTTGAAAGAAAACGTTCTCATGCTGTTCTTTGTCACTATTGTCATTTTCATTTGCAACAAAATCTTGATTGCTCCAAGAAAGCTACTCACATGACTTGGTAGTTTGTGCAGCTGATGGTTGTGGTTGCGTTTATGAGCATTTCTGGAGTAAAACTGGCAAGGATAGGAATCAGTTTCACATGGAACCAAAGTTCATAGTCGTTTGTCGTGAAAGTGGAGAAATGTGGACTGATGATGATGAAGGTCGTATTCATGACCCGATCTCTCACAACAGGCTGGAAATGTGGGGTCTGTCATATTAAAGTGGAAAAAGACATAAGCAAATGTGAGATTGCATGTTGGAAGTACACCCATACAACATGGTACAAAGGCTGTAACCATTTGTTTTCTAAGATACAATAGCCAACAATGGATGTAGCGGTTGAGACCGATGTTTTATTCTGTTTACTTCTGGAATCAAATATCCGCATTGTCCTCCTTCACCCTTTTAGGAGGCTAGCCTACCTGTCCATTGGCTGTCAGCTGTGTCAGGAATTCATCCACATTTTTTAGAGCGTTGCCCTGTTCAAGTTGTTCAAACACAAGATCAATAAAATCTGTGTTATTTGAGGCTCCAGAGCTCAGTAGCAGCTGTGCCACCTGAGAGGGATTGAGCGTTGACAACAATCCAGCCTACAACAAGGAATCAACATAATATCAGACAGCAGTAATGACCAATGCTGTGGGTAAAGGATTACAGTTTGCAACCAAAGAAAGTGTGTTCTATGATTTGCTTGTATTTTTTATATGGCAAAATAAACTCCTGTGTTTGTCTTCTTAAGTCTACAATTTTGTTTTCCTGTTCTTAAGGGAGGACTAGAAGTGCAATGTAGGGCTTACCGTAGAGATGTTGAAGTCTTTGAGGTCAGAGTACGCTGTATATTGGACGAATGGACCCAGCTTTGCTTTAACCCATTGGGCATCACTCTCATTTTGTTGCCTGCAAGCTAAGGCATGCAAACAAAAGTTAGGATGTGCTCAATTTAGGAAAGTTTCTGACAGGTAGACATGAAAGAATTTGTGGGCAAGTTTTTTGTCTGAGTGCTTTTCAAGACATTTCACACTGGAAAGCACATAACGCACCCTATGTTTGCCCTACCTGGCTCATTGATGGCATTGTCAGCATTTCTTAGGTAGCCCAGCAGACCATGTGTGATCTCTTGCCGTCTGTACAGTGGCATCTCCTGGATAACTAAAGCCAACCCACTCACACTGCAACAGTTGAAAGAAAACGTTCTCATGCTGTTCTTTGTCACTATTGTCATTTTCATTTGCAACAAAATCTTGATTGCTCCAAGAAAGCTACTCACATGACTTGGTAGTTTGTGCAGCTGATGGTTGTGGTTGCGTTTATGAGCATTTCTGGAGTAAAACTGGCAAGGATAGGAATCAGTTTCACATGGAACCAAAGTTCATAGTCGTTTGTCGTGAAAGTGGAGAAATGTGGACTGATGATGATGAAGGTCGTATTCATGACCCGATCTCTCACAACAGGCTGGAAAATTGGCATCTGTGAAATTGAGGTGGAAAAGAAGCTAAGCAATACAGAGACTGCATGTTGCAAATGTACTCATACAACATGGCACAAAGGCTGCAAGCAATTCTTTTCTATGATAGACTCCTTGAAGACTTGTGTAGCGGTTTAGCAAATGTCTTATTCTGTCTTATCCTGCTGGAATAAAACACCAGGATTGTCCTCCTTCACCCTTTTAGAAGCCTAGCATACCTGTCCATTGGCTGTCAGTTGTGTGAGGAATCCATCCACATTTTTTAGAGCGTTGCCCTCTTGCAGTCGCTCAAACACACGATCAATCAAATCTGTGTTATTGGAGGCTCCCAAACTCAGTACCAGCTGTGCCATCTGAGAAGGACTAAAGACTGACAACAATTCAGCCTACAAAAGAGAACCAGCATAATATAAGACAGCAGTCATGGAAATGTTCTGGGTAAAAGAATTCCGTTTACAGGAAGATGTACATCTGCAGTTGGCACTCACAGTGGACAAATTAGGATTGAAGGCTTGCAAGTCCTGCACAGTTGCAAAATCAGAGAAGTCGCCAAGGTTTGCCTTTAGCCACCCTTGGCTCCCCGTGATAGATGAGACACAGCCAGGATCTGCAGAAAAAGCAAGAAAGTTATTGACAGGGTAATATACCACATGTTGTCATGGAAAAACCAAAGTGAGCTTGAGTTTCTCCTTTTACCTGTTGAGTCATTTCTTGACAAGAACGGTTTGATGAAGTGAGTGAAGACTGCTTGCTGTGTGTCTCTGTCCATGGATGCCTTTTGGCTTCCAAATGCCTGAATGCTACATTTGAGAGAAAGCTTTCAACATCTAAACTTCTAGTCAACTGCAAGTTTGCAGAATAGAGCAATATGTCTCATATTTACTTACACAGTCTGGTATGTCTGGCAGCTGAAGTTTTTGGAGCTAAGGCAAAATAGGAAGTTGAAAGATGGAACGGCCAGAAACGGACGGATCTTTGTTTTGAACCAGCTGGTAATGAACTCCTCACTCTGTAGTTGTGCCTGGTTGAAGTTGTCAATTCTCACTTCTCCAAGAGCCTCGAGCACATTTGACGAGGTCGGGTAAGTGTTGTTGCTGGCCTTGAATTGGCAGAAAAATAATTGTAGCTGGACCCAAACTTCACGCAGGGAAACGGCAATATTGTGAAAATGTGATTTTGTACTTACCATGTTAGCAAATGTCTCAAGGGCCTGGTCCAGTACAGCAGAGGCTTTTTGGAAGAAAAGCTTCCAGACTTCTACTGGGTATATGTTTTGGCTTTTCAGTGTGCAGTTCAGCAGTGTGACCAAGTTGCTGGATGTGAGATAGGGAGCCTTGAAAAAGAAAATTGACAAAGAATACAGCCATTTTGTCAGAGCTCATGGAGATTTGTCTCAGAACCATAATGGGGCAAAATCTATGTTCTGTTTTTGGAGTTTAAAAAGGAATCTTACAGAGGAACAGGCATGTTCTGTGATGGTGAAATTGCACAGGGCTGCCGAGGAATTGCCAGCTGACAGGATTTGTTCAAGCTTTGAACTGTGGAAAAAACACAATAAATTGAAATCCAATGCCCCCTTATTTGCACTGTGTTAACGAATTTTACCTAGACAGAATCAACATTGAACAAAACGGCATTTCACCCACCCATCAACTCCATCACAAATGAGATTCACTGTGAAAAGAGAATGGTTGTGTGTCAGATAATAGTCCTTCAGAATGCATTTATATCCTTTGAGTTGAAATGTCTACTTTTAGACAGACTTACCATGAACTGGGGTCACCTTGCACTGAAGACAAAGAAAATATGATTGTTAGTATAGTGGAAACATCTTCTTCAAGTGTAAATACCTTGACTTTGTCACAGTTGGCCCAATTAGTGTGCCAAACCTGGATCAACTATTGGATAACCCATGTAAGACACACCCCCCCCCCCCCCCCCCCCCCCAACACACACACACACACACACACCCCAAAAAACTAATCTTACCACAAAGGAAGCTGGAACTGAGCAGCCTGTTTGGGAAGAAAAAGAAAGGAAACAAATCAATGGAGTAGTCATTACAGTGCTGGTACTGGGCTTTTGAGAAAAGTTTAGTCAGGAAAGCCTATTTGCCACATACGTGGGAATGTGTCCTGGAGGTACTGCTTGCTTGATCTCACGCCCTGTGAAAGGTCCAGTGGCAATGCTGCCAAACTCTGCGCAAGACCATCGTATCTAAAGGAAGAAAAGAATTCATTGTGACTTGTCAGGAGCCTCAGCTTGGCATTGTGCACACCCAAATGTCTAACTGTGGATATCAGAAATATCTTACATAGCCTGGTAGGATTCACAGGTGATGTTACTGGGGATCACCCGCAAGCTGCTAGGAAGGATGCTCGCCATCACAGGAACCAAATAAACCTGGAACCACTGTTGATAGTCTTCTGGCTGAAAGTCTTTAAGCTGAGGAGCAAGGGCTGTCAAGGTCAGGTTCAAAATGGTGTCTCGCACATCTGGATTTTGGATGAAGGTGACATTTCTCTGAAAAGAGAAGGGGATCATAATAAGGTCAGAGAGGAAGTCCTGAAGTCTTTGTGGAAATGTGGAGGTGAGGGGGAGCTTATCTAAACTAAATCTTTGTACTTCTGTACAGCAGGGATGCCTCAAGGCATGAAGCATATCAGAAATGGATCATTTTGAGTTAAACACTTGAGCAGGCTTATGAAAGAACACTGTTAACATTTGTTGATGTTTGCACTGAGGTAAGGTTACCAATGAGAATTCACCTGCTTGTTGATGTTTGCAAAAGCCTGGAAGAATTGGTTGAGCTGCTCATAATCACTGGTCTCTGTCAAGCTTGTCAACACCTCCCTTACAACATTTGCATTGTTTAAAGCACCACTGTTTGGATCTAGGATTAGTTCAGCCTTCTGCGATGGTGAAAGAACGTCCAGAACTGTCAGCTATGGATACAAAAAAGTAGAATTCATGAAATGCATGTCTTTTGTATAATTTCCAGAATTTTGCTTTGCTATTCTCAAGAAAGACAGGAAGAGTAATATGAAGATTACCGTAGAGATGTTGAAGTCTTTGAGGTCAGAGTACGCTGAATATTGGATGAATGGACCCAGATTTGCTTTAACCCATTGGGCATCGCTCTCATTTTGTTGCCTGCAAGCTAAGACACGCAGACAAAACTTAAGATGTGCTCAATTTAGGAAGGTTTCTGACTGGTAGACATGAAAGAATTTAAGTTTTTTGTCTGAGTGCTTTTCCAGACATTTCACACTGGAAAGCACATAACGCACCCTATGTCTGCCCTACCTGGCTCATTGATGGCATTGTCAGCATTTCTTAGGTAGCCCAGCAGACCATGTGTGATCTCTTGCCGTCTGTACAGTGGCATCTCCTGGATAACTAAAGCCAACCCACTCACACTGCAACAGTTGAAAGAAAACGTTCTCATGCTGTTCTTTGTCACTATTGTCATTTTCTGTTACACCAAAATCTTGATTGCTCCAAGAAAGCTACTCACATGACTTGGTAGTTTGTGCAGCTGATGGTTGTGGTTGTGTTTATGAGCATTTCTGGAGTAAAACTGGCAAGGATAGGAATCAGTTTCACATGGAACCAAAGTTCATAGTCGTTTGTCGTGAAAGTGGAGAAATGTGGACTGATGATGATGAAGGTCGTATTCATGACCCGATCTCTCACAACAGGCTGGAAATGTGGGGTCTGTCATATTAAAGTGGAAAAAGACATAAGCAAATGTGAGATTGCATGTTGGAAGTACACTCATACAACATGGTACAAAGGCTGTAACCATTTGTTTTCTAAGATACAATAGCCAACAATGGATGTAGCGGTTGAGACCGATGTTTTATTCTGTTTACTTCTGGAATCAAATATCCGCATTGTCCTCCTTCACCCTTTTAGGAGGCTAGCCTACCTGTCCATTGGCTGTCAGCTGTGTCAGGAATTCATCCACATTTTTTAGAGCGTTGCCCTGTTCAAGTTGTTCAAACACAAGATCAATAAAATCTGTGTTATTTGAGGCTCCAGAGCTCAGTAGCAGCTGTGCCACCTGAGAGGGATTGAGCGTTGACAACAATCCAGCCTACAACAAGGAATCAACATAATATCAGACAGCAGTAATGACCAATGCTGTGGGTAAAGGATTACAGTTTGCAACCAAAGAAAGTGTGCTCTATGATTTGCTTGTATTTTTTATATGGCAAAATAAACTCCTGTGTTTGTCTTCTTAAGTCTACAATTTTGTTTTCCTGTTCTTAAGGGAGGACTAGAAGTGCAATGTAGGGCTTACCGTAGAGATGTTGAAGTCTTTGAGGTCAGAGTACGCTGTATATTGGACGAATGGACCCAGATTTGCTTTAACCCATTTGGCATCACTCTCATTTTGTTGCCTGCAAGCTAAGGCATGCAAACAAAAGTTAGGATGTGCTCAATTTAGGAAAGTTTCTGACAGGTAGACATGAAAGAATTTGTGGGCAAGTTTTTTGTCTGAGTGCTTTTCAAGACATTTCACACTGGAAAGCACATAACGCACCCTATGTTTGCCCTACCTGGCTCATTGATGGCATTGTCAGCATTTCTTAGGTAGCCCAGCAGACCATGTGTGATCTCTTGCCGTCTGTACAGTGGCATCTCCTGGATAACTAAAGCCAACCCACTCACACTGCAACAGTTGAAAGAAAACGTTCTCATGCTGTTCTTTGTCACTATTGTCATTTTCATTTGCAACAAAATCTTGATTGCTCCAAGAAAGCTACTCACATGACTTGGTAGTTTGTGCAGCTGATGGTTGTGGTTGCGTTTATGAGCATTTCTGGAGTAAAACTGGCAAGGATAGGAATCAGTTTCACATGGAACCAAAGTTCATAGTCGTTTGTCGTGAAAGTGGAGAAATGTGGACTGATGATGATGAAGGTCGTATTCATGACCCGATCTCTCACAACAGGCTGGAAATGTGGGGTCTGTCATATTAAAGTGGAAAAAGACATAAGCAAATGTGAGATTGCATGTTGGAAGTACACCCATACAACATGGTACAAAGGCTGTAACCATTTGTTTTCTAAGATACAATAGCCAACAATGGATGTAGCGGTTGAGACCGATGTTTTATTCTGTTTACTTCTGGAATCAAATATCCGCATTGTCCTCCTTCACCCTTTTAGGAGGCTAGCCTACCTGTCCATTGGCTGTCAGCTGTGTCAGGAATTCATCCACATTTTTTAGAGCGTTGCCCTGTTCAAGTTGTTCAAACACAAGATCAATAAAATCTGTGTTATTTGAGGCTCCAGAGCTCAGTAGCAGCTGTGCCACCTGAGAGGGATTGAGCGTCGACAACAATCCAGCCTACAACAGGGAATCAACATAATATCAGACAGCAGTAATGACCAATGCTGTGGGTAAAGGATTACAGTTTGCAACCAAAGAAAGTGTGCTCTATGATTTGCTTGTATTTTTGATATGGCAAAATAAACTCCTGTGTTTGTCTTCTTAAGTCTACAATTTTGTTTTCCTGTTCTTAAGGGAGGACTAGAAGTGCAATGTAGGGCTTACCGTAGAGATGTTGAAGTCTTTGAGGTCAGAGTACGCTGTATATTGGGCGAATGGACCCAGATTTGCTTTAACCCATTGGGCATCACTCTCATTTTGTTGCCTGCAAGCTAAGGCATGCAAACAAAAGTTAGGATGTGCTCAATTTAGGAAGGTTTCTGACTGGTAGACATGAAAGAATTTGTGGGCAAGTTTTTTGTCTGAGTGCTTTTCAAGACATTTCACACTGGAAAGCACATAACGCACCCTATGTCTGCCCTACCTGGCTCATTGATGGCATTGTCAGCATTTCTTAGATAGCCCAGCAGACCATGTGTGATCTCTTGCCGTCTGTACAGTGGCATCTCCTGGATAACTAAAGCCAACCCACTCACACTGCAACAGTTGAAAGAAAACGTTCTCATGCTGTTCTTTGTCACTATTGTCATTTTCATTTGCAACAAAATCTTGATTGCTCCAAGAAAGCTACTCACATGACTTGGTAGTTTGTGCAGCTGATTTTTGTGGTTGTGTTTATCAGCATTTCTGGAGTAAAACTGGCAAGGATAGGAATCAGTTTCACATGGAACCAAAGTTCATAGTCGTTTGTCGTGAAAGTGGAGAAATGTGGACTGATGATGATGAAGGTCGTATTCATGACCCGATCTCTCACAACAGGCTGGAAAATTGGCATCTGTGAAATTGAGGTGGAAAAGAAGCTAAGCAATACAGAGACTGCATGTTGCAAATGTACTCATACAACATGGTACAAAGGCTGCAAGCAATTCTTTTCTATGATAGACTCCTTGAAGACTTGTGTAGCGGTTTAGCAAATGTCTTATTCTGTCTTATCCTGCTGGAATAAAACACCAGGATTGTCCTCCTTCACCCTTTTAGAAGCCTAGCATACCTGTCCATTGGCTGTCAGTTGTGTGAGGAATCCATCCACATTTTTTAGAGCGTTGCCCTCTTGCAGTCGCTCAAACACACGATCAATCAAATCTGTGTTATTGGAGGCTCCCAAACTCAGTACCAGCTGTGCCATCTGAGAAGGACTAAGGACTGACAACAATTCAGCCTACAAAAGAGAACCAGCATAATATAAGACAGCAGTCATGGAAATGTTCTGGGTAAAAGAATTCCGTTTACAGGAAGATGTACATCTGCAGTTGGCACTCACAGTGGACAAATTAGGATTGAAGGCTTGCAAGTCCTGCACAGTTGCAAAATCAGAGAAGTCGCCAAGGTTTGCCTTTAGCCACGCTTGGCTCCCCGTGATAGATGAGACACAGCCAGGATCTGCAGAAAAAGCAAGAAAGTTATTGACAGGGTAATATACCACATGTTGTCATGGAAAAACCAAAGTGAGCTTGAGTTTCTCCTTTTACCTGTTGAGTCATTTCTTGACAAGAACGGTTTGATGAAGTGAGTGAAGACTGCTTGCTGTGTGTCTCTGTCCATGGATGCCTTTTGGCTTCCAAATGCCTGAATGCTACATTTGAGAGAAAGCTTTCAACATCTAAACTTCTAGTCAACTGCAAGTTTGCAGAATAGAGCAATATGTCTCATATTTACTTACACAGTCTGGTATGTCTGGCAGCTGAAGTTTTTGGAGCTAAGGCAAAATAGGAAGTTGAAAGATGGAACGGCCAGAAACGGACGGATCTTTGTTTTGAACCAGCTGGTAATGAACTCCTCACTCTGTAGTTGTGCCTGGTTGAAGTTGTCAATTCTCACTTCTCCAAGAGCCTCGAGCACATTTGACGAGGTCGGGTAAGTGTTGTTGCTGGCCTTGAATTGGCAGAAAAATAATTGTAGCTGGACCCAAACTTCACGCAGGGAAACGGCAATATTGTGAAAATGTGATTTTGTACTTACCATGTTAGCAAATGTCTCAAGGGCCTGGTCCAGTACAGCAGAGGCTTTTTGGAAGAAAAGCTTCCAGACTTCTACTGGGTATATGTTTTGGCTTTTCAGTGTGCAGTTCAGCAGTGTGACCAAGTTGCTGGATGTGAGATAGGGAGCCTTGAAAAAGAAAATTGACAAAGAATACAGCCATTTTGTCAGAGCTCATGGAGATTTGTCTCAGAACCATAATGGGGCAAAATCTATGTTCTGTTTTTGGAGTTTAAAAAGGAATCTTACAGAGGAACAGGCATGTTCTGTGATGGTGAAATTGCACAGGGCTGCCGAGGAATTGCCAGCTGACAGGATTTGTTCAAGCTTTGAACTGTGGAAAAAACACAATAAATTGAAATCCAATGTCCCCTTAATTGCACTGTGTTAACGAATTTTACCTAGACAGAATCAACATTGAACAAAACGGCATTTCACCCACCCATCAACTCCATCACAAATGAGATTCACTGTGAAAAGAGAATGGTTGTGTGTCAGATAATAGTCCTTCAGAATGCATTTATATCCTTAGAGTTGAAATGTCTACTTTTAGACAGACTCACCATGAACTGGGGTCACCTTGCACTGAAGACAAAGAAAATATGATTGTTAGTATAGTGGAAACATCTTCTTCAAGTGTAAATACCTTGACTTTGTCACAGTTGGCCCAATTAGTGTGCCAAACCTGGATCAAATATTGGATAACCCATGCAAGACACCCCCCCCCCCCCCCCCCCCCACACACACACACACACACACACACACACACACCCCAAAAAACTAATCTTACCACAAAGGAAGCTGGAACTGAGCAGCCTGTTTGGGAAGAAAAAGAAAGGAAACAAATCAATGGAGTAGTCATTACAGTGCTGGTACTGGGCTTTTGAGAAAAGTTTAGTCAGGAAAGCCTATTTGCCACATACGTGGGAATGTGTCCTGGAGGTACTGCTTGCTTGATCTCACGCCCTGTGAAAGGTCCAGTGGCAATGCTGCCAAACTCTGCGCAAGACCATCGTATCTAAAGGAAGAAAAGAATTCATTGTGACTTGTCAGGAGCCTCAGCTTGGCATTGTGCACACCCAAATGTCTAACTGTGGATATCAGAAATATCTTACATAGCCTGGTAGGATTCACAGGTGATGTTACTGGGGATCACCCGCAAGCTGCTAGGAAGGATGCTCGCCATCACAGGAACCAAATAAACCTGGAACCACTGTTGATAGTCTTCTGGCTGAAAGTCTTTAAGCTGAGGAGCAAGGGCTGTCAAGGTCAGGTTCAAAATGGTGTCTCGCACATCTGGATTTTGGATGAAGGTGACATTTCTCTGAAAAGAGAAGGGGATCATAATAAGGTCAGAGAGGAAGTCCTGAAGTCTTTGTGGAAATGTGGAGGTGAGGGGGAGCTTATCTAAACTAAATCTTTGTACTTCTGTACAGCAGGGATGCCTCAAGGCATGAAGCATATCAGAAATGGATCATTTTGAGTTAAACACTTGAGCAGGCTTATGAAAGAACACTGTTAACATTTGTTGATGTTTGCACTGAGGTAAGGTTACCAATGAGAATTCACCTGCTTGTTGATGTTTGCAAAAGCCTGGAAGAATTGGTTGAGCTGCTCATAATCACCGGTCTCTGTCAAGCTTGTCAACACCTCCCTTACAACATGTGCATCGTTTAAAGCACCACTGTTTGGATCTAGGATTAGTTCAGCCTTCTGCGATGGTGAAAGAACGTCCAGAACTGTCAGCTATGGATACAAAAAAGTAGAATTCATGAAATGCATGTCTTTTGTATAATTTCCAGAATTTTGCTTTGCTATTCTCAAGAAAGACAGGAAGAGTAATATGAAGATTACCGTAGAGATGTTGAAGTCTTTGAGGTCAGAGTACGCTGAATATTGGATGAATGGACCCAGATTTGCTTTAACCCATTGGGCATCGCTCTCATTTTGTTGCCTGCAAGCTAAGACACGCAGACAAAACTTAAGATGTGCTCAATTTAGGAAGGTTTCTGACTGGTAGACATGAAAGAATTTAAGTTTTTTGTCTGAGTGCTTTTCCAGACATTTCACACTGGAAAGCACATAACGCACCCTATGTCTGCCCTACCTGGCTCATTGATGGCATTGTCAGCATTTCTTAGGTAGCCCAGCAGACCATGTGTGATCTCTTGCCGTCTGTACAGTGGCATGTCCTGGATAACTAAAGCCAACCCACTCACACTGCAACAGTTGAAAGAAAACGTTCTCATGCTGTTCTTTGTCACTATTGTCATTTTCTGTTACACCAAAATCTTGATTGCTCCAAGAAAGCTACTCACATGACTTGGTAGTTTGTGCAGCTGATGGTTGTGGTTGTGTTTATGAGCATTTCTGGAGTAAAACTGGCAAGGATAGGAATCAGTTTCACATGGAACCAAAGTTCATAGTCGTTTGTCGTGAAAGTGGAGAAATGTGGACTGATGATGATGAAGGTCGTATTCATGACCCGATCTCTCACAACAGGCTGGAAATGTGGGGTCTGTCATATTAAAGTGGAAAAAGACATAAGCAAATGTGAGATTGCATGTTGGAAGTACACTCATACAACATGGTACAAAGGCTGTAACCATTTGTTTTCTAAGATACAATAGCCAACAATGGATGTAGCGGTTGAGACCGATGTTTTATTCTGTTTACTTCTGGAATCAAATATCCGCATTGTCCTCCTTCACCCTTTTAGGAGGCTAGCCTACCTGTCCATTGGCTGTCAGCTGTGTCAGGAATTCATCCACATTTTTTAGAGCGTTGCCCTGTTCAAGTTGTTCAAACACAAGATCAATAAAATCTGTGTTATTTGAGGCTCCAGAGCTCAGTAGCAGCTGTGCCACCTGAGAGGGATTGAGCGTCGACAACAATCCAGCCTACAACAAGGAATCAACATAATATCAGACAGCAGTAATGACCAATGCTGTGGGTAAAGGATTACAGTTTGCAACCAAAGAAAGTGTGTTCTATGATTTGCTTGTATTTTTTATATGGCAAAATAAACTCCTGTGTTTGTCTTCTTAAGTCTACAATTTTGTTTTCCTGCTCTTAAGGGAGGACTAGAAGTGCAATGTAGGGCTTACCGTAGAGATGTTGAAGTCTTTGAGGTCAGAGTACGCTGTATATTGGACGAATGGACCCAGCTTTGCTTTAACCCATTGGGCATCACTCTCATTTTGTTGCCTGCAAGCTAAGGCATGCAAACAAAAGTTAGGATGTGCTCAATTTAGGAAAGTTTCTGACAGGTAGACATGAAAGAATTTGTGGGCAAGTTTTTTGTCTGAGTGCTTTTCAAGACATTTCACACTGGAAAGCACATAACGCACCCTATGTTTGCCCTACCTGGCTCATTGATGGCATTGTCAGCATTTCTTAGGTAGCCCAGCAGACCATGTGTGATCTCTTGCCGTCTGTACAGTGGCATCTCCTGGATAACTAAAGCCAACCCACTCACACTGCAACAGTTGAAAGAAAACGTTCTCATGCTGTTCTTTGTCACTATTGTCATTTTCATTTGCAACAAAATCTTGATTGCTCCAAGAAAGCTACTCACATGACTTGGTAGTTTGTGCAGCTGATGGTTGTGGTTGCGTTTATGAGCATTTCTGGAGTAAAACTGGCAAGGATAGGAATCAGTTTCACATGGAACCAAAGTTCATAGTCGTTTGTCGTGAAAGTGGAGAAATGTGGACTGATGATGATGAAGGTCGTATTCATGACCCGATCTCTCACAACAGGCTGGAAAATTGGCATCTGTGAAATTGAGGTGGAAAAGAAGCTAAGCAATACAGAGACTGCATGTTGCAAATGTACTCATACAACATGGCACAAAGGCTGCAAGCAATTCTTTTCTATGATAGACTCCTTGAAGACTTGTGTAGCGGTTTAGCAAATGTCTTATTCTGTCTTATCCTGCTGGAATAAAACACCAGGATTGTCCTCCTTCACCCTTTTAGAAGCCTAGCATACCTGTCCATTGGCTGTCAGTTGTGTGAGGAATCCATCCACATTTTTTAGAGCGTTGCCCTCTTGCAGTCGCTCAAACACACGATCAATCAAATCTGTGTTATTGGAGGCTCCCAAACTCAGTACCAGCTGTGCCATCTGAGAAGGACTAAAGACTGACAACAATTCAGCCTACAAAAGAGAACCAGCATAATATAAGACAGCAGTCATGGAAATGTTCTGGGTAAAAGAATTCCGTTTACAGGAAGATGTACATCTGCAGTTGGCACTCACAGTGGACAAATTAGGATTGAAGGCTTGCAAGTCCTGCACAGTTGCAAAATCAGAGAAGTCGCCAAGGTTTGCCTTTAGCCACCCTTGGCTCCCCGTGATAGATGAGACACAGCCAGGATCTGCAGAAAAAGCAAGAAAGTTATTGACAGGGTAATATACCACATGTTGTCATGGAAAAACCAAAGTGAGCTTGAGTTTCTCCTTTTACCTGTTGAGTCATTTCTTGACAAGAACGGTTTGATGAAGTGAGTGAAGACTGCTTGCTGTGTGTCTCTGTCCATGGATGCCTTTTGGCTTCCAAATGCCTGAATGCTACATTTGAGAGAAAGCTTTCAACATCTAAACTTCTAGTCAACTGCAAGTTTGCAGAATAGAGCAATATGTCTCATATTTACTTACACAGTCTGGTATGTCTGGCAGCTGAAGTTTTTGGAGCTAAGGCAAAATAGGAAGTTGAAAGATGGAACGGCCAGAAACGGACGGATCTTTGTTTTGAACCAGCTGGTAATGAACTCCTCACTCTGTAGTTGTGCCTGGTTGAAGTTGTCAATTCTCACTTCTCCAAGAGCCTCGAGCACATTTGACGAGGTCGGGTAAGTGTTGTTGCTGGCCTTGAATTGGCAGAAAAATAATTGTAGCTGGACCCAAACTTCACGCAGGGAAACGGCAATATTGTGAAAATGTGATTTTGTACTTACCATGTTAGCAAATGTCTCAAGGGCCTGGTCCAGTACAGCAGAGGCTTTTTGGAAGAAAAGCTTCCAGACTTCTACTGGGTATATGTTTTGGCTTTTCAGTGTGCAGTTCAGCAGTGTGACCAAGTTGCTGGATGTGAGATAGGGAGCCTTGAAAAAGAAAATTGACAAAGAATACAGCCATTTTGTCAGAGCTCATGGAGATTTGTCTCAGAACCATAATGGGGCAAAATCCATGTTCTGTTTTTGGAGTTTAAAAAGGAATCTTACAGAGGAACAGGCATGTTCTGTGATGGTGAAATTGCACAGGGCTGCCGAGGAATTGCCAGCTGACAGGATTTGTTCAAGCTTTGAACTGTGGAAAAAACACAATAAATTGAAATCCAATGCCCCCTTATTTGCACTGTGTTAACGAATTTTACCTAGACAGAATCAACATTGAACAAAACGGCATTTCACCCACCCATCAACTCCATCACAAATGAGATTCACTGTGAAAAGAGAATGGTTGTGTGTCAGATAATAGTCCTTCAGAATGCATTTATATCCTTTGAGTTGAAATGTCTACTTTTAGACAGACTTACCATGAACTGGGGTCACCTTGCACTGAAGACAAAGAAAATATGATTGTTAGTATAGTGGAAACATCTTCTTCAAGTGTAAATACCTTGACTTTGTCACAGTTGGCCCAATTAGTGTGCCAAACCTGGATCAACTATTGGATAACCCATGTAAGACACACCCCCCCCCCCAACACACACACACACACACCCCAAAAAACTAATCTTACCACAAAGGAAGCTGGAACTGAGCAGCCTGTTTGGGAAGAAAAAGAAAGGAAACAAATCAATGGAGTAGTCATTACAGTGCTGGTACTGGGCTTTTGAGAAAAGTTTAGTCAGGAAAGCCTATTTGCCACATACGTGGGAATGTGTCCTGGAGGTACTGCTTGCTTGATCTCACGCCCTGTGAAAGGTCCAGTGGCAATGCTGCCAAACTCTGCGCAAGACCATCGTATCTAAAGGAAGAAAAGAATTCATTGTGACTTGTCAGGAGCCTCAGCTTGGCATTGTGCACACCCAAATGTCTAACTGTGGATATCAGAAATATCTTACATAGCCTGGTAGGATTCACAGGTGATGTTACTGGGGATCACCCGCAAGCTGCTAGGAAGGATGCTCGCCATCACAGGAACCAAATAAACCTGGAACCACTGTTGATAGTCTTCTGGCTGAAAGTCTTTAAGCTGAGGAGCAAGGGCTGTCAAGGTCAGGTTCAAAATGGTGTCTCGCACATCTGGATTTTGGATGAAGGTGACATTTCTCTGAAAAGAGAAGGGGATCATAATAAGGTCAGAGAGGAAGTCCTGAAGTCTTTGTGGAAATGTGGAGGTGAGGGGGAGCTTATCTAAACTAAATCTTTGTACTTCTGTACAGCAGGGATGCCTCAAGGCATGAAGCATATCAGAAATGGATCATTTTGAGTTAAACACTTGAGCAGGCTTATGAAAGAACACTGTTAACATTTGTTGATGTTTGCACTGAGGTAAGGTTACCAATGAGAATTCACCTGCTTGTTGATGTTTGCAAAAGCCTGGAAGAATTGGTTGAGCTGCTCATAATCACTGGTCTCTGTCAAGCTTGTCAACACCTCCCTTACAACATTTGCATTGTTTAAAGCACCACTGTTTGGATCTAGGATTAGTTCAGCCTTCTGCGATGGTGAAAGAACGTCCAGAACTGTCAGCTATGGATACAAAAAAGTAGAATTCATGAAATGCATGTCTTTTGTATAATTTCCAGAATTTTGCTTTGCTATTCTCAAGAAAGACAGGAAGAGTAATATGAAGATTACCGTAGAGATGTTGAAGTCTTTGAGGTCAGAGTACGCTGAATATTGGATGAATGGACCCAGATTTGCTTTAACCCATTGGGCATCGCTCTCATTTTGTTGCCTGCAAGCTAAGACACGCAGACAAAACTTAAGATGTGCTCAATTTAGGAAGGTTTCTGACTGGTAGACATGAAAGAATTTAAGTTTTTTGTCTGAGTGCTTTTCCAGACATTTCACACTGGAAAGCACATAACGCACCCTATGTCTGCCCTACCTGGCTCATTGATGGCATTGTCAGCATTTCTTAGGTAGCCCAGCAGACCATGTGTGATCTCTTGCCGTCTGTACAGTGGCATCTCCTGGATAACTAAAGCCAACCCACTCACACTGCAACAGTTGAAAGAAAACGTTCTCATGCTGTTCTTTGTCACTATTGTCATTTTCTGTTACACCAAAATCTTGATTGCTCCAAGAAAGCTACTCACATGACTTGGTAGTTTGTGCAGCTGATGGTTGTGGTTGTGTTTATGAGCATTTCTGGAGTAAAACTGGCAAGGATAGGAATCAGTTTCACATGGAACCAAAGTTCATAGTCGTTTGTCGTGAAAGTGGAGAAATGTGGACTGATGATGATGAAGGTCGTATTCATGACCCGATCTCTCACAACAGGCTGGAAATGTGGGGTCTGTCATATTAAAGTGGAAAAAGACACAAGCAAATGTGAGATTACATGTTGGAAGTACACTCATACAACATGGTACAAAGGCTGTAACCATTTGTTTTCTAAGATACAATAGCCAACAATGGATGTAGCGGTTGAGACCGATGTTTTATTCTGTTTACTTCTGGAATCAAATATCCGCATTGTCCTCCTTCACCCTTTTAGGAGGCTAGCCTACCTGTCCATTGGCTGTCAGCTGTGTCAGGAATTCATCCACATTTTTTAGAGCGTTGCCCTGTTCAAGTTGTTCAAACACAAGATCAATAAAATCTGTGTTATTTGAGGCTCCAGAGCTCAGTAGCAGCTGTGCCACCTGAGAGGGATTGAGCGTTGACAACAATCCAGCCTACAACAAGGAATCAACATAATATCAGACAGCAGTAATGACCAATGCTGTGGGTAAAGGATTACAGTTTGCAACCAAAGAAAGTGTGCTCTATGATTTGCTTGTATTTTTTATATGGCAAAATAAACTCCTGTGTTTGTCTTCTTAAGTCTACAATTTTGTTTTCCTGTTCTTAAGGGAGGACTAGAAGTGCAATGTAGGGCTTACCGTAGAGATGTTGAAGTCTTTGAGGTCAGAGTACGCTGTATATTGGACGAATGGACCCAGCTTTGCTTTAACCCATTGGGCATCACTCTCATTTTGTTGCCTGCAAGCTAAGGCATGCAAACAAAAGTTAGGATGTGCTCAATTTAGGAAAGTTTCTGACAGGTAGACATGAAAGAATTTGTGGGCAAGTTTTTTGTCTGAGTGCTTTTCAAGACATTTCACACTGGAAAGCACATAACGCACCCTATGTTTGCCCTACCTGGCTCATTGATGGCATTGTCAGCATTTCTTAGGTAGCCCAGCAGACCATGTGTGATCTCTTGCCGTCTGTACAGTGGCATCTCCTGGATAACTAAAGCCAACCCACTCACACTGCAACAGTTGAAAGAAAACGTTCTCATGCTGTTCTTTGTCACTATTGTCATTTTCATTTGCAACAAAATCTTGATTGCTCCAAGAAAGCTACTCACATGACTTGGTAGTTTGTGCAGCTGATGGTTGTGGTTGCGTTTATGAGCATTTCTGGAGTAAAACTGGCAAGGATAGGAATCAGTTTCACATGGAACCAAAGTTCATAGTCGTTTGTCGTGAAAGTGGAGAAATGTGGACTGATGATGATGAAGGTCGTATTCATGACCCGATCTCTCACAACAGGCTGGAAATGTGGGGTCTGTCATATTAAAGTGGAAAAAGACATAAGCAAATGTGAGATTGCATGTTGGAAGTACACCCATACAACATGGTACAAAGGCTGTAACCATTTGTTTTCTAAGATACAATAGCCAACAATGGATGTAGCGGTTGAGACCGATGTTTTATTCTGTTTACTTCTGGAATCAAATATCCGCATTGTCCTCCTTCACCCTTTTAGGAGGCTAGCCTACCTGTCCATTGGCTGTCAGCTGTGTCAGGAATTCATCCACATTTTTTAGAGCGTTGCCCTGTTCAAGTTGTTCAAACACAAGATCAATAAAATCTGTGTTATTTGAGGCTCCAGAGCTCAGTAGCAGCTGTGCCACCTGAGAGGGATTGAGCGTCGACAACAATCCAGCCTACAACAGGGAATCAACATAATATCAGACAGCAGTAATGACCAATGCTGTGGGTAAAGGATTACAGTTTGCAACCAAAGAAAGTGTGCTCTATGATTTGCTTGTATTTTTTATATGGCAAAATAAACTCCTGTGTTTGTCTTCTTAAGTCTACAATTTTGTTTTCCTGTTCTTAAGGGAGGACTAGAAGTGCAATGTAGGGCTTACCGTAGAGATGTTGAAGTCTTTGAGGTCAGAGTACGCTGTATATTGGGCGAATGGACCCAGATTTGCTTTAACCCATTGGGCATCACTCTCATTTTGTTGCCTGCAAGCTAAGGCATGCAAACAAAAGTTAGGATGTGCTCAATTTAGGAAGGTTTCTGACTGGTAGACATGAAAGAATTTGTGGGCAAGTTTTTTGTCTGAGTGCTTTTCAAGACATTTCACACTGGAAAGCACATAACGCACCCTATGTCTGCCCTACCTGGCTCATTGATGGCATTTTCAGCATTTCTTAGATAGCCCAGCAGACCATGTGTGATCTCTTGCCGTCTGTACAGTGGCATCTCCTGGATAACTAAAGCCAACCCACTCACACTGCAACAGTTGAAAGAAAACGTTCTCATGCTGTTCTTTGTCACTATTGTCATTTTCATTTGCAACAAAATCTTGATTGCTCCAAGAAAGCTACTCACATGACTTGGTAGTTTGTGCAGCTGATTTTTGTGGTTGTGTTTATCAGCATTTCTGGAGTAAAACTGGCAAGGATAGGAATCAGTTTCACATGGAACCAAAGTTCATAGTCGTTTGTCGTGAAAGTGGAGAAATGTGGACTGATGATGATGAAGGTCGTATTCATGACCCGATCTCTCACAACAGGCTGGAAAATTGGCATCTGTGAAATTGAGGTGGAAAAGAAGCTAAGCAATACAGAGACTGCATGTTGCAAATGTACTCATACAACATGGTACAAAGGCTGCAAGCAATTCTTTTCTATGATAGACTCCTTGAAGACTTGTGTAGCGGTTTAGCAAATGTCTTATTCTGTCTTATCCTGCTGGAATAAAACACCAGGATTGTCCTCCTTCACCCTTTTAGAAGCCTAGCATACCTGTCCATTGGCTGTCAGTTGTGTGAGGAATCCATCCACATTTTTTAGAGCGTTGCCCTCTTGCAGTCGCTCAAACACACGATCAATCAAATCTGTGTTATTGGAGGCTCCCAAACTCAGTACCAGCTGTGCCATCTGAGAAGGACTAAGGACTGACAACAATTCAGCCTACAAAAGAGAACCAGCATAATATAAGACAGCAGTCATGGAAATGTTCTGGGTAAAAGAATTCCGTTTACAGGAAGATGTACATCTGCAGTTGGCACTCACAGTGGACAAATTAGGATTGAAGGCTTGCAAGTCCTGCACAGTTGCAAAATCAGAGAAGTCGCCAAGGTTTGCCTTTAGCCACGCTTGGCTCCCCGTGATAGATGAGACACAGCCAGGATCTGCAGAAAAAGCAAGAAAGTTATTGACAGGGTAATATACCACATGTTGTCATGGAAAAACCAAAGTGAGCTTGAGTTTCTCCTTTTACCTGTTGAGTCATTTCTTGACAAGAACGGTTTGATGAAGTGAGTGAAGACTGCTTGCTGTGTGTCTCTGTCCATGGATGCCTTTTGGCTTCCAAATGCCTGAATGCTACATTTGAGAGAAAGCTTTCAACATCTAAACTTCTAGTCAACTGCAAGTTTGCAGAATAGAGCAATATGTCTCATATTTACTTACACAGTCTGGTATGTCTGGCAGCTGAAGTTTTTGGAGCTAAGGCAAAATAGGAAGTTGAAAGATGGAACGGCCAGAAACGGACGGATCTTTGTTTTGAACCAGCTGGTAATGAACTCCTCACTCTGTAGTTGTGCCTGGTTGAAGTTGTCAATTCTCACTTCTCCAAGAGCCTCGAGCACATTTGACGAGGTCGGGTAAGTGTTGTTGCTGGCCTTGAATTGGCAGAAAAATAATTGTAGCTGGACCCAAACTTCACGCAGGGAAACGGCAATATTGTGAAAATGTGATTTTGTACTTACCATGTTAGCAAATGTCTCAAGGGCCTGGTCCAGTACAGCAGAGGCTTTTTGGAAGAAAAGCTTCCAGACTTCTACTGGGTATATGTTTTGGCTTTTCAGTGTGCAGTTCAGCAGTGTGACCAAGTTGCTGGATGTGAGATAGGGAGCCTTGAAAAAGAAAATTGACAAAGAATACAGCCATTTTGTCAGAGCTCATGGAGATTTGTCTCAGAACCATAATGGGGCAAAATCTATGTTCTGTTTTTGGAGTTTAAAAAGGAATCTTACAGAGGAACAGGCATGTTCTGTGATGGTGAAATTGCACAGGGCTGCCGAGGAATTGCCAGCTGACAGGATTTGTTCAAGCTTTGAACTGTGGAAAAAACACAATAAATTGAAATCCAATGTCCCCTTAATTGCACTGTGTTAACGAATTTTACCTAGACAGAATCAACATTGAACAAAACGGCATTTCACCCACCCATCAACTCCATCACAAATGAGATTCACTGTGAAAAGAGAATGGTTGTGTGTCAGATAATAGTCCTTCAGAATGCATTTATATCCTTAGAGTTGAAATGTCTACTTTTAGACAGACTCACCATGAACTGGGGTCACCTTGCACTGAAGACAAAGAAAATATGATTGTTAGTATAGTGGAAACATCTTCTTCAAGTGTAAATACCTTGACTTTGTCACAGTTGGCCCAATTAGTGTGCCAAACCTGGATCAAATATTGGATAACCCATGCAAGACACCCCCCCCCCCCCCCCCCCCCCCCCCCCCCCCACACACACACACACACACACACCCCAAAAAACTAATCTTACCACAAAGGAAGCTGGAACTGAGCAGCCTGTTTGGGAAGAAAAAGAAAGGAAACAAATCAATGGAGTAGTCATTACAGTGCTGGTACTGGGCTTTTGAGAAAAGTTTAGTCAGGAAAGCCTATTTGCCACATACGTGGGAATGTGTCCTGGAGGTACTGCTTGCTTGATCTCACGCCCTGTGAAAGGTCCAGTGGCAATGCTGCCAAACTCTGCGCAAGACCATCGTATCTAAAGGAAGAAAAGAATTCATTGTGACTTGTCAGGAGCCTCAGCTTGGCATTGTGCACACCCAAATGTCTAACTGTGGATATCAGAAATATCTTACATAGCCTGGTAGGATTCACAGGTGATGTTACTGGGGATCACCCGCAAGCTGCTAGGAAGGATGCTCGCCATCACAGGAACCAAATAAACCTGGAACCACTGTTGATAGTCTTCTGGCTGAAAGTCTTTAAGCTGAGGAGCAAGGGCTGTCAAGGTCAGGTTCAAAATGGTGTCTCGCACATCTGGATTTTGGATGAAGGTGACATTTCTCTGAAAAGAGAAGGGGATCATAATAAGGTCAGAGAGGAAGTCCTGAAGTCTTTGTGGAAATGTGGAGGTGAGGGGGAGCTTATCTAAACTAAATCTTTGTACTTCTGTACAGCAGGGATGCCTCAAGGCATGAAGCATATCAGAAATGGATCATTTTGAGTTAAACACTTGAGCAGGCTTATGAAAGAACACTGTTAACATTTGTTGATGTTTGCACTGAGGTAAGGTTACCAATGAGAATTCACCTGCTTGTTGATGTTTGCAAAAGCCTGGAAGAATTGGTTGAGCTGCTCATAATCACTGGTCTCTGTCAAGCTTGTCAACACCTCCCTTACAACATGTGCATCGTTTAAAGCACCACTGTTTGGATCTAGGATTAGTTCAGCCTTCTGCGATGGTGAAAGAACGTCCAGAACTGTCAGCTATGGATACAAAAAAGTAGAATTCATGAAATGCATGTCTTTTGTATAATTTCCAGAATTTTGCTTTGCTATTCTCAAGAAAGACAGGAAGAGTAATATGAAGATTACCGTAGAGATGTTGAAGTCTTTGAGGTCAGAGTACGCTGAATATTGGATGAATGGACCCAGATTTGCTTTAACCCATTGGGCATCGCTCTCATTTTGTTGCCTGCAAGCTAAGACACGCAGACAAAACTTAAGATGTGCTCAATTTAGGAAGGTTTCTGACTGGTAGACATGAAAGAATTTAAGTTTTTTGTCTGAGTGCTTTTCTAGACATTTCACACTGGAAAGCACATAACACACCCTATGTCTGCCCTACCTGGCTCATTGATGGCATTGTCAGCATTTCTTAGGTAGCCCAGCAGACCATGTGTGATCTCTTGCCGTCTGTACAGTGGCATCTCCTGGATAACTAAAGCCAACCCACTCACACTGCAACAGTTGAAAGAAAACGTTCTCATGCTGTTCTTTGTCACTATTGTCATTTTCATTTGCAACAAAATCTTGATTGCTCCAAGAAAGCTACTCACATGACTTGGTAGTTCGTGCAGCTGATGGTTGTGGTTGTGTTTATCAGCATTTCTGGAGTAAAACTGGCAAGGATAGGAATCAGTTTCACATGGAACCAAAGTTCATAGTCGTTTGTCGTGAAAGTGGAGAAATGTGGACTGATGATGATGAAGGTCGTATTCATGACCCGATCTCTCACAACAGGCTGGAAATGTGGGGTCTGTCATATTAAAGTGGAAAAAGACATAAGCAAATGTGAGATTGCATGTTGGAAGTACACCCATACAACATGGTACAAAGGCTGTAACCATTTGTTTTCTAAGATACAATAGCCAACAATGGATGTAGCGGTTGAGACCGATGTTTTATTCTGTTTACTTCTGGAATCAAATATCCGCATTGTCCTCCTTCACCCTTTTAGGAGGCTAGCCTACCTGTCCATTGGCTGTCAGCTGTGTCAGGAATTCATCCACATTTTTTAGAGCGTTGCCCTGTTCAAGTTGTTCAAACACAAGATCAATAAAATCTGTGTTATTTGAGGCTCCAGAGCTCAGTAGCAGCTGTGCCACCTGAGAGGGATTGAGCGTCGACAACAATCCAGCCTACAACAGGGAATCAACATAATATCAGACAGCAGTAATGACCAATGCTGTGGGTAAAGGATTACAGTTTGCAACCAAAGAAAGTGTGCTCTATGATTTGCTTGTATTTTTGATATGGCAAAATAAACTCCTGTGTTTGTCTTCTTAAGTCTACAATTTTGTTTTCCTGCTCTTAAGGGAGGACTAGAAGTGCAATGTAGGGCTTACCGTAGAGATGTTGAAGTCTTTGAGGTCAGAGTACGCTGTATATTGGACGAATGGACCCAGATTTGCTTTAACCCATTGGGCATCACTCTCATTTTGTTGCCTGCAAGCTAAGGCATGCAAACAAAAGTTAGGATGTGCTCAATTTAGGAAGGTTTCTGACTGGTAGACATGAAAGAATTTGTGGGCAAGTTTTTTGTCTGAGTGCTTTTCAAGACATTTCACACTGGAAAGCACATAACGCACCCTATGTCTGCCCTACCTGGCTCATTGATGGCATTTTCAGCATTTCTTAGATAGCCCAGCAGACCATGTGTGATCTCTTGCCGTCTGTACAGTGGCATCTCCTGGATAACTAAAGCCAACCCACTCACACTGCAACAGTTGAAAGAAAACGTTCTCATGCTGTTCTTTGTCACTATTGTCATTTTCATTTGCAACAAAATCTTGATTGCTCCAAGAAAGCTACTCACATGACTTGGTAGTTTGTGCAGCTGATTTTTGTGGTTGTGTTTATGAGCATTTCTGGAGTAAAACTGGCAAGGATAGGAATCAGTTTCACATGGAACCAAAGTTCATAGTCGTTTGTCGTGAAAGTGGAGAAAAGCGGACTGATGACGATGAAGGTCGTATTCATGATCCGATCTCTCACAACAGGCTGGAAAATTGGCATCTGTGAAATTGAGGTGGAAAAGAAGCTAAGCAATACAGAGACTGCATGTTGCAAATGTACTCATACAACATGGTACAAAGGCTGCAAGCAATTCTTTTCTATGATAGACTCCATGAAGACTTGTGTAGCGGTTTAGCAAATGTCTTATTCTGTCTTATCCTGCTGGAATAAAACACCAGGATTGTCCTCCTTCACCCTTTTAGAAGCCTAGCATACCTGTCCATTGGCTGTCAGTTGTGTGAGGAATCCATCCACATTTTTTAGAGCGTTGCCCTCTTGCAGTCGCTCAAACACACGATCAATCAAATCTGTGTTATTGGAGGCTCCCAAACTCAGTACCAGCTGTGCCACCTGAGAAGGACTGAGGACTGACAACAATTCAGCCTACAAAAGAGAACCAGCATAATATAAGACAGCAGTCATGGAAATGTTCTGGGTAAAAGAATTCCGTTTACAGGAAGATGTACATCTGCAGTTGGCACTCACAGTGGACAAATTAGGATTGAAGGCTTGCAAGTCCTGCACAGTTGCAAAATCAGAGAAGTCGCCAAGGTTTGCCTTTAGCCACGCTTGGCTCCCCGTGATAGATGAGACACAGCCAGGATCTGCAGAAAAAGCAAGAAAGTTATTGACAGGGTAATATACCACATGTTGTCATGGAAAAACCAAAGTGAGCTTGAGTTTCTCCTTTTACCTGTTGAGTCATTTCTTGACAAGAACGGTTTGATGAAGTAAGTGAAGACTGCTTGCTGTGTGTCTCTGTCCATGGATGCCTTTTGGCTTCCAAATGCCTGAATGCTACATTTGAGAGAAAGCTTTCAATAACTAATTACTCAACATATTCAAAATTCAACATAATTCAATCACAAACATTTCAAACTTAAATCCCATTGATATTTTAAATCATCGTAATCAACAAATTGGTACATTTTGTCACAACCTCTTCTACACAGAATAAGACCTTTTTTTCTTTCGTTTATTCATCCACATTTTCATTTCCTTTGATAATTTGCTAATTTCATATGGTATTCTAATATGGGATAGTGAACTCTTTTAACCTCAGTCTTTTCATGTCTGGAAAAGTTTCCAACCGCGTTTTACATCGTGGGTAGCAATTTTCAGTTGAAATTCTCCTATTGACTTGTTTTCAATTACATAATTTTTGAATCATTATATAACATTCTTATTTTAAAGAAAACAGCTTCACGAACGACCACCTTATATTAAGGTCTATGCCTCTTCTACAACAGCTGGGTCACACAGTCATAACTTGTTTGGTCTGACTTGTAATTTAACAATCAGGTGATACACATATTTCTTTCTTCCTTTTAGTAGTGATTTCAGTGGACTTTGGGACCCTGACATCAACATTCAATGCAATACACAGTGAGAAATGTGTTACATGTTAGAATATTCAATTAAAATTGTTTATGTCTTTAATGATTTCCATAAGCAGTTAACAGCAGTCACCAGCAATAATTGGTAAAATGGAATTTATTCACTTACATCTCTTGGAAAGAGGTGCAGCTGAAGTTCTGCTTGCTGAGCTGGTTTAGGAAGTTTCCATTGACATAAGGCAAAAGAGGAATCATCTTCACAGAGAACCACAGCCTGATGAATTCGGGGTCACTGTCATTACCCAAACGAAGGCTGTCCAGAACTCCAAATATATCCAGAACATCAAATCCAGGGACATTGTTGTTCTGTTACAAGACAAATTTGCCATTTACCATTCTTAAAAGCTGTTACATGTTTTACACCTACACTATACTGAAGTAAAGCATTAGCTCATTTACCAGGTCAAAGAACACTTGTAAAGTCGACTCTACAATCTGCCTGAGATTTTGTTCCACCATCCTCGACTTTTCATCTGTTAAGCTTGCATTTTTACCCCTTTTACAGGATAGCTCGCCTGTCAGTGTGTCCACTGCAGCAGAGATCTAAGAACACATAGACCAGGTGAAAGGACTGGGTTACTGTCAGTAACTTAGCACAAGGGGGAGTCATTTATCAACAATGCTTTGTGGTGACATTTAATAATTTAAGGTTTAAAGATGAATTTATCATTTTTTACTCAAATTAATTCCAAAAGGCTTACTCTTTGAATGGCATCTTGTAGATTTGCTGCATGGCAAGTTTCCTGGAAACCGTTGGTATGAGTGGTGGCTTTGCTTAAAGAAGAAAAAACACGGTAACAGAAATGAATAATAAAGTCATCTTTAACTAAAATAACATCCCTGGAATGTATTATGTCTACAAATTGTTATTTGAGTTTGCATGCCTACCTGTTTTCAGATAAACCTGGTCCTATAAAATGCAAAAAAGAAAATGAATGAACACATGTATTAACATTTTCAAATTAATAATTAATGGAAAATGGATAAGAATGATGTTAATGGATTAACTTTTAAAAGAGGAAAAAGGTGACATTTTATTTTATATCCATATAAAATTGCATATGGTTTATATGTATAAAAAAAACTTACCTTCTGTTGTGTTGGACTGTAATGTAAATTTATAGAAGAACATGTTAATTCAGTATTTCATTGCATTTCATTGTTTTTGATTTAATTATTTAATCTTGAAAAAAAAAACACTTACAGTTGCAGAGACCAGTCCTGACATACATACAATAGATTTTTTTATAAAAAAGAAAAGTGTTAGATAAGGATATATATTCTATTAAATGACTAATTGAATGTTCAGAGATACTTACCAATGCCAATAGATGACAGTAGCAGAACTTGCACTGACATTTTTATGCCACCCATCGTGAGAACTCAGTTCTCACTTTTTTTTTGTGCCCCTCAGTTGATTTTCAGATTATTTAATTTTTATTTTAGATAAAGATGTAAAGTGATACTGGAAAAGAAAAATGAAGTGATAAAAGTGCATTTTAATTATTGCAGTGCATTAGATCTAAGAATTGTTGATACAGAAACTCAATAGTAAAGAACATAAAAGTATGACGTTTGAATGACATGTTATACATACACAATACATACATTTTCTTTTTAATCCCTCCAAAGCTAAAAGCAAGATTAAATAGTATGGATTATTTCTTACTTCTGTATAGTGATTATAAATTAATAACAGAGTATATCAGAAAGCAAGATAAGCCATAGAAAGATGTTTAACTGGTTGAACTCACCTCTCGAACTCCTTCACTCTGTGAGAGAAGACTGAAGATCGCTGTTAGTGGTGAAGCAGGTATATACTGGGTGGAGTAAAAGAAAATTAGAGCAGATGAAGCAAAACATGCTGAGAATGTTCTAAAAGATTCCATTGGGTAAACACATTGCCAAACACTGTGCACAAACAGTATGGACTACACTTTGGATAGATGATCATTATTCAGTCAACAGAACATGAAATTTGCGAAATATGATTAAGGACTGTTGATATGTAAATGCTTTGTTTATAACTACCTACAACGGGGTTAAAGGAAATGTTATGATTTTGGATAAAGTTTGGCTAAATCAATGTTTATGGCTAAAAAGAAAACAAAAAGGATATCATTTTGGGTTACCTAGACCTCCTTTTTTCCACCTCAGTCTCACATTACTCAGCAACTGCTGAGTAATAAAATTGTTACCCCTTATGAAGGCAGTCCATCGTTACCTTTTAGAGTTTACATATACTGTAGTGGTACTGGCAATAATTTCGATGCAAGCATGAACTGTCTATTCCCTGATTTGGTCTTCAATCTAGCCTCCATTGCTTTTTTCTTCCTTCACCTAGGCACCTAGGCAAATCTCATGCATCTCAAATAATAATCTCGTTACCTGAAAATATCCTCAATTTTGTGTCCTTATCACTGACATTTCCCAGATTTGGTACCTGATATGCTTTTAGGATCTTATACACAAGTCTAGCATAAATCTCTGTTCTGTAATTGCCATGAAAATTCTGGACTATCTGCTTGAATGCTTCCTAAGCTTTTAATTCAGCTGGCTTTTTCTTTTGAACTCATCATTAAGCATTAGTTCATGGACTTTAGGAAAAGATTTCAAAAACACCTTCCTTAATTTTGACTTTACTTTTCTTGAGACCAAACATACTTCTTAAAAGCTGAAACACATCACTGTTTCTGCCCAGTCACTGTAGTTGTTCAGTACTTGGAAGATCACAAAGAACTTGCTTCTGGGCTCAACAAACACTAGTACAACCGGGTTGATGAGTTTCAATGTTATGCAAAATCTACGTAGGCTACATGAGTGTCGTTTGGACCTGTTGTTGACATGGTTATATTTTTGACTATAAAACTGGTCAGAAAGTTATACTGATACGTCCCAACAAAACCATTCACAAAATTTACAATAAAACAGTAACATCGTCAAGTTTTGGTTTTACGACCGAAAGTAAAGTGAAGCTGTGCAATTACTGTTGTGTCATTACTAAATTATTAAAACTGTTACTCCTTTCGATGTGGAGGAAGCAGCAGCTTTACTCTGAGCCCCTCTTGGATGACTGAACTTCTCACCTTATCTCTGAGGAAGAGGCCGGCCACCCTTTGGAGAAAGTCCATTTCCGCTGCTTGCATCCGCGATCTTGTTTTTTCGGTTAGTACCCACAGCTCGTGAACATAGGTGAGGGTAGTGTCGTAGATCGACTAGTAAATTGAGAGCTTCGCTTTTACACTCAGCTCCCTCTTCACCACAACAGACTGGTGCAGCGTCCACTGCGGCTGCAGCACCAATCCGTCTGTTGATCTCCTGCTCCCTTCTCCCGTCACTCGCGAACAAGACCCCGAGATACTCAAACTCCTCCACTTAGGGCAGGAACTCGTCCCGGACCTGGAGTGGGCACTCCACCCTTTTCCGTATGAGGACCATGGCCTCAGATTTGGAGGTGCTGATTCTCATTCCCACTGCTTCACACTCGGCTGCAAACCGTTCCAGTGCGAGCTGGAGGCCATCACCCGATGAAGCCAACAGAACCAGAAAAGCAGAGATGAGATTCTGAGACCAAAGTGCTTTTCAAGACACTCAAAGACACCTTACAAGCAATTAAATACCTAAAGAAGTCACTGTGATGAGTAATGAAATGTTTATCCCACTGAAAACGCTACTTCCAGATGAACTTTTGGGGAAATAACTACCAAAATCACAATATGCAAGAGGTTCCAACAGTTGGAAAACATCATATAATTAAAAAGTCAGCAATAAAGAATCAAAGAGAATAGGAACGCTTGATAAGATGTGTTTTAACATTGGCTTTGGAGATAGGGGGTCAATAATGCAAATGTGGTGTGAAAGAGTTCCAAATATGAGGCACCACTTGGCTGAAAGCTCATAGTGTTCAGATAGTCAGGCGAGCAGGGAATATAACAAGAGCAACCGAAAAGGAAAATCTCAGAGTACAGGAATGAGTGGCCATGTGCAGAAGATCAGAGATAAATGGAGGTACGAGATCATGGAGAGATTTGAAAGTAAGAAACAGAATCTTAACATTTATGCAGTATTTTTACAGGGAGCCCGTGAAGCTGTTGAAAGAAAGTATTAATATTTTCTATAGAAAGGTCTGGTAATACGATGAGCAGCTGCATTTTACACCAGTTGATGTCTATAGAGACGTTTGCAAGGATAGAATTGTAATAATCAATCTGACACGTGACCAGAGCATGTACAGAAAATGCAGCATTGTATTATGTGGTGATAAAACATGACACCATTTCAGATAGTGTTGTGGAAGTTTTCCATTTAAATAAAGCCTGCAGACGAGCAGTGAGCGGTAGCTAACATTCTTTAATCCAAACACACAAAGACAACAGACAACCAAGCTTGATGGAGCCCCTGCATGTCCGCGGGACAGACGGTCAGCAGAGTTCTCACTGAGCCTAGCATGGCTCTCAGTTAAATACCTTCTTCAGGAACAAAAGGCAGTACACAGCTGTTTCACACCTTAAGGTTCACACTCCCTTGCTACTTCCCAGAGTCCTCAAAGAGACAAAAGACTCTGGTCTGCTTCCCCCAACTTCCTTACTACACCCTAGCGCTGCACGATTTTGCATAAAATGAGAATCACGATTTTTTGGATTCATGCTAATTTTAGCATCACACTGCACAGCTTCTGTATCACGTGGTATAAGGCTCCGCCCTTGTCATTTGTTGAGCAGGAAGAGTGAGCGCTTGTTTTCATGCAGATTACGTCCCGGATCAAAATGCGGTACAATCGTCGTCTTTTTTTTCTTTTTTCTTTAAATCGTTGTCATTTGGAAATGAGATCCACATAAGTATGAATCGAGATCGCGATTTTCTAACGATTAATCGTGCAGCCCTACTACTAGGGGTGGGTTTTTATAATCGATTCATCGATTAAAATCGATTCTGGCTTGGATAACGTAAAATCGATTCATTAAAATCCTGAATCGATTTTTTAATATAAATTTATTTTGCCCGAAATGATCTCTGGTGACATCTCACAAAATTTCAAGAACCACCAAACAGTTAAGACAGTAAATGAGAGCAGGTACACGGATTCTGCACATAGACTTAAACACACAGCGCGACCCGCGGATCAGAATCAGTTAGATGTCGCCTTTCTCACGGTCGGGGCTGAAAGCCGACAGCTCGCTGATTCTGATCTGTCGCCGGGTCCGCGCTTTGTGTTCACGCCCTTTATGCGCTGATTCTAAAGCTGTTAGTTTGATGTCTCTCCAAACAATATTGACCGAACCAGCAGCAAAAGAAGATCCAAACGCTTCACATAAACATCGTCATGAATTCACTCTTACTTTTACTGTTTTGCTTCCATCGTGATGCGCAGCTCTCTCTCTCTCTCTCTCCCTCTCTCTCTCTCTCTCTCTCTCTCCCTCTCTCTCTCTCTCTCTCTCCCTCTCTCTCTCTCTCTCTCTGTACTTCAAGAACAGTTTCCCTTTCTTCATTATTCGCTTGCTTGTTACGCACTACAACAGTCTACTGTTGCTTACAGCGCTGTCGGCCGCTGTTTTTTTCCCTTTTTACATTCTTCCGAAAAGAAAACCTCATTTCTGCTGTTCAATACTGAACAAATTTAAACTTTTTAAAATTATTCAAAATGCAAAATGCTTAGCCGTGTCTCTAATAAAACCGCTGTAACGTCAGAGGTAATGTTCATTAATTAATGGTTTTCTTTCGTTTTTGATGTACTGCTGAATATTTTTATAAAATCCCAGGCCAGGAAAATCACCTTCATGTTTTTCTGTGTTTTATCCTCAGCTACTTTGACACAAAGGCATCTGCTGTGACGCTCACACCTGTGATAAAGTCTTGCGTGTGTCAGCTTCCTTTTTATTGATACAAAATATGTAAATATACTGAATTATAATATTTCTGACTGTCAAAATTTCCCAGATTTAAATCGAATCGAATCGAATCGAATTAAATCGAATTGTGGATCGAATCGATTCGGGACCTTGTGAATCGGAATTGAATCGATTCTAGAAATCAGTGACGATACCCAGCCCTACCTACTACACCCCCACCATTTGTCTTCAGTATGGGTGTCAGACATGTTAAAATCCAGTGGCACCAAGGCATTATACAATAAAATAATGTGATTAATACATAAATAAAAGAAATTCCTATACAATCGCATATTCACCTATTAACATTTTCCTTTTGTTTGCTTTGTTCATTTGTCTCTTTTAATTCTATTTTTTTTTATACTTTTTCAACATGTTCAAAATAAAGATTCAATCAATCAATCAATCAAACATTCCAATGTAGCACTTAATCTTTGATGCCAGTAACTCTAATGTGTTAAAAGATGACACGCCTAAAAAGCAAAACAGTTAAACCTGTTTTTTCAGGTGCAATTACTGTTGTGTCATTACTAAATTATTGACAGTGTTACTGTTCTTCACCCCTGTGACACCCATGCAGCAGGATTCCCATTCAAACACATTTTCACATATTGTCTAAAAAGAAGTAGGGAAAAGGGGTAGTATAATCTTTGGAACCCAGAATTGTAAACGTCTTATTGTGACGTTGTTGTTGATCAATGGTCATGACAATTTGCATATTAATGATCAAGAATCTGACCTCACTGCCCATGTTTCATTCAGTGGTGCATTTTGCAAAGGTACTGTTTATAAGGTTGGGGAAACCTCCAGTCAGCTGAGACTCAAGAAGTCACTTGGAGGAGTGACAAAACGTTTCTCCCGCTGAAAACGTTACGTCTAGATGAACAGAATTAATGTTTTTGGGATTTCCTCACCTGGATGATTGAGCATGCATCAAGACGTTGAAAATTTGGTACATTCTAGAAAAACTAATTTTCACTTTCTTATGTGCATTGCCATCACTTATTAATATCGTATAGTTATCAGATGTTCAGTGATAACGTTTGTTGCCCAGGAGATGCAAAGAGTTGTGAAAATTTTGAGAGGGTTTTGATGTTTATGTTATATCTATTGTGCAAAACCTTCAGGAATAGCGTTACAAAAGACTACATTTTTCAAATGCTCACTGAAATGCACATTGAAAGACTGCACAAAGCTAAGGAGAAGCTATCACAATCTTCAAAGCACAAGCCGGTCATTGGTAAGGTAAGATAAGATAATATCTATGGCCAATGTTGGGAAATTACTGTTTTGTGTGTTGTGTATATATTATGTGTTGTGAAAAATATGAAAAACAAAATTGCTCAGTAAAAGAAATACAATATAGTATGGAACATTACAAAATACACTTAAGAAAAAGTGAAGAGCTCAGTAAACCAAAGTCAAAATATGATACAATAAGGAGCTTAAATCGAAAGTTACTGCTGGTGCTATGAGAGGTTAAAGATTTCCTGTATTTTTCCATCTTTCTGGCAGTGGCACTCAACTGTGTTCAAGTGCTCAGCTACATGAGCATGCATCAGAGTAGGTCAAGGATTTAGATGAATTTTCAATTAAATTCAATTCAATTTTATTTATATAGCGCCAAATCACAACAAAAGTTGCCTCAAGGCGCTTTATATTGTACAGTAGATACAGAGAAAAACCCAACAATCAACAATGACCCCCTATGCGCAAGCACTTTGGTGACAGTGGGAAGGAAAAACTCCCTTTTAACAGGAAGAAACCTCCGACAGAACCAGGCTCAGGGAGGGGCGGCCAGAGATTAATAACAGATATGATTCAATGCAGAGAGGTCTATTAACACATAGTGAGTGAGAAAGGTGACTGGAAAGGAAAATTTTAAAAAACATCTATTTAAAACAATCTATTTAAAATAAGAGCAAGCCTTTCACTATAGATACCTAAATAATATCCTGCGTGAACTCTACCCAGATTTCATATAATAACTTCTATAAGTTCTAGAAAAAGGTACGTCTTTACCAGTTAGTTGTAATCTGCAGTGGACTGTTTTAGTCAGTAAACTCTCGATGGATAATAACTGACACCTATTCATACTTACAGCATGAAGGTGCAAGCATCTTCCATCTTTTGCTTTCTTGAAAGCATGTCATATAAACTCCAAATGGGATTATGTGCATGCTCATATGACTGACTGATGTGAGTATTTGCTACATATGTGAGATATTTTTTTCATCACTGATTCATTAGTTTGGGGAAACAAAGCAGCTCCATGAAACTAATCATTGGCTTTAACGCTGGGTGAGGGAATGAGGTTTGCGGCTAAAACGTAAGAAAGTCATGAACTGATTAAAGCAGAACTACAGCTTTATTAAGGCTAGAGATCTCATTGGCCACTGCACACTGTTCTGTATTCAGTGTTAAGCAACAATGATGCATTGTGGGTAATGTGACAAAACCAGTTGTGTCATGCAGAAAAGTGAGACGGCTGCAAGGAGTTTTTGTAATACTGCCTACTGGAGCAGTGTTATACTCTAGCTACAGTCATATGAATAAATTGAATGGATATCATTGACTTTCCCAGCATACTTGTACAAGTAAAAACTTGTTTGTCTTTGAAATACTTTATATATATAACCCAACAAGAATAATTTCATCAAGAGTGGACTAAGCTATCCTGCAACTGTCTACCATCTACAAATAGACAGTTGCAGGATAGCTTAGTCCACTCTTACATCATATCAGTCACACAATTCTAGAGAATAGTCAACAACTTCCTGTTAAAGTTTTTGGTTTTCAGAGAAACAGCCCATGCATCTTTGTGAACAGTTTCCCACCTGTGAATGCCAGCAACCTCCTGCAACCATTTACCAACCAGTCAGGAAATATATTCTATAGACTAATAAAGGATAGAGGGTCGCTGACTGGTCTCTAGGCCTGTGTAACTGAGGCCTGCCATGACTGGACCAAAGAGTATGAATATTTTCTAGCAGCTGATGGGTTTGATCTTTATTTAGGATTAGTAGAATCTATAAGTTTTTACTGATTGAATAATTACTTAGAAACCTGCAGACATATTACTATAAAAGAATGTGCGGGGGCAGCTGAAGGCACGATAACTGGCGCCTGGTATCGGTCACGGCCACCTCCTATAGCTCAGTCCTGCAAAGCAAGTAGCTTCTCCTCATCGGTTTTAACTGATCAGATAGATGCAAATTCTCATATAAAAATCTGTGAATTGAGGTTATTCTCTTCTGGGAAGATTGACTCCAGCTAACTATTTTACAGCCTATCAAATTTCTAAACAGAAGAGATCCATGTACATGATAATTTTTAATTGTTCAGTGCTTTAATAAATAATAATCATAATAAAGTGTTTTAACTGGTGATTCCTCAAGGTGGATAAACAAACAAACACGTTAGCACAACAGGTGGTTACCTGGGAGTCATTAACCAGTCTTGAGACTTAGTTACTATTTTAGCAATCAATTTCACAGTGACTGTCAAACAACCAGCTGCAACCAGCTGTGGAATAAACATTTTTCCCATGCAACAACTGGTTGCTACAAGTGACTAGAGTATCTTCTTTTTGACATCCTAAACAAATATTTGTACGTTTTCCCCTTATCTAGCTCATTTAGGTTTGTTAAGCTTTTTTGTGCATTGGGCCAGTGTTGAATATATTAGCATGTCATTTCATGCCACATTTCTATTGGTTAGTGGTTAGATTTGTATTGTGGAAGCATTATTCATGGTCATTCTATGTAAGATCCATTACCTAAAATGCCACATTTTCCATAGAGGATACATATTTCTACACTTATCAGTGTTACACTGTATCATTTACTTAACAAAAAATGTCTCAAAATGAAGGAGCAAAAGAAGGTACTTCCCATCACTCAACAGTGTGTATTATGGCCTTCAGCAGCAAAATAACTTTGTTAGTTCCTCATGTTCTTGTAGAAGACTTTTGGGTCACTCTTCTTTAAAATGCTGTTCATTAAAGTTTGAAGGCATTTGTTTATCCACATCTCTCCTAAGACCCTCCTACAGCATGTGAATCTGGTTGAGGTCTGGACAGTTTCTGGATAATTACGACACCTTGGGATCATTTTGCTATTGCATGATAGAATTTCAGCCAAGCTTTAGATGGCCTCAAATTTGACTCTAGATCACTTTGGTACAGTATACATAGGAGTTCTTGGTCTACTTTATGACTGTACAGGTCCTGTGACTGCAAAACAGACATTCCACCACCATGTTTTACAGACAGTATGGGATGTTTGTTTTTCTCCAAACATCTCAGCTATCCAGACAAAATTTTTACAGAGGTCTTGTGGTTTATCAACTTTAGAAACTTAAATCCTCCTTTCTCCTGGCGAGCCTTCCGTTACTTGCTCAGGCTTTCTTCTGATTGTACTGTCACGAACTCAAACATTTATCATGCTAACTGAGGAAAGTACAGTCTTGAACTTACGTATTATCTGCACTCTGCATGGTCTGACCTTGGGAAGAATTTGCTGAGACAAAAACTTCTAGGAAGATTGAATGTTCTTGAATGTTTTTTGGTTGCGCTGTACTTTCTTTTTAACATGACAGGAACGACAGAAAAAAAAATCACTCATTTTACTTTAGAATTTTCTTTTTTAGAAAATACCAGAGGAATGTAGATATTCTTACAGCAACATAGCTATTTAAACAAAGGCACTATATTTCACACATGGTGTCAGAAAATAAGACTTATATAAATCAGTAAGAAAGATGTACCACGGAGGTTTTCTACTGCACATTTGACCTGTTTGTAGTTATAATTTCGCAGAATAATTCCACCAGTGTTTATTTTTAGACCAGTGTTTTAGTTCCCACACACACCCAGCACATTTTTTTACTCTGATTGTTTAATGAAGTCAGCGAATGAAGTTGTGTTGTTTCTTTATTTACTGAGGTAAATCCTTGGAACCAGATGCTGTTAGGAATTCTAAATTGAAACCCTGCCTTGATGAGGCTCAACAAGATGACTCATATAGCAGCCTCAGGAAAGTTTTAAATACCTACATTAGGAGTACACCAGAACTTATAACACAAACAAAAAATGGTCACATAAGACAGGAGGAGTCAACAAAAGTTCTCCACCTCTTTAGAAATAATAAGGATTGTTTCACAAGGTCTCTCATTTTTATTGCATATTCCCCAAAAGAGTAATCTCTGAAACTCTGCTGTCTAACACAATCAATAGATTTGATTGGTGGTCTTGAAGTATTTCTCTGGCATCTGTCTATACTATGTGTCTGCAGCCATGAAAGTCAGAAAGCAGAGCAGTAGGCAAAAGTGTCCAAAATACCTCATCTGAGAGAAGGGATTTTGCCTGATGAACTGTTGTGAAAAAGTCTATCAGTGTTACCACTAGTAATGTCAAAGTATTAATATCTATATCCTTTATTTATTCAGGTAGGTCTCACTGAGATTAATAATGTGTGAAGACAGTTATGGCCTAGTGGGCTTTGAGATCTACAACTTAATATACTAAAAAGCTTTGTGTAAAGCTTTTCAAAATATAATTACAAAGTTGTTTACAGAATAATAAAATAGAGCTCCAAGAAGGATACAATGGTTATAACAGCAACAACTATTGAAATTATATAACTGTTCACTGACCATGAGATCCCTCAGATATCAGGTGTGAGGTGTAGACGAAGCTAAGAATATTTCATAGAGGCTGCAAGGTAACTGAATATAGACAGCTCCTGTATTGTTATCAGTAAGACTTGCCTGTAACTTCATTACCTGAAAAGGGCAAATTATGTGCCAATTATTTTATTCCCACTTTCGTGACCACTTATTCTTGAAGTTGTGGGAGAGTCTGAAAGGCATCACATGTAACGCAATGTGATAGGTGGAGTACACACTGGGCAGGTTGCCAGTTAGTCACAAGGCCATAATAGAGAGACAGAGACGCACACTTGAATCTGCACATATGGGCAATTTAGAAAGGGCAGTTAACCTAACGTCTTGATGCAAGCTCATTGTGTTATCAGGACATTGCCACACAGAACTAACACCTTCCCAACAGACACAGCAGCCATGGAAGAGAAAATGCAGTGTTGGTGCTAAGTGCCAAGAAAATTGCTGCGAATTATACATTGGTGAAACTAGCTAAGCGAATGGCACAACAAAAAAGTGTCACCTTGTGCTACTTTTATATGCAGAGGGATTTTGGTCAACTCAATGACTGCGAGGTGATGCCCAGGTCCAAATCATTACTTCTCCACCACTGTGCTGACAGTTGGCATGGTGTTTGGCTTTCTCCAAATGTGGTGCTGTGTATTATGACCAAACATCTTCAATTTGGTCTCATCTGTAAAAAAACAGATTACTCTACAAGTCTTGTGGTTTTATCAAATGTTGCTTTACAAACCTAAGCAGTGCTGCCATGTTTATCAGAGAAGCTTTCTCATGAAAACCCTCCCAAACGAGCTGTGCTTGTTCAGTGTTTTTTCTTCTTGTGCTGTCATTAATTTTAACATTTGAACATTCATTCATACAATCCTTATCTGTTGGGGACTTAAATGTAGTTTAATACTAGTAATATTATAAAAAACAAAAACATCAGCGCCTTTGTTCTTGCCATGTGAATGGGCCAACTCTTTTTAAAAAATAACTGTAAGAAATACTTGATTAAAACAAAACAAAACTTAAATACACATGTCTGAAGTCATAGTTAATGATTCTTGATCATGTGAAGGATAAACTAAAGCTAAATTCTTAAATTCTTAAATGTTTATCAATCTCCCCTCAGCAGGCTTTTTGATACATAAAAAAAAAAAATTATATATATATATATATATATATATATATATATATATATATATATATATATATATATATATATATATATATATATATATATATATATATATATATATAGTAAATGTATGTATACAGGACGTCTTTGTCTTTTGCTTAGACTGTGGGTGTTTTTCTGGTGCAACATATTTAGTTGAACTTACTACATTTTAACCAGATATCAGTCAAAATTCCAATATTGGTTACTTTCTATAAATGTAGAAGACAGATTTTTTTTATTTCTTTTCTGTGCGTGTTGGATGAGGTCACGATGAAGAGAGTTACAGAAAGAATAATAAAACTTTTCACAGCTTTGTTTCTTGCACTTCTAGGTAGCATGCAAAGTGTTTTCTGTGTTGAGTGGCATCACACAACAAGGCAGACCGGTGCAACCAATACGTTTTTGGCACTCAGGACGTGAAACAGGTGGCTTGTATGAGTCATTTGGACAGATTTCAGAAAAGGATCGTATATTATTCCCATTACTGGAAAAGGCTGTTTTGCATCCACTGTATTAGCAGTGTTGCTCAGAATTCTGCTGTGAGGCTTCTTTTAAATACGCACATGTCACACTCCAGCTGCACTGGCTCTCCTTTAAATTCAGACTCCACTTTTGGAATTGGATTTTGGCCTTTAGAGTGCTGCATGGTCATCAGGGCCCTACTGGCTATGCATCACACTGAAGGAGACAAACCTCTTGCAACACTGGCACTCTCTCCCTCTGAGCGAAAAACTCATCTTTATGAACTTGCTTTAGTTTTTACATTCTAGCAGTTTGTTTTGAAGCACTTTGTAATGTTTCTTGAAAGGTGCTTGGGAGAGTGTGTTCAGGGTGTGGTGTCAGGAAAGGGAGGCTGACTCACACACCTGACCGCCATCATCTGAATTCAATTCAATTCAATTTTATTTATATAGCGCCAAATCAAAACAAAAGTCTCCTCAAGGCGCTTCATAGATACAGAGAAAAACCCAACAATCATATGACCCCCTATGAGCAAGCACTTTGGCGACAGTGGGAAGGAAAAACTCCCTTTTAACAGGAAGAAACCTCCGGCAGAACCAGGCTCAGGGAGGGGCAGGGCCATCTGCTGCGACCGGTTGGGGTGAGAGAAGGAAGACAGGATGAAAGACATGCTGTGGAAGAGAGACAGAGGTTAATAACAGATATGATTCAATGCAGAGAGGTCTATTACAGTTTTTTACAGTCGCTAACAAGCGCCTACCCATACTTCAGATACTTTTTCTAAACTCTTAACACAGACCCACACCTACAAAACACAATTGGCCAAATGGATAATATCCTTCCCAAAAATACACTTTGTTAAATATATACTAACTCCTCATTTCAAAATTAGAACACATCTTTCTCTGCACACACTAACTGTACAAAAACACTATAAATCTGACTCAAAATGAAATTAGTCTGTCAAAGAATAACACTTGTTTTCACTTCACAAGGTACATGCAGTCAATCAAAGTACACCAGGTTTCAAAATACTGGCTATTATTGACATTACAAAAACTGCATAGACTTTTATGTTTCAGTGTCACAGGTATTTGCATGCGAAACATGCAATCCACCATATTGACACCAGAAATGTCTTGGTTGGTAACTGTATGTCCACATGTACAGTAATGTTCACATTCAAAAGCATTCCAGTAAAAAGCAAACAAGTTTTTGTTTCTCCACTGTTTACTACAGGAGGTACAGTAGAAACACGGTATGATAGGACAGTATTGTTTTACAGTATTGCTTACAGTGAACAAAATATCCATGAAACACACAAGAGCATTCTGAACAAAAAAACAACAGCAAAAAGCCAAGATAAAAAGGGGGGAGGGGGAGGGGGGCTAAAAAAAGACAAAAAATTTGCATCTAATCCCTGCGATCTTCAGGGTTAGGCCACATGTTTTCATCAACATCACATCTGATGTTACCCAAGTCGATGCACCTGGGATAAAACCGCCTGGTATGTCGGATCCACCCTTGGCAATCGTCAACTGTGATGTCCCTGGAGCCAGCATCCATGGCTTCAAGGAGGGACATCTGGTCATGTGGCTGATGGTCATAAACCTTCCACCTCCATGCAGAAAAAAACTCCTCTATGGGGTTGAGGAAAGGTGAATAGGGTGGAAGGAAGAGACTTACCAGTCTTGGGTGGACTTCAAACCATGTTGTTATTGCTTGCGAGTGATGGAAAGCCACATTGTCCCAGGTAATTACAAAGGTCCTCATGTTTTCACCCTCCTGACCCTGCTCTGGAACCAGGCGCTGGTGGAGATCATTGAGAAAGGCAAGCAAGCGCTCTGTATTATAGGGTCCAACCTGACATCTGTGAAGGAGTAATCCTGCATTTGCAATTGCTGCACACATGGTAATGTTTGCCCCTCTCTGTCCTGGCACATCAACTGTGGCCCTTTTTCCAATTACATTTCGTCCACGTCGACGCCTTTTGGCCAGATTGAATCCTGCCTCATCGATGTATATGAATTCATGAGGGGCTTGGTTGGCCTCCAATTCCATAACTCTCTGAAACAAAGTTTATGTAAGTCATGTTATTACTGTATACCATACTGTACTGTAACCTAGTATTGTGTAGGTTACCTACTTGCAAAGTGCAAAGCTTATAGAACTGGACATTGGATTGAATATACACTATACCTGGACATATTGTCGTCGTAGCTCCTTGACCCCCTCACTGTTCCTCTCAAAGGGAACAGTGTAGATCTGCTTCATCCGCACTCTGTGTTTGGACAATGTCCGCGTAATGGTTGTGAGGCTGATTCTATCGATATTGTCAAATATCTCATGGTCCGCCACAATTCTAGTTTGAATTTCACGCAGTTTTATTGCATTATTTGCAGTAACCATTTCTACAATGGCAAGCTCCTGATCATTACTGAGGAGCTTTCCTCTTCCCCCAGAGGGTGGAAGACGTTGCATTCTTTAGAAAGACAAAAAATTCAACATATGCATTACTGTATGACCATATTGACATGTCAAGTGAGAATAGAAACAATCCATGTAAAATGCAATACTTACCTGTTGGTTTGTTGAAAGATGCGTATAATGGAGGCAACCGTTGACCGCCTCAAATTGGGCTGCACTCTTTCACCAGCCTCTCTTAGTGAAAGACCATGGTTGATTACATGGTCAATGATAGTGGCACGGATTTCATCACTGACTACTGTTCTTGCAGCCCTTGGAATGCCACCACCACGCATTCTTACACCTCTACCTTGCCCTCTCCTTGGGCCTGCTCTTCTCCCTGGGCCCCTTGCTCTTACTCTTCCTCGACCAGACATTACAGTGTTTGTCTTTTTCTTGTTTCCAAAAACATCACTCCTCAAGGTCTTGCCTTATAAACCCCACTGAGTCTAAGCCAGAATGGAAGAAGCTGTGGTTGGCCCAATTTACCCAACATAAATCAGCTGTGTGTCAATTATTCAATTGTTTGTTTATTATCAGCTGAGATATATTTTTGATATTGATATTGTTTTTGTACTGATATCATTGCAGAAGCAGAGGTTTTTATACTGTATCTAAGGTTTGGAATATTGTTTTTGCTATTGTGGGATGTTGTGTGTTAACATTCGTAGATACTACAAGAACAGTCCATAGTTTTGTTGGGAGGTATAACTTGTCTGTTAAGAAAATGTAAGCATTGTGGAAATGTGTTCACTGACTGCATATTGGGTGAACACGACATGAAATGTGTGAATGGTATGGCCACAACAGACCGATCCTGTGCTAATTGTGTTTAGAGTTTTGCAAATGTGACAACTGTTTGGACAAACGCTTGTTAGCGACTGTAAAAAACTGTAATACATAGTGAGTGAGAAAGGTGACTGGAAAGGAAAAACTCAATGCATCATGGGAATCCCCCGGCAGCCTACGACTATTGCAGCATAACTAAGGGAGGATTCAGGGTCACCTGGTCCAGCCCTAACTATATGCTTTAGCAAAAAGGAAAGTTTTAAGCCTAATCTTAAAAGTAGAGATAGTGTCTGTCTCCCGAATCCAAACTGAAAGCTGGTTCCACAGAAGAGGGGCCTGAAAACTGAAGGCTCTGCCTCCCATTCTACTTTTAAATACTCTAGGAACAACAAGTAGGCCTGCAGAGCGAGAGCGAAGCGCTCTAACAGGGTGATATGGTACTACAAGGTCATTAAGATAAGATGGGGCATGATTATTTAAGACCTTGTATGTGAGGAGCAGGATTTTGAATTCAATTCTGGATTTAACAGGAAGCCAATGAAGGGAAGCCAAAACAGGAGAAATATGCTCTCTCTTTCTAGTCCCTGTCAGTACTCTTGCTGCAGCATTTTGGATTAGCTGAAGGCTTTTCAGCGAGTTTTTTGGACATCCTGATAATAATGAATTACAGTAGTCCAGCCTGGAAGTAATAAATGCATGAACTAGTTTTTCAGCGTCACTCTGAGACAGGATATTTCTAATTTTAGAGATGTTGCGCAAATGGAAGAACGCAGTCTTACATATTTGTTTAATATGTGCGTTGAAGGACATGTCCTGGTCAAAAATGACTCCAAGGTTCCTCACAGCGTTACTGGAGGCCAAGGTAATGCCATCCAGAGTAAGAATCTGGTTAGATACCATATTTCTAAGATTTTCAGAGCAGAGTACAATAACCTCAGTTTTATCTGAATTAAGAAGCAGAAAGTTAGCAGCAATCCAGGTCTTTATGTCTTTAAGACATTCCTGCAGTTTAACTAATTGGTGTGTGTTATCTGGCTTCATGGACAGATAGAGCTGGGTGTCATCTGCATAGCAGTGAAAATTTATGCTATGTCTTCTAATGATGCTGCCTAAGGGAAGCATGTATAATGTAAACAGAATTGGTCCTAGAACTGAACCCTGTGGAACACCATAATTGACCTTAGTGTGTGAAGAGGACTCTCCATTTACATGTGCAAATTGGAGTCTATTAGACAGATATGATACAAACCACTGCAGCACAGTACCTGTAATACCTACAGCGTGTTCTAATCGCTCTAATAGGATATTATGGTCAACAGTATCGAACGCTGCACTAAGGTCTAGCAGGACAAGCACAGAGATGAGTCCACTGTCAGAGGCCATAAGAAGATCATTTGTAACCTTCACTAAAGCTGTTTCTGTGCTGTGATGAGCTCTGAAACCTGACTGAAACTCTTCAAATAAACCATTCCTCTGCAGATGATCTGTTAGCTGTTTGACAACTACTCTTTCAAGGATTTTTGATATGAAAGGAAGGTTGGAGATTGGCCTATAATTAGCTAAGACTGCTGGGTCTAGAGATGGCTTTTTGAGTAAAGGTTTAACTACAGCCAGCTTGAAGGCCTGTGGTACATAGCTGATTATTAGAGATAGGTTGATCATATTTAAGATCGAAGAATTAATTAATGGCAGGACTTCTTTGAGCAGTTTTGTAGGAATGGGGTCTAAAAGACACGTTGATGGTTTGGAGAAAGTAATTATTGAAGTTAACTCAGAAAGATCAATTGGAGAAAAAGAGTCTAACTTAACATCAATGGTACTAAAAGTAGCTGTAGATAATATTACATCTGTGGGATGATTATTGGTAATTTTTTCTCTAATGATAAAAAATTTATTTGTGAAGAAGTTCATGAAATCATTACTAGTTAACGTTAAAGGGATGGTTGGCTCAAAAGAGCTCTGACTTTTTGTCAGCCTGGCTACAGTGCTGAAGAGAAACCTGGGGTTGTTCTTATTTTCTTCAATCAGTGACGAATAGTAAGATGTTCTGGCTTTGCGGAGGGCTTTCTTATAAAACAACAAACTATTTCTCCAGGCTAAATGATGATCCTCTAAATTTGTAACACGCCATTTCCTCTCCAGCTTACGAGTCATCTGCTTTAGGCTACGTGTTTGAGAATTATACCACGGAGTCAGGTACTTCTGATTAGAGACCTTAGTTTTCACAGGAGCTACAGTATCCAGAGTCGTACGTAGTAAGGAGGTAAAATTATTAACAAAATAATCGACCTCTGTTGGAGTAGCGTTCAGATAGCTGCTCTGCTCTATGTTGGTACAGGGCATTGAAGATGATAACAGTGACTATAAAACTGGTCAGAAAGTTATACTGATACGTCCCAACAAAACCATTCACAAAATTTACAATAAAACAGTAACATCGTCAAGTTTTGGTTTTACGACCGAAAGTAAAGTGAAGCTGTGCAATTACTGTTGTGTCATTACTAAATTATTAAAACTGTTACTCCTTTCGATGTGGAGGAAGCAGCAGCTTTACTCTGAGCCCCTCTTGGATGACTGAACTTCTCACCTTATCTCTGAGGAAGAGGCCGGCCACCCTTTGGAGAAAGTCCATTTCCGCTGCTTGCATCCGCGATCTTGTTTTTTCGGTTAGTACCCACAGCTCGTGAACATAGGTGAGGGTAGTGTCGTAGATCGACTAGTAAATTGAGAGCTTCGCTTTTACACTCAGCTCCCTCTTCACCACAACAGACTGGTGCAGCGTCCACTGCGGCTGCAGCACCAATCCGTCTGTTGATCTCCTGCTCCCTTCTCCCGTCACTCGCGAACAAGAACCCGAGATACTCAAACTCCTCCACTTAGGGCAGGAACTCGTCCCGGACCTGGAGTGGGCACTCCACCCTTTTCCGTATGAGGACCATGGCCTCAGATTTGGAGGTGCTGATTCTCATTCCCACTGCTTCACACTCGGCTGCAAACCGTTCCAGTGCGAGCTGGAGGCCATCACCCGATGAAGCCAACAGAACCAGAAAAGCAGAGATGAGATTCTGAGACCAAAGTGCTTTTCAAGACACTCAAAGACACCTTACAAGCAATTAAATACCTAAAGAAGTCACTGTGATGAGTAATGAAATGTTTATCCCACTGAAAACGCTACTTCCAGATGAACTTTTGGGGAAATAACTACCAAAATCACAATATGCAAGAGGTTCCAACAGTTGGAAAACATCATATAATTAAAAAGTCAGCAATAAAGAATCAAAGAGAATAGGAACGCTTGATAAGATGTGTTTTAACATTGGCTTTGGAGATAGGGGGTCAATAATGCAAATGTGGTGTGAAAGAGTTCCAAATATGAGGCACCACTTGGCTGAAAGCTCATAGTGTTCAGATAGTCAGGCGAGCAGGGAATATAACAAGAGCAACCGAAAAGGAAAATCTCAGAGTACAGGAACGAGTGGCCATGTGCAGAAGATCAGAGATAAATGGAGGTACGAGATCATGGAGAGATTTGAAAGTAAGAAACAGAATCTTAACATTTATGCAGTATTTTTACAGGGAGCCCGTGAAGCTGTTGAAAGAAAGTATTAATATTTTCTATAGAAAGGTCTGGTAATACGATGAGCAGCTGCATTTTACACCAGTTGATGTCTATAGAGACGTTTGCAAGGATAGAATTGTAATAATCAATCTGACACGTGACCAGAGCATGTACAGAAAATGCAGCATTGTATTATGTGGTGATAAAACATGACACCATTTCAGATAGTGTTGTGGAAGTTTTCCATTTAAATAAAGCCTGCAGACGAGCAGTGAGCGGTAGCTAACATTCTTTAATCCAAACACACAAAGACAACAGACAACCAAGCTTGATGGAGCCCCTGCATGTCCGCGGGACAGACGGTCAGCAGAGTTCTCACTGAGCCTAGCATGGCTCTCAGTTAAATACCTTCTTCAGGAACAAAAGGCAGTACACAGCTGTTTCACACCTTAAGGTTCACACTCCCTTGCTACTTCCCAGAGTCCTCAAAGAGACAAAAGACTCTGGTCTGCTTCCCCCAACTTCCTTACTACACCCTAGCGCTGCACGATTTTGCATAAAATGAGAATCACGATTTTTTGGATTCATGCTAATTTTAGCATCACACTGCACAGCTTCTGTATCACGTGGTATAAGGCTCCGCCCTTGTCATTTGTTGAGCAGGAAGAGTGAGCGCTTGTTTTCATGCAGATTACGTCCCGGATCAAAATGCGGTACAATCGTCGTCTTTTTTTTCTTTTTTCTTTAAATCGTTGTCATTTGGAAATGAGATCCACATAAGTATGAATCGAGATCGCGATTTTCTAACGATTAATCGTGCAGCCCTACTACTAGGGGTGGGTTTTTATAATCGATTCATCGATTAAAATCGATTCTGGCTTGGATAACGTAAAATCGATTCATTAAAATCCTGAATCGATTTTTTAATATAAATTTATTTTGCCCGAAATGATCTCTGGTGACATCTCACAAAATTTCAAGAACCACCAAACAGTTAAGACAGTAAATGAGAGCAGGAACACGGATTCTGCACATAGACTTAAACACACAGCGCGACCCGCGGATCAGAATCAGTTAGATGTCGCCTTTCTCACGGTCGGGGCTGAAAGCCGACAGCTCGCTGATTCTGATCTGTCGCCGGGTCCGCGCTTTGTGTTCACGCCCTTTATGCGCTGATTCTAAAGCTGTTAGTTTGATGTCTCTCCAAACAATATTGACCGAACCAGCAGCAAAAGAAGATCCAAACGCTTCACATAAACATCGTCATGAATTCACTCTTACTTTTACTGTTTTGCTTCCATCGTGATGCGCAGCTCTCTCTCTCTCTCTCTCTCTCTCCCTCTCTCTCTCTCTCTCTCTCTCCCTCTCTCTCTCTCTCTCCCTCTCTCTCTCTCTCTCTGTACTTCAAGAACAGTTTCCCTTTCTTCATTATTCGCTTGCTTGTTACGCACTACAACAGTCTACTGTTGCTTACAGCGCTGTCGGCCGCTGTTTTTTTCCCTTTTTACATTCTTCCGAAAAGAAAACCTCATTTCTGCTGTTCAATACTGAACAAATTTAAACTTTTTAAAATTATTCAAAATGCAAAATGCTTAGCCGTGTCTCTAATAAAACCGCTGTAACGTCAGAGGTAATGTTCATTAATTAATGGTTTTCTTTCGTTTTTGATGTACTGCTGAATATTTTTATAAAATCCCAGGCCAGGAAAATCACCTTCATGTTTTTCTGTGTTTTATCCTCAGCTACTTTGACACAAAGGCATCTGCTGTGACGCTCACACCTGTGATAAAGTCTTGCGTGTGTCAGCTTCCTTTTTATTGATACAAAAATATGTAAATATACTGAATTATAATATTTCTGACTGTCAAAATTTCCCAGATTTAAATCGAATCGAATCGAATCGAATTAAATCGAATTGTGGATCGAATCGATTCGGGACCTTGTGAATCGGAATTGAATCGATTCTAGAAATCAGTGACGATACCCAGCCCTACCTACTACACCCCCACCATTTGTCTTCAGTATGGGTGTCAGACATGTTAAAATCCAGTGGCACCAAGGCATTATACAATAAAATAATGTGATTAATACATAAATAAAAGAAATTCCTATACAATCGCATATTCACCTATTAACATTTTCCTTTTGTTTGCTTTGTTCATTTGTCTCTTTTAATTCTATTTTTTTTTATACTTTTTCAACATGTTCAAAATAAAGATTCAATCAATCAATCAATCAAACATTCCAATGTAGCACTTAATCTTTGATGCCAGTAACTCTAATGTGTTAAAAGATGACACGCCTAAAAAGCAAAACAGTTAAACCTGTTTTTTCAGGTGCAATTACTGTTGTGTCATTACTAAATTATTGACAGTGTTACTGTTCTTCACCCCTGTGACACCCACGCAGCAGGATTCCCATTCAAACACATTTTCACATATTGTCTAAAAAGAAGTAGGGAAAAGGGGTAGTATAATCTTTGGAACCCAGAATTGTAAACGTCTTATTGTGACGTTGTTGTTGATCAATGGTCATGACAATTTGCATATTAATGATCAAGAATCTGACCTCACTGCCCATGTTTCATTCAGTGGTGCATTTTGCAAAGGTACTGTTTATAAGGTTGGGGAAACCTCCAGTCAGCTGAGACTCAAGAAGTCACTTGGAGGAGTGACAAAACGTTTCTCCCGCTGAAAACGTTACGTCTAGATGAACAGAATTAATGTTTTTGGGATTTCCTCACCTGGATGATTGAGCATGCATCAAGACGTTGAAAATTTGGTACATTCTAGAAAAACTAATTTTCACTTTCTTATGTGCATTGCCATCACTTATTAATATCGTATAGTTATCAGATGTTCAGTGATAACGTTTGTTGCCCAGGAGATGCAAAGAGTTGTGAAAATTTTGAGAGGGTTTTGATGTTTATGTTATATCTATTGTGCAAAACCTTCAGGAATAGCGTTACAAAAGACTACATTTTTCAAATGCTCACTGAAATGCACATTGAAAGACTGCACAAAGCTAAGGAGAAGCTATCACAATCTTCAAAGCACAAGCCGGTCATTGGTAAGGTAAGATAAGATAATATCTATGGCCAATGTTGGGAAATTACTGTTTTGTGTGTTGTGTATATATTATGTGTTGTGAAAAATATGAAAAACAAAATTGCTCAGTAAAAGAAATACAATATAGTATGGAACATTACAAAATACACTTAAGAAAAAGTGAAGAGCTCAGTAAACCAAAGTCAAAATATGATACAATAAGGAGCTTAAATCGAAAGTTACTGCTGGTGCTATGAGAGGTTAAAGATTTCCTGTATTTTTCCATCTTTCTGGCAGTGGCACTCAACTGTGTTCAAGTGCTCAGCTACATGAGCATGCATCAGAGTAGGTCAAGGATTTAGATGAATTTTCAATTCAATTCAATTCAATTTTATTTATATAGCGCCAAATCACAACAAAAGTTGCCTCAAGGCGCTTTATATTGTACAGTAGATACAGAGAAAAACCCAACAATCAACAATGACCCCCTATGCGCAAGCACTTTGGTGACAGTGGGAAGGAAAAACTCCCTTTTAACAGGAAGAAACCTCCGACAGAACCAGGCTCAGGGAGGGGCGGCCAGAGATTAATAACAGATATGATTCAATGCAGAGAGGTCTATTAACACATAGTGAGTGAGAAAGGTGACTGGAAAGGAAAATTTTAAAAAACATCTATTTAAAACAATCTATTTAAAATAAGAGCAAGCCTTTCACTATAGATACCTAAATAATATCCTGCGTGAACTCTACCCAGATTTCATATAATAACTTCTATAAGTTCTAGAAAAAGGTACGTCTTTACCAGTTAGTTGTAATCTGCAGTGGACTGTTTTAGTCAGTAAACTCTCGATGGATAATAACTGACACCTATTCATACTTACAGCATGAAGGTGCAAGCATCTTCCATCTTTTGCTTTCTTGAAAGCATGTCATATAAACTCCAAATGGGATTATGTGCATGCTCATATGACTGACTGATGTGAGTATTTGCTACATATGTGAGATATTTTTTTCATCACTGATTCATTAGTTTGGGGAAACAAAGCAGCTCCATGAAACTAATCATTGGCTTTAACGCTGGGTGAGGGAATGAGGTTTGCGGCTAAAACGTAAGAAAGTCATGAACTGATTAAAGCAGAACTACAGCTTTATTAAGGCTAGAGATCTCATTGGCCACTGCACACTGTTCTGTATTCAGTGTTAAGCAACAATGATGCATTGTGGGTAATGTGACAAAACCAGTTGTGTCATGCAGAAAAGTGAGACGGCTGCAAGGAGTTTTTGTAATACTGCCTACTGGAGCAGTGTTATACTCTAGCTACAGTCATATGAATAAATTGAATGGATATCATTGACTTTCCCAGCATACTTGTACAAGTAAAAACTTGTTTGTCTTTGAAATACTTTATATATATAACCCAACAAGAATAATTTCATCAAGAGTGGACTAAGCTATCCTGCAACTGTCTACCATCTACAAATAGACAGTTGCAGGATAGCTTAGTCCACTCTTACATCATATCAGTCACACAATTCTAGAGAATAGTCAACAACTTCCTGTTAAAGTTTTTGGTTTTCAGAGAAACAGCCCATGCATCTTTGTGAACAGTTTCCCACCTGTGAATGCCAGCAACCTCCTGCAACCATTTACCAACCAGTCAGGAAATATATTCTATAGACTAATAAAGGATAGAGGGTCGCTGACTGGTCTCTAGGCCTGTGTAACTGAGGCCTGCCATGACTGGACCAAAGAGTATGAATATTTTCTCTCTCACCTGCCGGGGCAGTGCTCATTATGGGCTCCCGCCCCTGGCCCACGCACCTGCTGCCTATCGGGATGATCACTAGGCCGATTTAAGACAGCAGCACTGTGTCACTCGTCGCTGGATCGTTGAGCTATCAGCGTCAGTCGCTCAGTAGTTTGAGAATCAGAATCTGTGAGTTCTTTCCGTCTGTTCGCCTCTAACTAAAGTTTCTGTGTACAGATCTTTCCCGGACCTTTCCCTGCCTGCCTGTCATCCCGTGGATGAGTGAGTGGATTTCTGTTTCCCCAGTGTGGGGAGTGAAGAGAGAGAGCCTTTGGAAGGCGTCTGATTCGCGTCTTTCCCCTCACATACCCCGGAACCCTGGACCCCCCTCTCCTCCTTCCAGCACGTTGTAAATAGCATCACCTGGTGTCGTTGTGTAAATAAACTGATTGTTAACTCTGTAAAGATTCCCGGTCTGCGCCTGAGTCCGTTAACTAAAACGTGACATTAACTAGCTGGTCATTTACTTTTTCACACAGTGCCTGGTAGGTTTGGACAGCCTTTTTTCTCCCCATCAGTGAAGTCAACATTTAAATCATTTTGTATTTACTCGCATTAGCATTGTCTGATATAAAAATTTATTTGATGATCTGAAACATTTAAATGCGACATATACAAAAGAAAACTAATAAATGAGAAACAGGAAAAGTACTTTTATTTAGTGTTAGGAGAGAAACTGTACGCTTAAAACATAGTCTTGTAAAAATTAGCAGATAGCAACTGGTTAACTTAACACAAGTACAGGGTTCACAGTGTGAAATTGAAACAGCCAATCTATTAATGATTGACACAGCCATTGGGATGTTCTCCATTACTTTGTGGAGTCCTGTTTTAAAGGTTCAAGTTTAGCACTAAGTCATTATAGCCACCAATTTAGTTTGGTTTTGTTTGTAATCTGAAGTCACCTTATTTGAATTAGAGAACCGAAATGTAGCCCAACATATTGTGAAAAACGTTGTTGGGCTACATTGATGAGCTGCTGACCTCGGATTCACTAAATATAAAAATGAGAAGTATAAGTTTAAATCACAAAAACCCTGTTTGCGTTTTGGGTTCTGTCACTTATCCTACAGTTTTCCTTTAACTCAGATTTTCCTAATCAGTCTGACTTTATGTAAATGAGAATGTTTTATGCTGTTTACATGCATAATAATAAGTATGTATATTTTTAATGGTCTATATTGATATACTTATAAGGGATCAGGCAAAATTCTACTATTATACATCTGTTCACAGGTTGGTTTTATTTGAAAGAGTCATTGGAGCCAAGTTTATTTGATATCAGCTGTTGCCAACTTAAGAGGAAACCAACCTGAAACCATTCATCATTTTTTATGTCTATAATGACAGCTTAATAAGAATGAGCTAAGCGAGAACAACCTGAATGTTTAAGATTGCTGACATAACAGTGAGAGACCCACCTACATTTTGACACTGACAATCTATCAGTGTAAACCTCCAATCAAATTAATCCTTTTGATCATTAAGGTTTAATGTTGACGGAGTTCTCGTAATGGTATCTTATTGCGTATTTTATAGTAAGAACATCTTCTGAGAAACACAAACATTTCCCCAGCATTAAACGAATGTGTTCATAGAAAAAACATACAAATATTTTAATTGTCTTCCTAGAATTACGAACTGCACAGACAAGATTTCAGAACAGAAAAATGCTTTAGTGAGTGCAACGTGATTGCCAAGTTTTGATTAGTGGTGAGGAATTCTCTTATAGTATTCCCACAAATACCTGAAAACATGAAGGCGTGTAAGACTGCAACTCTGCTTCCTAGTCCCAACTCTGGATAGTCATATTTTGGGGGGTTTAATAAATTTGTCCATATTTCTAGAAATGAGAGCTGCTCCATCCAAAGTCAATCAAAACGCACACACCCCTGCTAGCATAACTTTAAGACAGACAAGTGTTGTTTTACTGTGCACACCCAACTTACCAGAGTAAACTGAAACTCTTGACAGTTATGAAAAATGTGACAGGCAATATTTCTTTCAGTAGATCGACAGACTCTCAAGTACCGACAAACACAATATGAAATTTTGTCCAGGAACTTGTGCATTAAGACGCTCACTATTACTGCTTTGGAGAAGTTCTGTACTTTATTATTTTGCATCTTGTGTTTTAAATCTCGTCATGTTAATCAATTTAATCATATCAAATCAAATTCACATTGCCTTGATTAGAGTAAAGCTAGCTTAAGATTAAATTGAGATGATGTTTATTGTACTTGACCTAAGCCCACCCGTAACCACTTTAGTTAAAGCATTTGTTTAACATGAAAGGCAATACAGCGCAGTGACAAAGTATCCTTCTGTACTGATTTCTTACTTTATATTTGTTTGGAAGTTTTTAATATTAGATAAAAGTAACTCAAATAAAAATAAAATGCAGCTTTTAAATGAAGATGTAATTTATTAAGTGAAAAATGTTTCCAAACGTACCTGGTCATATGTGAAAAAGTAATTGCCCCCTAAACTTATTACCTGGTTCTGCTCATGGATGCCATTTTTGACAAGTCTCTTTTTTATTTTGTTGTATCAGGAACACTGAAATTAACTAAGATAAGTGAGCCTGCAGTTCTTTAGATGTTTTTCTGGGTTCTTTTGGGACCTTATGGATAAGTTATCAATGCACTCTTGGAGTAATAAGTCTTGTAACGCCCAGGGGGCGATCGTGGCTCAAGAGTTGGGAGTTCGCCTTGTAATCGGAAGGTTGCCGGTTCGAGCCCCGGCTCGGACAGTCTCGGTCGTTGTGTCCTTGGGCAAGACACTTCACCCGTTGCCTACTGGTGGTGGTCAGAGGGCCCGGTGGCACCAGTGTCCAGCAGCCTCGCCTCTGTCAGTGCGCCCCAGGGCGGCTGTGGCTACAATGTAGCTTGCCATCACCAGTGTGTGAATGGGTGGATGACTGGATATGTAAAGCGCTTTGGGGTCCTTAGGGACTAGTAAAGCGCTATATAAATACAGGCCATTTACCATTTACCATTCCAGACTGATAGATGTCAGTGGTTTTATTTCTCACCTGTTTTTAAGTTTCTTCAAATCATGGAATGATGTATTGCATTTTGTTCTATTTAAAAGATTTCTTGGTTTACCAGGTCTGGCAGTTGTCAGGTGTAGGTGTGGCAAGTGAAACTTAATGCAGCTTTATAAAAAAACATTGTTAATCACAGTTGATTCGTGATTTAACTGTCATGGTCCCTGTGCCTCACCAGCTGATCCTGTATTAGGCAACATGTTTTTTCTCTCTCCCTCTCTCACCTGCCGGGGCGGTGCTCATTATGGGCTCCCGCCCCTGGCCCACGCACCTGCTGCCTATCGGGATGATCACTAGGCCGATTTAAGACAGCAGCACTGTGTCACTCGTCGCTGGATCATTGAGCTATCAGCGTCAGTCGCTCAGTAGTTTGAGAATCAGAATCTGTGAGTTCTTTCCGTCTGTTCGCCTCTAACTAAAGTTTCTGTGTACAGATCTTTCCCGGACCTTTCCCTGCCTGCCTGTCATCCCGTGGATGAGTGAGTGGATTTCTGTTTCCCCAGTGTGGGAAGTGAAGAGAGAGAGCCTTTGGAAGGCGTCTGATTCGCGTCTTTCCCCTCACATACCCCGGAACCCTGGACCCCCCTCCCCTCCCTCCAGCACGTTGTAAATAGCATCACCTGGTGTCGTTGTGTAAATAAACTGATTGTTAACTCTGTAAAGATTCCCGGTCTGCGCCTGAGTCCGTTAACTAAAACGTGACATTAACTAGCTGGTCATTTACTTTTTCACACAGTGCCTGGTAGGTTTGGACAGCCTTTTTTCTCCCCATCAGTGAAGTCAACATTTAAATCATTTTGTATTTACTCGCATTAGCATTGTCTGATATAAAAATTTATTTGATGATCTGAAACATTTAAATGCGACATATACAAAAGAAAACTAATAAATGAGAAACAGGAAAAGTACTTTTATTTAGTGTTAGGAGAGAAACTGTACGCTTAAAACATAGTCTTGTAAAAATTAGCAGATAGCAACTGGTTAACTTAACACAAGTACAGGGTTCACAGTGTGAAATTGAAACAGCCAATCTATTAATGATTGACACAGCCATTGGGATGTTCTCCATTACTTTGTGGAGTCCTGTTTTAAAGGTTCAAGTTTAGCACTAAGTCATTATAGCCACCAATTTAGTTTGGTTTTGTTTGTAATCTGAAGTCACCTTATTTGAATTAGAGAACCGAAATGTAGCCCAACATATTGTGAAAAACGTTGTTGGGCTACATTAATGAGCTGCTGACCTCGGATTCACTAAATATAAAAATGAGAAGTATAAGTTTAAATCACAAAAACCCTGTTTGCATTTTGGGTTCTGTCACTTATCCTACAGTTTTCCTTTAACTCAGATTTTCCTAATCAGTCTGACTTTATGTAAATGAGAATGTTTTATGCTGTTTACATGCATAATAATAAGTATGTATATTTTTAATGGTCTATATTGATATACTTATAAGGGATCAGGCAAAATTCTACTATTATACATCTGTTCACAGGTTGGTTTTATTTGAAAGAGTCATTGGAGCCAAGTTTATTTGATATCAGCTGTTGCCAACTTAAGAGGAAACCAACCTGAAACCATTCATCATTTTTTATGTCTATAATGACAGCTTAATAAGAATGAGCTAAGCGAGAACAACCTGAATGTTTAAGATTGCTGACATAACAGTGAGAGACCCACCTACATTTTGACACTGACAATCTATCAGTGTAAACCTCGACAATCTATCAGTGTAAACCACTCACTAAAGCATTAAAATGCTTTAGTGAGTGCAACGTGATTGCCAAGTTTTGATTAGTGGTGAGGAATTCTCTTATAGTATTCCCACAAATACCTGAAAACATGAAGGAACATTTTTTTGTTTGTTTGTTTTTTTAAAAACAGACCAAAAAACAAAACAATGACCGGATTCACAAAAAATGAGAAAACATTTTGTTTACTGTGACAGCCTGACAGAGGCAGTGGAATGTCTGTGGTGCTCAACCAAATCCTACAAAGGTGGATCTGCATTATAAAGTATATTTCAATGTGAATCCCTCACATAAAGTACTGCAGGTAAACATCAAGTAGATAGTTCATAAATAGTTTACATACCTGTTACATTGTGGAGGTTGATTACACCATCGATTGCCCATGCAAACTATGACAGCGGCACCCTTTAATGTGAAACCATGGTAACAAGAGTATAGAGCAACCAGTTTTCGAGATGTAGAGGACAAGATATAATCTCCATTGTTGATCTGTTTAGGAAGGCCACACCGTTTTAAGTCTGGAATTGGGTAAAATTTTCTCGTTAATATGTGGCAGAAAAAAGGAAACCAATTTAAGGCAATGATTTTTTAAATAATAGGCGAAAGATTCGCCAAAAATTTCACAGGCTGACCTTCGCCCATTTCGTCTTTCCAAGTTTCCAAATTCATTGAGGGTATCTGATCACAGGAGACATAATGAGATGGATACTTCCCCAATCTGAAAGGATCAAGAGGAACATCCCTATGTCGCTATTATCACAGATTAGATGGGATAGAGAAAATTTTAAAAGTTCCTCCTTCTGTTGCTGGGTAAACACACCATCAGCTTCCCACCAAAACCTGAAAATGAAAAATACACAAGTTTCACTGAAGCCTTGATTTCATTTGACTGTTCAACCTAGACAAATCTTATTTACCTGTCACCATCACGGAGCACTTTCATCTGCCTTCCAATCAGGCAAGCAAAGAGAGGACCAGTTCTTGAGCCAGGCAAAAGCCTTTCAACAAGTCCTCCTGGATATACATCGATGTTGTCGGGATGTTTGTATATGTCAAGTATTCTCTTAGCAACCCTGGAGTCTCCCACGGCCAGTGACAAATCATCCAATGTCTTAATGTGCTGCAATCCACAGAATTCCCTCCAATCATTGTATCCTGAAAAGGAATTTTAGCACAGTGTCATTTAAAAGTGAATATATTCATTTAAATTTGGATGTCTTGTCAAGAGTTCTCTTTATGAAGACTACGTACAGGAAGCTATTAAAGCTTAGCTAGAAACAGGAAGAAATGGGACGCCAGCTGTCCAAATAAAACCCATTCAGCAGAACTGCTAGAGCTCACTGCAGCATCTTTTCTCTGATTTCTCTGACACAAAAATGTGATCTTGACCAAATGAAAACAACCCATTGATTTAAAACTAAAGTCTAAGATTGTCTGTCTTGTTTTTAGTGGTGCACAAAGTTGTCTTTCTTATGTCGTATTTTTTTTAATATTTTTTAAAAAAGCTTTTGCTTAAATTAAGGCTGTCATTGACTAGAAGTTAAAGACATATAAAGATAAAAATAAAGAGAGTGATAAAGATAGCCTTGATAACCATTTTACTAAAAGTTCCAGGGAAAAGGCATGATCCTTGGATATGAGATTTAGCACAGCTGCACTGGAACTGCAAAAAGCTTTTTTCACATTGGTAATAACAATTCACAAGAGTCTGATGTGTAAAGTCAGTGGAGTTAAACTAGGCAATGCAAGGTTTTGGCACCTTTCAGACACAGGGCAATTCAAAATGCTTCAAAAGATTTAAGTACAGTAAAAAAAAGATTAAACTTGCATGGAAAGTCAATAGAATGCATTGCAAAAAAATAGAAAAACCTTGACCTATGAGTGAGCACGAATGCCACAGGCTTTCCTGCTATAGGCATAGGTGCTCTATTAATCTAAACTAGCACTTTTTACAGCTTTAAATATATTCTCATGCAGCATTATATCCAGTGTTGGGACTAACGCGTTATTAAGTAACGCGTTACAGTAACTACGTTATTATTGTGGTAACGAGCACGGTAACTAGTTATTATGCCAAAATCAGGAACGCGTTAGTCGTTACTGGGATTTAGATAGGGTCGTTACTCGTTACTTCGTGTGGTGGCTATCGCGGAGCTTCCACAGATTCAGTAACATTAGCAAGTGGTGGAGGCCAGCAGGTGGATGAAGGAAAAGTGACGCAGAAGGAAAAGAGACCCGAGGCGGCCGCCGGTCCAAGTGTGAACTGAACTTCAGGTAAGAAGTTATGACCTGCAGTCTCTCTGGGTCAGATATAAACCAAGTTTAGGTGGAGTTTATTTTCGTTATTCTGACCTTTTCCGTACTGCGTGCTAGCTAGCATGACGGAGTTTCTATACAGCTGGGTGGGTGCTATGAAGTTAATGATGTTGAACTTTATTTTGTTCATAAGTTATTAGAGTTGCCAACCGTCCCGTCTGGTATTCAGAGAAAATATTACGCGTTTCTTATTGAGGTGAAAAGGAACAGTTTGTCCCGTAATTCAGCTACAATGAAAAAGGCACAAAGCTGGAGTTATTCTGTGTCTTTACCAGTGTTGCCAACTCCTCAGTAAGGAAAATCGCTATTGGCTGTCCTAAAAGTCGCTAGAAGTCGCTAAATGACGTCATCGCCTAATTTGCATAATTGATCATGCTAATCTAATTGTAACCTATGCTGTTGGAGAGAGAAATAACATCGTGGAAGAGACATAAAGTGAGTAAAAAACGTCCTAAATGCATTTAGAGTTTATTTAGAACTAGAAATTAAATTTCTTTTAGCAATTATTGTTTTTTTTAATGTCACAATTCCAACCCTGCTCCTTTACCCGGGCTTGGACCGGCAAAAGTGACCCGAAACAGGCACTCTGGTGGAGTTACTTTGTGTGTGTGTGTGTTTATAAGTAGTTTTAAACCTTGTGATCCACAAAACAGCATAAGAGTAAAAGAAGAACTGACTGCGTTACAGCACCTGCTGCTTGTTGAGAGTAAAAGCGATACGCGCTTTCACGTCTTTTTTTAGCGACTTTCTTTAGAAAAAAAGTCGCTAAGGGGTCTGAAAACTCGCTAAATATAGCGACAAAGTCGCTAAGTTGTCAACACTGGTCTTTACGCTGCACAGCTGCCTCTTCTTCTTTCATTCTCCCCCTCCCTCTCCTGTTTCTACTTCAATCATGAAACTGATCAATGATCAGCTGATCGGCTCTCTTGTTTGTTTATCGCCCACTTTGCGCCGAAAGAGGAAACCAGCGGATGTCGCGCTAAACAACAGCAGCACGTTTAAGCTTGATCAGCTATTGTTAGAATTTATTTAATATTAATTTCTAGTATCAGCTGATGTTTGCTGGAGCCACAGCTGCAAAAAAGCTGCTGGTCATGATATCAGTTTGGATATCTGGTGAGAGGGAAACATGAAGATGAAACCAGGAGATGTCCTTATTGGATCATCAGAGCTGAACAGGTGATGGAGAAACAGGTTTACCTTTTAGGTGACATGAATGAGTTGAAGGAAAGGGAACTGTTTCTGAGAGACAAATAACACCAGGATCCTTTTTAGGTAGCTGACAGCTGGTAACTGTGCAGGGTCGGGTCTAGCAAAGTGTTGCCAGGGGGCCATCTAGGGCATTAACAGGGAAAGGGGGACACAAAGATATACTTTTCTTTCTTATTCTCATTTAAAATGTCTAGCTTTTAAAAAAAATAATTATCTGAATCTTACAACAAACGATTGATAGATTGATGCATATATACCATCAAAACAGTGTACATCACTGTCACAACAGTGTTTATTTTCATTCAAAGGCTTTATGATTTTTCCTATAATGGTGGGCCAGTCTCTAGTCAAAATGCCTGGGCCGATTTTCTGTCCCAGTCCAGCCATGTATGCAGCTCATCTGCAGTCTGGTGTTGCCTACATCTTCCTATTCAGAAGGCAGAATTTCTGAGTTCTGAGTACAATCGAAAGCACCACGACTGCAGTTTTTGTGTTGGATGTAAAAGGCGCACATGACGCTGTGACGTAGGCTAGAATCATGGCAGCAGTCAATGACGGTCCAGGCGTGGGATTTCTCTTGTGGAAATATGCACATTATCTTTTCCTTTCTATTGGTAGGTGGCACAGTGCACTTGTGGCAAGTAAGCAAGCTAGAAGACTGGCAAAGTTATGGAAGAAACACATTAACAAGAGAATTCTGAGTAAAACCAAAGTTACTTTCCCTAGTAACTAGTTACTTTGAAAGTAACGAGTAACTTGAAGTAACTGAGTTACTTTTAAGAGAAGTAACTAGTAATGTAACTAAGTTACTATTTTAAAGTAACTTACCCAACACTGATTATATCACAAAATTAGCATTCAGTTTCTTTTCAAAGGCATGAAATATGAAATAACCAGATAACTTTGAGAACACATCATATACAGATCAACTGTTGAAAATGTTGAAAAGAATAGCTAAATTTCCATTTTGTCAAACATTACTTGTAAAGCAATTAATACTTTTTAAATTATTTGTTCTCACTTTCATCTTACTCCCTTTTCAAGTTATCGCAAAGCTCTTTTTTCCCCCTCAAGTACAGATGTTGTATTTTAAGTGAATAACAGATTGTGTTCCAGGAGAATCAGTCTGTGCATATTTTCAGTCATTTTCCCTTTGAGATTTCCTGTCATGTAATAACGTAACTAAGTTGATGCTAGCTTCCCATTCTATAGCTTTAACATTATTGCTAAATGCTAAAGAAAAGTACTGTGACAAAAACGAATGAAAAGAAAAAAGGGAAGCATGTAGAGTGCAGGTGAGAGAATCAAGTGATATTACTTTCTGATTTCCTGAGTTCGTGTCATCATGGAAGCTGGAAGAAATGCCAGACTGCAGGGCAAGTAAAATCCACTTGATTGATATGATTATTAAACTGCCTATCTGATTTAATTATTTATTAACTCAAGATGCAGGAAGCCAGTGGCTGGCGACCTATCCAGGATGTACCCCGCCGTTCTCCCTATGACAGCTACTGTAGATTGGTTCATTCATGGATGGGTGGATCCTGCTTAACGTGTGCTTATCACAATCAACCACTGCTGGGCTGCTGTGGACAGTGACTTTAATATCTAAACTTCTTAAATATAAAAAGTTATGGGTTGTTTTTTTTTTCTTTCTTTTAATTTGAGGGGTTATCTGTCTCTGAATGAGTTATGCTGCTCTGTAGAAATCCTGGTCAGTAAGGATTGTAGTCCTATAATAGAGCTCAAAAAAATGAAAATGTAAATACACTTTTACTGCTTCCGCTTCAATTAACAGATTAAGTAGAAGTCAGGTGTTGCTATATAAAAAGTTTAGCAAAACAGAAGCAGAAATAAAATACAAAAGCAGAAATTTTGGAGGTTTCCTGTTTTTAGAGCCACATGAATGAAACACATTCATGACAAATAATGGGCAACAGCTGTTATAAAAGGTTATGACATTCTCACCATTGTCAGACAGTCTAACTTGATGCAAATTTTTCCTCTTTCTTAACTGTGATCACTTTCAACTTGATTACAAAATTTATTAATGTAACAAAATGTAGCAAATAATACCTTTGTTTTTGAGGCAATTCAATTGAACATTTATATAACAAATGGCAATAGAGCAATACCTTACATTGAAAAACACACCAAAAAAATAAAACAAAATAAAACAGAACAAAAAGAAAGATTGCAAATTACAACTTCACACAAAGCTAATCTAGTAATTCATTTAATTGGAGAAAAGCACAATCAATAGACAAAATAAATAGAAGCTCACAAAACATAGGCAATTTGGTTTAAGACAAAACAAAACACATCGAACAATGAAAACATAAAAGTTGTGTTTTGGTTTTTTTTTGTGAATAGTAATATTAATAATAACAGAAAGAACAAAAAAAAAAAACAGTTCTGGACTATAAAGTTATCAATGTTAACACATTTGTAGTTAAAATTCATTTTTTGAATCAGGTAAATTCACACTATGATATTGACATTGATTGTTTTTAAATGTACCTTTAAATAAAATGACTTGACAGTTTTCAGGTATATTTGAAAGACACCCTGACTTGCATTTTGTTTTTTTATAAGCCTCGTCAGTGCTGCTGAGATATGCAGAGATGATTTTGAAGCAACAGAATTTCACCAAAATCCAGCTACAAATCAAAAAGATGATCAGATGGAAGGTGAACCGAAAGGTAATTTTGAAATGCAAAAAGAAATAATTTGAATTTAAAGTAAAAATATTCTACATAAAATAAATCACTGACTTTTCAGAAATTCTTTTTTAAAAAGTTGTGGTTGTTGCATCTTTCCCTATATTACAGTTTTTGCCCACTGCTTGAACACATTTTGCAAAACCCCGCTCGCTGTGCCAAAACTGTACACACAAGTACACATGACACAACACTGGGAAATATACTATTCACATCTGTGCCAAATTGGAACTCTACTCCCAAAACCTAAACTCTGCTGTCAAAACCTAACATTCCTTTGTCAAAATGTAACTCTGTTGACAAAATGACACATACCTGCACCATATGCAAACACTCACAGATCAGGGGGAACACACTAGTCTGCTGTACATAAAACACTGCAGTCCTTGATTCCCATTGTTTATTCAGAAGGCACATTTACAGGAGACACATTTCCAAACAACCATAAACGCAAATAGACCTACTCAATACTGTACATTGCAGTACCATGAATACAGGTACAGCAAATAAAACAACAACAACACAATAGTACTGCAATAGAAAAAACACTATACTGTAAACACAAAAAACCATGACAATTGTGCATAAGTGGGCTCATGGATCCCGCCGTCTGTTGGGGTCTGGCCACAGGACCTCATCAACATCGCAAGCAATGTCCTCTCCCGCTAGGCACCGGGGTAAATATCCTCTTGCTCTCCCTCCATCCATGCTTGCAAAGTTCTTGGAATGGCTACGCTGAGGGCTTTTTGTAGTTGGCTAATTGGTGTTCGGTTTTGCAAGTAGGTGCCTTCAGGTGTGTATTTGAGTGGTTGCAATTACCCGATGTGTTTTGTATTTTGGATACATGTGTTTTCCGAATGGCACCCTGAGATTTCATTTTGTGAGCGAAGTGTCTTATGTATGAAATAGAGTGTAGCATGCAGGACCATGTGTGTTGCATGAGGGAGTAGGTGTGTTGCATAATTGGTACTGGGGTGCAAAGCAGCGCTTTTGTTTAAGGTAGGGGTACATGTGTTTGAGGTATGGTAACAACAGCTTCACGTTGTGTTACTTTAGTCTAAGCATGGGTTTATAGTGTTCAAGCAACGGGCAAAAACTGTAATAGTGTGATTTGGCCATCTGAACATGCTACCTAAATAAAACTATGCAGGAAGCATGTTTTAATAGTGTGATTTGGCCATCTGAACATGCTACCCAAATAAAACCATGCAGGAAGCATGTTTTAATAGTGTGATTTGGCCATCTGAACATGCTACCCAAATAAAACTATGCAGGAAGCATGTTTTAATAGTGTGATTTGGCCATCTGAACATGCTACCCAAATAAAACCATGCAGGAAGCATGTTTTAATAGTGTGATTTGGCCATCTGAACATGCTACCCAAATAAAACCATGCAGGAAGCATGTTTTAATAGTGTGATTTGGCCATCTGAACATGCTACCCAAATAAAACTATGCAGGAAGCATGTTTTAATAGTGTGATTTGGCCATCTGAACATGCTACCCAAATAAAACTATGCAGGAAGCATGTTTTAATAGTGTGATTTGGCCATCTGAACATGCTACCCAAATAAAACTATGCAGGAAGCATGTTTTAATAGTGTGATTTGGCCATCTGAACATGCTACCCAAATAAAACCATGCAGGAAGCATGTTTTAATAGTGTGATTTGGCCATCTGAACATGCTACCCAAATAAAACTATGCAGGAAGCATGTTTTAATAGTGTGATTTGGCCATCTGAACATGCTACCTAAATAAAACTATGCAGGAAGCATGTTTTGATAGTGTGATTTGGCCATCTGAACATGCTACCTAAATAAATCCCAGCAGGAAGCATGTTCTTAACGTCCTAGCGAAATAACTCAAAGTTTTTAAGTGTGAATTGGCCATCTGAACGTCCTACCTATACGACGGAGCCATTACAGTTTTTGCCCGTTGCTTGAACACATTTGGCAAAACGTCGCTCATTGTGCCAAAACTCTAAACACAAGTAAACACGACACAACACTGGGAAATATACCATACACATCTGTGCCAAAATGAAACTCCACTCCCAAAACCTAAACTCTGCTGTCAAAACCTAACATTCCTCTGTCAAAATGTAACTCTGTTGACAAAATGACACATACTTGCATCATATGCAAACACTTACAGATCAGGGGGAACACACTAGTCTTCTTTACATAAAACACTGCAGTCCTTGATTTCCATTGTTTATTCAGAAGGCACATTTACAGGAGACACATTTCCAAACAACCAAAAACGCAAATAGACCTACTCAATAGTGTACATCGCAGTACCATGAATTCAGATGAAGCAAAAAAAAAACAAAAACCACAACACAATAATACTGCAATAGAAAAAACACTATACTGTAAACACAAAAAACCATGACAAGTGTGCATAAGTGGGCTCATGGATCCCGCCGTCTGTTGGGGTCTGGCCACAGGACCTCATCAACATCGCAAGCTATGTCCTCTCCCGCTAGGCACCGGGGAAAATACCCTCTTGCATGCCGAAACCATCCATGGATCGCTGTCACCTCAATGTCGCCGCAGGCCTGTTCCATTGCCTGCAGAAGAGGCATGCGGGCATGTGGTTGGCGGTCATATACTCGCCATCTCCAAGCCAAAAAAAATTCCTCGATAGGGTTTAAAAATGGTGAGTAAGGGGGCAAGTATACCACTTCAAATTGATTGTGGTCGGTGAACCAGGCCTGGACCAGAGCAGCCCAATGGAAACTGACATTATCCCATATCACCACAAACCTGGGCTGATCTGGTCTGTTCTGTACAACTATGTTATGGAGAGCATCTAGAAATGTGAGTATGTGTTGGCTATTGTATGGACCTAGCATTGCATGATGGTGCAGAAGTCCTCGAAGGCATATGGCGGCACATAATGTGATGTTTCCCCCGCGCTGCCCTGGGACGTGCACAACTGCCCTTTGGCCAATTACATTACGACCCCGTCGTCTTGTTTTGCTCAGGTCGAATCCAGCTTCATCAATGAAAATGTATTCATGAGGCTGTGCAGCTCCATCCATGGCCATGATCCTCTGAAAAAAAGGGGAACATGTCACTGTACTACAGTGCTACACATACAGCACCCTCACCCCATCACACAGGTACCTGTGTAGCTCTCAGAATAGATCCATGTGGTACTGATATGGTACATATTCAGCTGCTACTGGACTTCACCAATACTCTATTGTAAATGTAAGGGACAGTTACATGTACCCGTACATATTCAGCTCGAAGTCCTTTGACCCTGTCACTGTTCCTCTTGAATGGGACTCTGTAGAGCTGCTTCATGGTGATGCTGTGTTTACCCAAGATGCGTCTGATGGTGGTGATGATCACATGGTCTATGTTGCTGAACACTCGCCTGTCTGCAAGTATTTTCCGTCGTAGCTGGTGGAGACGGATGGCATTGTCTGCCCTCACTAGGTCCACAACGGCAAGTTCCTGCTGTTGTGTGAACAGGCGTTGCCATCCTCCCCCAGAAGGTCTTCGGGTCATTCTGGAGGAATACAACCACATATTGTCATCGGTTTGCTTATTTTTCATACAGTACTTTACTGTACGTACTGTGTCATCCACTGTACAACACTGTACTTCAATATGAGGAATCAGCCACTTTGGCTGCAAAAGGAGCATTAGCACCCCGTACACTTGATATGGTAATGTGATATACTGTAGAACAGTGCTATGGAACCATCTGAGTAGAGCAGAAGGTATGGAGGTGAAGACAGACCTGTTTTCTAGTCGGAATGTTCGTATTATAGATGCCACTGTGAAGCGGCTTAGATGTGGGTGGACTCTCTGCCCAGCTTCCCTCATAGTCAGGCCATGGTTGATGACATGGTCCACCAAAGTTGCTCTTATTTCATCAGAAATATGGGTCCGTGCATGGCCTCTTCGGCCTCCTCCTCCTCTTCCTCCTCCTCCTCTACCTCTTCCTCTACCTCTTCCTCTTCCTCTTCCTCTTGCTCTCCCTCCATCCATGCTTGCGAAGTTCTTGAAATGGCTACGCTGAGGGCTTTTTGTAGTTGGCTAATTGGTGTTCGGTTTTGCAAGTACGTGCCTTCAGGTGTGTATTTGAGTGGTTGCAATTACCCCATGTGTTTTGTATTTTGGATACATGTGTTTTCCGAATGGCACCCTGACATTTCATTTTGTGAGCGAAGTGTCTTATGTATGAAATAGAGTGTAGCATGCAGGACCATGTGTGTTGCATAAAGGGGTAGGTGTGTTGCATAAAGGAGTAGGAGTGTTGCATAATTGGTACTGGGGTGCAAAGCAGCGCTTTTGTTTAAGGTATGGGTACATGTGTTTGAGGTATGGTAACAAAAGCTTCACGTTGTGTTACTTTAGTCTGAGCATGGGTTTATAGTGTTCAAGCAATGGGCAAAAACTGTAACTACGTAAGGTAGCATATTCTGATAAGGTAGCACGGATTGATAGACAAGACCATAAATTTACGCTACGGTAGGATGTTTTGACAAGGTAGGACGTTTTGTCAGAACACCGGCAAGTCGTCTGGGTCTTTACTCCACTGCCGTATTTCATATGGGTCCAGATTTGCGATGCACTCTATTTTTTTCAAGTACCGCTGCTTCGCCTCTGGACGCAATCGGTCTCTATACCGTCCGTTTTCTTTTGAGCTGCTTTTAAGCATGTTTCTTGTCGTCGTCGTTCCAACACAGTGTATTTGTTTTGATTCGTAGACCCCGAAAATGGAGCTGCGCTCCCACAATGCATTGCGGCGTGACGTCAACTCCAAAGCCCTATCCTTACCTGATTGTTCATTTATCTCATAATAAACACATTATCTAAACAAAGCGCCCCTTCCCATTGTGACTAAACCAAAACATCATGACATGTAACCTTAAACCTTAATTTGGTTTCTTTACAGTTTTTGCCCGTTGCTTGAACACTATAAACCCATGCTTAGACTAAAGTAACACAACGTGAAGCTGTTGTTACCATACCTCAAACACATGTACCCCTACCTTAAACAAAAGCGCTGCTTTGCACCCCAGTACCAATTATGCAACACACCTACTCCCTCATGCAACACACATGGTCCTGCATGCTACACTCTATTTCATACATAAGACACTTCGCTCACAAAATGAAATCTCAGGGTGCCATTCGGAAAACACATGTATCCAAAATACAAAACACATCGGGTAATTGCAACCACTCAAATACACACCTGAAGGCACCTACTTGCAAAACCGAACACCAATTAGCCAACTACAAAAAGCCCTCAGCGTAGCCATTCCAAGAACTTTGCAAGCATGGATGGAGGGAGAGCAAGAGGAAGAGGTAGAGGAGGAGGAAGAGGAGGAGAAGGCCGAAGAGGCCATGAACGGACCCATATTTCTGATGAAATAAGAGCAACTTTGGTGGACCATGTCATCAACCATGGCCTGACTATGAGGGAAGCTGGGCAGAGAGTCCACCCACATCTAAGCCGCTTCACAGTGGCATCTGTAATACGAACATTCCGACTAGAAAACAGGTATGTCTTCACCTCCATACCTTCTGCTCTACTCAGATGGTTCCATAGCACTGTTCTACAGTATATCACATTACCATATCAAGTGTACGGGGTGCTAATGCTCCTTTTGCAGCCAAAGTGGCTGATTCCTTATATTGAAGTACAGTGTTGTACAGTGGATGACACAGTACATACAGTAAAGTACTGTAAGAAAAATAAGCAAACCGATGACAATATGTGGTTGTATTCCTCCAGAATGACCCGAAGACCTTCTGGGGGAGGACGGCAACGCCTGTTCACACAACAGCAGGAACTTGCCGTTGTGGACCTAGTGAGGGCAGACAATGCCATCCGTCTCCACCAGCTACGACGGAAAATACTTGCAGACAGGCGAGTGTTCAGCAACATAAACCATGTGAGCATCACCACCATCAGACGCATCTTGGGTAAACTCAGCATCACCATGAAGCAGCTCTACAGAGTCCCATTCGAGAGGAACAGTGACAGGGTTTCGGCATGCAAGAGGGTATTTTCCCCGGTGCCTAGCGGGAGAGGACATAGCTTGCGATGTTGATGAGGTCCTGTGGCCAGACCCCAACAGACGGCGGGATCCATGAGCCCACTTATGCACACTTGTCATGGTTTTTTGTGTTTACAGTATAGTGTTTTTTCTATTGCAGTATTATTGTGTTGTGGTTTTTTTTTTTTTGCTTTATCTGAATTCATGGTACTGCGATGTACACTATTGAGTAGGTCTATTTGCGTTTTTGGTTGTTTGGAAATGTGTCTCCTGTAAATGTGCCTTCTGAATACACAATGGAAATCAAGGACTGCAGTGTTTTATGTAAAGAAGACTAGTGTGTTCCCCCTGATCTGTAAGTGTTTGCATATGATGCAAGTATGTGTCATTTTGTCAACAGAGTTACATTTTGACAGAGGAATGTTAGGTTTTGACAGCAGAGTTTAGGTTTTGGGAGTGGAGTTTCATTTTGGCACAGATGTGTATGGTATATTTCCCAGTGTTGTGTCGTGTTTACTTGTGTTTAGAGTTTTGGCACAATGAGCGACGTTTTGCCAAATGTGTTCAAGCAACGGGCAAAAACTGTAAAGGCACTGGAAAAGTCAAGAAACAGGATCCTGACCGTGCCTTTTCCCCCATCCAGGTGTGAGTGGGCTCTGTGTAGGAGGTACAGGATGGCATCCTCCACTCCGACACCCACCTTGTATGCAAACTGTAGTGGGTCCTGGGCATGTTGTACCTGTGGTCGGAGGAGGTTGAGGAAGAGCCGCTCTAGAGTCTTCATAAGATGTGACGTCAGTGCCACCGGTCGGAAGTCATTCAGCTCATTGGGCCGGTTCTTTTTGGGGACCGGGACGATGCAGGATGTCTTCCATAGGGCGGGCACTCTCCCCAGTCGCAGACTGAGGTTGAAGACTCGTTGTAGCGGCTCCCCAAGTTCAGCAGCACACGCCTTAAGCATCCTAGGACACACCTTGTCTGGGCCTGCTGCCTTTCTGGGGCGAAGCTTCCTCAGTTGCCTCCTGACCTGATCCACTGTGACACTGGGAGATGTTTGGGAGGAGGGGAGGGGGGGGAGATGTCTTGCTGCTGAGAGAGGGATTGGAGGAGGGGGGTGTCATGGTGTCAGGAAGGGGGGGAAGCGAGGGAGGCAGGAGAGTGGGGAGAGGACTCTGTAGTGAAGGTGAGGGTGAGGGTGGGGGGGTTGTGGGCTGGTCAAACCTGTTGAAGAAGTTGTTGAGTTCGTTTGCCTTCTCCACAGTCCCCCCCCACTGTGCTTTTCTTGGTGTTGTGGCCTGTGATGGTTTTCACACCATTCCAGACCTCCCTCATATTGTTCCTCTCCAACTTCTGCTCCACCTTCCTCCTGTAGGTGTCCTTTGCTTCCCTCAGGCAGCGTTTCACCTCCCGCTGTGCTGCTTTCATCTCCTCCTTCACTTTGCTCCTGAAAGCCTTCTTCTTCATGTTGAGGACAGCTTTGACTTCCTGTGTTACCCACGGTTTGTTATTAGGATAACACCGTACCGTCTTAGCAGGGGCGACTGTGTCCACACAAAAGTTGAGGTAGTCTGTAAGACAGTGTGTCGCCCCCTCTATGTCCTCACCATGTGGGCTCAGGAGCACATCCCAGTCTGTGGTGTCATAGCAGTCTCTCAGAGCATCCTCCTTTTCTGGGGTCCATCTCCGGATGGAGCGCGTTGTGACAGGCTGCCTTTGGACGAGGGGTGTGTATTGTGGCTGTAGGTAAACCAGGTTGTGGACACGCTGACAGCATCAATGTTCTCAAAGTTTACATTATCTGCAATGACTTTGTCTCTGATCTCTCGGAGTCTAATGCAGTTGTTCTCACGGACCATATCTGCAATGAGGGTTTCTTGTGCCACTGTGAATATGGCAACCCTCCCACCTCTATGTGGCATTCTTTCAGCTCTAAAGAAAGAAACGTGTTGTCAATTGACTGATTTATATGTAAAACTACATGTAAGGTAACAGACCACTTTCACAGGCCTGTAAAACTGTAGTGTGACAAAGAAAGCAATAGCCTACTATACCTGTTGTGTTGTCTAAATGCCTTGATAATGGTGGCCACGGTGGACCTACTCAGGTTTGGATGTACTCTTCGTCCCGCTTCAGCCATTGTCATGCCATGGACAATGACATGGTCAATTACTGTTGCTCGCATATCATCTGTTATGATGGTGCGAGGTTGTCTTCTTCTCCCACCTGGACCTTCTCCTCTCTCTTGTTGGCCTCCTTGTCTTCCTCCTCTACTCCGAACTCCTCTTCTTCTTAGGCCTTCACCTCTTCCTCCTCTGATCTCAACCCCTCTTCCTCTTTGGCCTGCAGCTCTTCTCCTTCCGCACGCTCAAATGCCTTCATCCATTCTGATTGTTTGGCATCTTCACCAAACTATGCTTTCATAGGTGGGGTCACATCATTAGCAACAGGTGTCTTCAATTTTGAGTCGTTGTGTGTAGTGACTGACGCCAGGTGTGTTCCTTGTGTTCACAGATTGGTGACTGTGGCAAGCATTTTGCATCACATGGGCTTTCATTTGAGAATATGAGCAGAGTTGTTTTGCAACATGTGTTTTGGCAAGGAAAAATGTGTTTAGATTTATGAGTACGGAGGGTTGTGTTTTGTGAATTGTGTCTTCATGTGACATGTGTTTATGGTACTGGAATATGGTGGCTACATTTAGTAAATGTGTTTAGACTACTGGTCATTTGGGTTACAGGATTGGCTTTTGTGTTTTAACATTTGAGAAAAACTGTATTAGAAGTTGTTATGTGTTTTCCTTACATTTTTTGCATTTATATTCTTGGTTGCTCTCTTTATATTTTGCACATGCAAAATGTGCCCATCTTTGGCAAGATTCACACTGCACCTGGAAAGGAAAAATAAATAGCTCATATTATGTTTGGTGAATACTATTAGTCAACATTTTAAACATGATTAGCAAGTAATGATACTAAGACTTATGTGTTTCTTTTGTTTTGTTTTACCATTTCAATCATGCTGCGGTCAGCGTCAGCATCTAACATAGAGCAAACAATGCAGTAATCCTCAGCGTTCCCTGAAACACATTCATGGTTAGGTTTTAATCAAACATTATTTATTGATTATTTAAAAAATAATAGTAAATTTGTTCCACAAATACTTCATGGCAAATTAGTCCCTTGAATTTTTTTAATTAGACTTAAAGAAGGGTCTTATCTGAAAGTGTTTGAAAAGCAGTATTTAAATTGGAAGTACACACTCTAACGTGATAAGGACTTTACTGGACTTACCTCGATGTTCAAGTAGGGTGCAAGCTATCTGCATTCGCTCCAGCACAACTGCTTCTGTAGTGGTTAATACTTCACTGACCTCTCCAAAAGCAAGGTAGTGTTCTGCAAACTGAGATTTCTCATTATTATAATGTAAAGTCCTAATTGTAGCTAACAATAAATGGAATCATTTGAATAAGGGTTACCTTTAACAGCAAAACTCCGCAACTGCTGGAATCCTGTTGCTTGTTGTGTTGCATAGTCTGTAACTGCCACTCCATGGTGTCTTCATGCCCTCTCATCCTCAGAAAATTCCTATTTGAACAAAAATGTTTGTAATGAAACAAGAAATGTTTTATCTAAGAATAATACCTCAGTATCATGCATACCTCCAGTTGCGCAGAATTTTCCTGTCATAAACACCTTCATTCCCCATGGAATGGTCTATGAGCAGTATTCTCTGTGCAGAAATGTTGACAATCTAAAGAAAAAGTTAATAAATTAAAAATTACTATAGTTTTTGCCACTGAAAACCTATTTAAGAATAACACTTTCAGCAAGAAACTGCTTCACAACAAATTAATAACTAAATGGACACATACCACAAGAATCCAGTGCATACCAAAGTTCACAGGGCACAACCACATGACATTTACATGGTGGCTTCTTCTGTACGGCTTGATATGGTCAATGCTGTAGTGATTTTTTAAAGTTGCTCCTTCCGTGTTTTTTAATCTCACACATTTGCCAGCGATGTCTTGAATGGTGTAGGGTCCTGAAAAATCTGGATCAAACCTTCCTCCCTTCCTTCCACGTTTCCTCATGTTCAAGAGAAGAACTTCATCTCCAACGCTGTACACAAGGTTTCTGTACTTCTTCTGGACTCGTCTGGCATAGGCTTCCTTTTGTAAGTCTTGGGACTTTGCCATATTTTCCTCTACAGTTTTTTTTTAACTTGCCCTTGTGTGTCTCTTGTAGAAGATACAAAGTCACCGTAACTCGACTCCTCAGGGAGAATGATGGAGGACAGCTAAAATTTTCACATTTTAAATTACAATTAAAATCATAAAGACAAATAATGCATGTGAAACATGAACTGAAAAATCTAACTATAATAACTCATGTTTAAAAGTAAATATACTATTATAAAGCTTTGAGCACAGAAAGCCACAAAGATAGACTCATATCATTTTTTGTATAGTCATTTTTACTCTTGATACACTTCCATAGGTGAACACATTATACTTAACGGTCTCCTCAAGATGTATTACTTTACATAAAGATACAAATATAAAGAAGTAACTAGTCACTTTCTTTATCTTTTAAATGTATCTTGCATATAGAAGTTAAGCAGAGAAGATTAAAGCTGCAGCCAATATCAATATGCACAATTTCCAATTAAGATTACATTTAATTTATGCATTATCATAGTTGTTGCATAAATAGAATTCCTTAATAACACTTACTGGGACTTCAACAGGAACTTCAGAAGGATATGTAGCTTCTCTCCCATACATTAAACGGAATGGTGTGTATTTGGTTGTGGTGTGGACCTTGGACCTCAAAGAAAACAGTGTAGCATCCAGATACACATCCCAGTCATTCTGTTTACTGTTGACTAATTTTCTCAGGGCTCTACATGTGGACATAAAAAAAAACACAATAGTGACAGTGTCTTAAAAGCAAATGAAATGTTACATACAAATAAAACATACCTTTTTATGTTGTCATTTGTCTTTTCGTCTAGGCCATTTGTCTGAGGGTGATATGCTGCTGTGACACTTCTTTCTATTTTCATTAAGCTGCAAAGTCTTGAGTTGAGCTTCAAAGAAAAAAGAAAATTGTTTTTTAAAAACAACCACACAAAACCTTTGGCCTGGCAGCTACTTGGCACACTGTGACCAAGTATTTACCTAAAGAGGTATGGAAAAGTAAACTTAACACTTACCTCGTTAACAAATTCTCTTCCTTGGTCGGATAAAATTCGTTTTGGGCAGCCATGTCTATATATGAGTGAGCACAACTGATGAGCTACCTCAGCAGCACTTTTGCTTTTTAATGGAAAAGCCTCAACCCATTTTGAAAAATAGTCTGTTGCAGTCATAATGTACTGGAAGCCACTAGACGTTTTTGGAAGAGGTCCAGTTAGATCTATTCCGATTAGCTCCCAGACATGTGACACCTGTCAATGATAAAAGAATCACATTAATATGTAATGTACATTATAACATTACTATTTTCTACTAAAATGCTACTGATATTTACCTTTATACACTGCAGTGGTTGCACAGCAGCCAATGGTTTTCCCATTTTTTGACACTGGTCACAAGCCAGGACCTTAAACATATTGAACGATCTTTATATTACCCAACAATCGCAATTAATTAAACAACAAAATTGCAAATGTTCTATAAAAATACTCGATCAAGTGGCGAAACAGTGTTAATTACTGTACATCATCCTGAAATCTGGTACGTGTCTTCAGGATAACTATGCATTCTATTGGTGCACTATTAACATACTATATATAAATAACAACTTTAAAAATACATACCCAATTCCCAATGTCAACCGACATGCCATACCAGTAAAATCTGGAACAAATTGCAGTTCGAGTCTTGAGTACACCAGTGTGTCCACCGATGGGACTTGAATGAAACTCTTGGAATAGTCCCATGGCTTCTTCTTTTGTTTTTATCACTCTCCTGTTTCCAAACAAGAGCACTCCGCCTATATTTAAAAAAATGTAAATTAATTATAACATGTATTTAACCAATAATTACATTTAGTTGTTTATTTACATTACAATACTGACCCTTCAGTCTGAATTTTGCGGCGTATCTCCTAAGGGTTTGCCTCTGGGACTTATCGTATTCCGATGGGTAGGACCCAGCAGACAGAAACATGAGCAGTTCCTCGTATTTGTTCTCCATAACTAAGGAGAAAATCGGACAATTTCAACATGGCTTCGGAATCCATACAGTAAAATAAAACGACTACACGACGTTATCACGCAATTAACAAGTATGTGGTGCAGTAGTACTTTCTTCGACATAACAACGGAGCGTTTATTCACCATAACAACGGAGCGTGGTGTCCAGTAACTGCAGGAGGACTAAAATAAATTGAGAAGGTTTGCAGAAGTTGAAAAGCACAAAATAAACACTTGGAATATGACTTCAAGTGAGCAGCTTAAGGTAAACAATTATCATCTGTAATAAAGAAGTAAAACTTATAATACAAACCTTTTTTCGAAAGCAACGAGATCGGCACAAGATCGGGGTAGGATGAAATAATAGGCGTGTACTATTTACACCGGAAACATGGCCGTTTTGAATTGTGCGCATGCGCAGTAACAACAAGTAGGACAGCTTGATGGGTAGGACGTTTTGTCAGAACACCGGCACTGTCCTACCCCAATATCTTCACGTATCTTGTTTAGAATAGAATAGAATTCAACTTTATTGTCATTGCACATGCACAGGTACAGGGCAACGAAATGCAGTTTGCATCCATCCAGAAGTGCTTTAGTGATATAGATATATTACAATATATATTAGCAATAATATAGATATGTGAGTATATTACAGAAATGGGTCTATTATGGTATGTTATAATGTACACGGTATGAAGTATGTTGTGAATATTCTATAACTATAAGTATGTACAGGCTGTAGTGAGTACAAGCTATGTACAGGATATGAACAGGATATAAATATGAAAAACTATACAGAATATGAAATAAATAACTTTACAGAATCTGGGATATACAGCTATACAGAAATGGGAACTATGCAAGTTGTAAACAGTTGTAGGATTAAAAATTATCGAATGTACAGAATGATTATTTACACAGAGCTATACAGTAGTGCAGTTAAGATAAGTGAGGGTGTAGATAGTTTCTACAGAGGCTATATAAAGTGCTAGTGGTTGTGAGTGGTGGTTCAGTCCATGTTATTATTGTGTTTGAGGGTACAGTTGTCCATTGTGGGTGTGTGTATGTTCAGTCCATGAGTTTAACGTGGGTCAGATGTCAGGAGGCAGAGTTCAGGAGTCTGACAGCTGTGGGGAAGAAGCTGTTCCGGTACCTGGTGGTCTTAGTCCGGAGGCTCCTGTGGCGCCTCCCAGAGGGCAGGAGGGTGGAGAGTCCATGTGATGGGTGACTGGGGTCTTTGATGATTTTCCCAGCCCTTTTCAGACACCGCTTCCTGTAGATGTCTTTTATGGCAGGAAGTGGTGCTCCGGCGATGCGCTGGGCAGTTTTCACGACCCTCTGCAACGCCTTCCGGTCCGAGGCAGAGCAGTTCCCGTACCAGACTGTTATACAGTTGGTCAGGATGCTCTCGATGGAGTAAGCGCTTACACAGCGAACCAGTTTCGTAATTACAAGTCACTGGAGGCGCACATCCAATTTACAAATGGCTGGGTGCAAGATTTGGCTATTTTCAAGCCGCCAAACTCTGAGTACGTCGTCAAAGTAAGTCAGCTGGAGTGCATCGAGTGAAATAGCCATTGTCCACCCCCCACCATAATTAATGTTATACATTTATCATTGACCTGCTAAAATAACGTTATCATATTATATGCCCGTAATTGTAAAGTACATGCAAATTAACACCTTGATAATCGGGCAAATTATTAACGCCAATTTGTGTCCTTCCTGTCTCATTTCATTTATTGTCTTTACATCAACCAATCAAGTCACTCCATTCGATGTTTGATCGCAATTTCTATAACTTCCGAGACCACCAACGATGATATTATTCAGCTATAAAGTGTGATGTGAACATATTTAGAACTTACCGGAATGAAAATGTCTTGAGCACACCAACTGATATCTGGAGACGTAACAGAACTTGATATCAGCTCGTCTCATGGCTGCTATCCAGGCTAGACGCCTTCGTTTGGTAATATCCGATACATGAGCTCCTTCATGTTGCTTCCAGGTTCGGAAAGCATAAAAAGACAATCCAAACTTATTCCCGTGCCGGTCGTAAGATCGAACATTGCAGCCGACAACACAGCAAGTACGAACCATGGCTATGCTTTCGCTCCTTACTTAGACCCCCAAAATGGCGGATCGGGCCAAAATCCTTTCCACGTCCACCCCCGTGACATCACGCTCCAAAGCCCTATTCACAGTTTATAACATGGGGTATTGTTGATTAAATCCCACAGGATGTGGGCTCCAGACCCTGGTGACTAGAACTAGACACCCCCTTGTGGCAATATTCAGCAATTGTGGTTGATTACGGAGATGAAGGTTGTATTAGCAAAAAACAAACAAACAAACAAGAACAAAATAATTAGTACATAATGAGCTTGGATTGGCAACATTATGAATGAAATGTAGCAGGGATTTATGCACCAGGGGGCCAAAGCTGTTTGAGAGTAGTGCCAGTTTGTATGGCGCAGGCCCCAGTTCCCTCTGTGGTTACTTAGTTTAAGGATATCACATGTAAGTAACATAAAAGAAATTTGTACATTAATATTAGCCTGATAACTGACACTAGCTAACTTGCAAACTATGTAAACTTGAAAGATGATGTAAAATGGGTTTCAATCAGGTTTAAACCAAACCACTCCACTGGATTTAGCTACATTTTGGACAGTGTTTCTGGAATGCAGTAGTAGCTAGACCAAAACAACCAATCAGAATTTTTGCATCCAAGTCTGCTTGGTTGTTTTTTGTGGCACATTTTTAATGGTGTATAATAAGAGTTGAGCTTGCAGGGAGCAGAGATGTTTAGAGCGAGAGCGACACACTGAGAGCAGGTTCGCAGATGTCTCTCAGCACACAGAGCAGAGATCTGAGCAAGAGCAAATGCCAACAACTGAGCGAGAGGGGCTGCTATTGTGTGCGTGTGTGTGTATATGGATAATCGCAAACTCTGAAATACATTTCTTGCACACGGCAATTAATTTTGTTCGCTCAAATTAAGATTTTCTTTGCTCCAAAAAAATTCTCCTCAAAATGCAACATTTGTACTTGCAAAGATTATTTACGTGCGTTCAGAATAGGGCTACAAAAATAACGCCATACGAGTGCCCTTGCGCTTACTTTTCACGTATATGTGTGTGATAGAATTTAGAAAACACATTGATGCAAATTATAAATCTATATCATAATTTCTGGTATTTTTGTTGTTTTGTTTTTATTTTGTTAAATGGTTATTTGCTGCCACTCCAGCCAGCCAGAGGATCCTCCACCGCTCCGCCCCACTCCTCCCTGTGCAGCAAGCAGTCAGCAAAGTCAAGTCAAAGTCAAAATCAGCTTTATTGTCAAAGACCATATGTACTGATCATACACAGGAATTTGAAATAGCAATGCTCCCATGGCCCTCAGTGTATAACGAATAACTTAAAGATAAAAATAAAATAAAAGTCTTATGTAGGGGAGACTGGGGATAGTTGCAATGTGGGTCAGTTGTAACACTTCCAATCTCTCCAATCAGGGCTTAGTTTCAAATGATGTGATTCATCCTGTACATGCCCAACTCAGTTCTTCTATCACATGTGAAAAATTTGCACATTTTGGCAAACACAGACAATTTAAGAAGAAAAAAAGTCATTTGTATGCCAAAAAGTGTTTGTTTGGGGTTTTATTTTAAAATTTATTTTTACTCTATTTCAATTTCTAATAGCATTATCTGCTTTGCAGTTGAACTCATCAAACTTAAATTATGTTATTTGTATGTCTATGGGGATATAATCTGTGTAGGTCTTTAGTGCAAATGTTTTAGCTGTTGTCTGTAATGTTAGCTAGTTCATGGCTATAGGAGTCTGGGTTAGTTGTAACAGCAACAGCCTGAGCTAGTTGTAACATTCACGCAAATATTACAACTTACCACACTATTACTTTAACTTATATTAAAAAAGTTGGGGCAATGACATCAGCAGAGGGAGGTTCACTGGTCACCTTTGTACATGCGGTTAATGCCATTGGCAACACAATTCCTCCAATGTTTGTGTTCCCACGCATACTATATGCAGACCACTTTGTCAGAGATGGGCCAGTAGGAAGTACTGGTAATGGAAATAAATCAGGATGGGTACAAGAAACAGATTTCCTCATCTTTCTGAAGCACTTTGCAAACCACACCAAGGTAAGCCATGAAAAAAAGTAGTTCTTCTTAATGTAATCAACCACATTTTTTCAGCTTCATTGTTATGTTCAAAAGTTGGTGCAAGAGTTGTAGGTTACAATGCCCACTGAGCCAATGAGGCCAAGCTCAAGGAAGACCAACCAAAATTAATGAAATATTCAGTTGGAAATTCCATAATTTGTCTTTTTTGGGGGATTCAAAAGCTAGATTTCTGCTTTCTCTCTCACACACTGTTACGGCCCTGGGCCTTGGAGGGAGTGAGACTGCTTTTTTTTCTTCTCATGCAAATCCAAGTGTGCTATGACTCGTGAGTGATTGGTTACTGGGAGATCCGTGCCAGCCTTCTTTTATGCAGAATGAAGTGTGTCAGACCACACGGACGATTGGCTCCCTGGAGATCCCACAACACTCCCGGACCAACTGACTGGCTGATTGTCTGCACCTGGGAGTATAAATGGCTGAAGAGTGGCTCACCTTAGTTAACCTTTAGCGTTTATTCTTGCCTGTTCTTTTCTTTGTGTATTAATTATTTGCACAGTGGTCTGTTGAACAGCCCCGTCGGTTTTCAGTTTAACGTTTGCAATAAAACCCCTTATTTACTCTGATTTCGTGAGCGGGCTTGTGTATGTTTGCCCCCCCACCTGTCGCCTAGCAGAGGGGGTCGTAACACACACACACACACAGCTACATAAATAGTTCTAGGTGCATTCAGGTGTTGAATAAAAAAGATTACATTTTAAGATTTTGTCAGTACCCTTATTTCATTGTGTTACATTTCACCCCAGGATATGTTACAACTAACCCAGACTATGAGGTGAATTGTAATATTTCACTCTTTGTTTTTGAGACCATACCATGCAATGAGTAATTGTGATGCAGAGAAAATAGCTGTACTATTTAGAGACATGTAAATACTATCCATTACATTATGAATCCACTACCTTAAAAGAGCTCCAAGCTACAGACAGAAATGTCAAAAATAATTACAACTGTCCCCGGTCTCCCCTACAACACAATACAAGACAATACAATCTTACATAAACAACAGTGTCCAACAGAGTCAGAGTCCTTGTGGGCAAGAGTTTGTGGTGTGCAAATGGGGGTGGAGCAGTCAGTGAAAGGGCGATGTTCAGATTTTTGTATGTCGGGGGTGTGAGGGGTTTCAGAGGGAAGAGGTGAATGCAGGTCTGGAGTTCATGTGAGAGTTGAGAGGCGGCAGCTTACTCTGCTTTCAATGTTCTGAGAGCACATGTGCTTTGTTATCCACAGAGGCCACAAGATGGCAGTATTCGAAAAGATGGATGCAACAGGCAAGAAGCTTACAACAGGCTAGAGAGATAATTTTCACTTTGGTAGGTTTTAGTTGATTTTCTTGTTTACTTGACAAGCACTGCTGCATTGCTTGCTCTGATGGGATAACATTAATTTACTGCTAGCCTAGCAGCCTAGCACAGGCCAATTTCTCCCTTTTCAGGGATGTGGCCTCATTGAGAGACAGGTGGGGGCTAGCTCAGGTTGCTCTATCTGCTGGCCTTCACTTCATTAGACCTCCAGGCCATGTTTTTGCTGTTTGTGCCCTCTGAAGCATTTAACCCAATTATCTGAAAAATAATATGAGTGGCTGTGCAGTTGATTGTACAAATACATGGCTGAAAAAGTCTGTGCCCCACTTTGCTGAGAGAATTTCTGTTTTAAATGACTCAAGAGGAAGATGATGCTCAGATAAAGATGTATTGACTTTCCAATGAAGGTAAGATGCAGCTGTTGTTTATCTCAGCAAATATTGACCTTTTTATTTGAAAGCTTTCCCAGGCTGGATTTAATTGACATCAAAGGTATCTTTTTCTGGGGGAATTGCACAAAATACACATAATTTTTATTTTATTTTTTAGTTTGAAAGGTGAAGCAATTGTGAAAGTGCCACCTTTATTTTTCTGTTGAGTGAAAATAGTTCATGTTTCCTTTAATTCAAAATCGAAATAAACATTGTTCTTATGAGTCTAAATTGTGAGCTTTATGAATACTCTCTGTGCATCTACATCATCCTGAGGAAAGTATTTGACTCCAGTGATGAAGAAATAAAGTGGCTCCATCCAAGAAATGGTTATTTGTATGTTACTTTATTTATGCACAGGTCACAGCCTGCCTAAATCTTCCTTAACTGGAGCCAGGTTACGAGAGCCTATTGGACTGCAACTAAACTACAACCAAAACATTTTCCAAAGCACTCTACAAACCCCAGTTTGTGCCTCTCATTATGAAAAAGTGAAATTATTCAAGGTAACAAATGGTCCATGTTTAACCGCTGATGCTGATGAATGTTTGGTTTTTACCCTGATTGATCTCCGTTCTTAGTTTCAGCTTTGGTTACTGGTGCTGGATTTAAATTGTAAAAACATTCTGCATAATCTGCGTGTTTGAACCAATATTCAACCCATTTCTCGAGTTATTTCAGAGCAGAGCAGAACGTGTTGTATAAAATGACGGCATGGTGAATTACATTTCAGAAAGACTGATGATCACCTCTCACTGAAACAGATGACACATTTTGGGGGGCAAAGTGTGAGGTTTGCTCTTATATTAATCATTCTGATATGGTTGTTTTTGACGAGTTAATTAGTGCTAACGGAAGGGCGTGTGTTACCAAGACTTACAGAAACATAAAGTCATCACAGAGGTATCTGGAGTCCTCGTTGCATACACACACTTATGGATGAAAATTCCATCATCCTATTTACATAGCAGCTCGGTATTTTTGTCTCTGGTTCCGCAACACCTGACGTGGACCTTGTTAGAGTTCTCTCTCTGCGTTAAGCTTGGTTAGCGAGGACCTTTACTGGATACAAACGCTGTAGGTGAGAATCAAACCTGCAACTCCTATTTCAAAGGCATGTAGTCTCACCACTACACTGTCCAGCTGCTTTTATTCCTGCTTTTATTTCTGTTTATTCATATATACATATATATATATATATATTGTAACAGGGAGAGTGTATGAAATAAGATCTGCCTAAATAAAATGACATATGTTACATTAAAAATAGAAAAGATGTGTGATAAAGGTACGCCTAGCCTGCCTCCAAACAGCTGAGAAAGAGGGAAGGCAAAATTGACACAACACACAGACAAGAGAGTTTCGTAGTGTAGAGACTAGAGTAGTGGTTAGACCACACGTCTTTGGAGCAGAGGATCGCAAGTTTGATTCCCACCCGGAGAGTCTGTATCTTAGGCTATACTCGACTCCCCACCCCCCTGCTAATGCAGCACTGTGTACAATATCTATCAAGACTAACTAGATCACTACAATAGGGCAGCAGTAATCAGTGAGATGCTTGGCTGAAAGGGCAGGAGGCTAAGATCAGGGTAGCACAGAGGGAGGTTGCAGAAGTACAGGAACCATACCTGAGATATGCCAAGCAACAACTACGCCAGAGAGATTGATGGAACAATATGGCCAGTAACCATCACACTGGCCTTCTTTTTCCAGGGCACGGGCTAAAAGTCATGTTGGCTGTCTGCCACTGGATCCACTGGCCACATCGTTCTCCACAGAATACCTTGGTTCTCTGGAGAACAGCTGGTTTATTCTCCTGCCTTTGATCTCTCTGGTGTAGTTGTTGCTTGGCAGGTATGGACAGGTTCCTGTACTTCTGCAACCTCCCTCTGTGCTACCCTGATCTTAGCCTCCTGCCCTTTCAGCCAAGAATCTCACTGATTACTGCTGCCCTATTGTAGTTAGTCTCGATAATGGTGGGTGCAGATATTGTACACAGTGCTGCATTAACATCTAGCAGACCTAACATGGGGGTGGGGGTGATGATAACTCCCCCTGACCTGGCGTCCTGGCTCCCCCTTGCCATAGCACTTAATTTGTACCTTCCTTCTTGTCAAGGTGCCCTGGTTCCACAACACCTGACACAGACCTTGTTGATTGCTTAGCAGCGGGGTAGGGAGTCTAGTCTAGCCTAAGGACCCTTATTGGATACAGACACTCCGGGTGGGAATCAAACTTGCGATCCTCTGCTCCAAAGACGTGTAGTCTACCCACTACTCTAGTCTCTACACTACTATACTAGCTTGTCTGTGTGTTGTGTCAATTTTGCCTTCCCTCTTTCTCAGCTGTTTGGAGGCAGGCTAGGCGTACCTTTATCACACATCTTTTCTATTTTTAATGTAACATATGCCATTTTATTTAGGCAGATCTTATTTCATACATTCTCCCTGTTTTCCCGAGATTGGGCACCAAGCCCTGTACAAGATGAGCTTTGATATATACGCTGATTTGATATAAACCAAGATTCCTTCATTTTAGTTAGGGCAGGGGTCAGCAACCTTTAACACCCAAAGAGCCACTTGGACCCAGTTTCCACGCAAAAGAAAACACTGGGAGCCGCAAATACTTTTTGAAATCTAAAATGAAGATAACACTGTATATATTGTGTTTTTTACCTTTATGCTTGGTGTGAACAACTAAAGTAAGTAAGTAAAGTTTATTTATCAAGGGCTTTTCACAGACAGGCAGTCACAAAGCACTGTACACAAATATTAAAATAAACAATACAATCAATAGACATTATACACAATTTAAAAGATCAAATGTAAATAATGTAAAGAATATAAAATAGGTAGATCAACAAAAGGCTTGTTTGAACAGAAAAGTTTTTAACTGCTTTTTAAAAGAATCCACAGAGCAACTAAGGTGTGTTGCTTATGAAATCCATGAAGTGCTACAGAGAAAATTACATTTTATTTATGTAATTAACACATTTTGAACTCTTAAAGAAATATAACAAAAGGAAAGACACCCAGCTGAACTAAAATGATCCATGTAGCAAACAAAAACTGTTGTGAGCCGCCACCCTTTGGGCTTTTGGAGCCTTGACCTGACTTTTAAAAAATAATTTGAAAAAAAGCACTATGCTGCTAAAAAAATATATATATATATATATTTGCAAAATTCTCCCTAAATATGTATTTTACCTGGTTAATGTGTGTTGCGGGGCGTGGTCTGCAGCGCCGCTGCAGGGGAGGCGGACGCACCTGAGCGGCACCCACAATCACGCCTTGCCGCCTTAACGTCTGTGCTCTCTCTGCTGTTGTGTTGTCGGGCTGTGAGCTGAAAAGTTACAGCCGGCTGTATGCGTACAACAACCGTGTGTGAAAAGCGATCGATAAAGAGATGCTGAAAAGCATGTTCATGCAAACATCTTCGGGTCTGCCGTGATATCTTTATAATGGGACTTCTGCTCCTGAACCTCTGCGCACAGCGTCTGCAAATCGGGGCTGTACGAAGTCACTTTCATCTTCACGCAGGACTGTAAGCTGTCATCTGTGAGGCGTGAGCCCCGGTGTTTGTTTTTAACATAGTTCACGGTGGAGAACAGCTGCCGACATAATATGGATCCGAAGATCCATAATTGGCCTACATGGGGTCGAAAGTCTCGATAAATGCACGACGTTTCGGCGGGTATACCGGCTTCCGCGAGTGTGACGCTTATTTTGAGCGATGAAAAAAAAAAAAAGATATAATTTTATTTTTATATTTCAAAATCACAATAATCTTCCAATTTAGAACTACAAGTTAAAAAAAGAACTAAACACAAATAAAATACACTTCAGCTAAATACTTCTAATTTCATTTCCCAAACCACCCGGAGGTGCAAAATAAAGACTAAAGAGCCGCATGCGGCTCCGGAACCGCGGGTTACCGACCCCTGAGTTAGGGGGTTAGGGTTAAATTAGACTTGCTGAACACAATAATAGCTCATTTTGTAAATTACATTTAAAAAGGGATTAATCAGAAGGGTGCCAATGAGCCAAAGAGATACTGCCTTCCCAACGTAGTCCCTAACTCAGCTGGAGGCTTCACAACAGGAATTCACTAACCAATAGGTAATGTGGCAGTGGCTGCATTCATCCTTTATATACAGCCTATGGAAAAATCACATATTAAATTGCTAGAAAGACATATTGATTAAAACGTCATCACAGGAAGAGTCATTCCTTTGCAGAACAATTTAAGTGTGACACTGCGAGTGGACCACAGAAATACCCTTTTGCTCATAAAACTTCCTAATGTATTCAGCAATGGCGCGCTCATGATTAAGCTCTTTCCTGAACAACATAATATAACATTTCGGGGCCAAATGACAACCAAGGATGCTGAAGCAGGAAGTGAGGATGGCTGCACTTTGTACTGCTGGTTGGTATTTCCCTGTCAAGGTCAAATAAATGGGGAGGAAGATGATCCAGATGACTACAAACAGCAGCATACTGATGGTGATCAAAGAAGCATTTTTGTACAAATCTGGCAGCTGTCTACCTTTGAATGCAAACAGGAAACAAATAAGGCCCAAGAAAGTGTTGTAGACTAACATGGCTATAAAGTATGTATGGGGCTCAATCTTACAGTTGTATAGGATAGTGTAATCTAAAGATTTATTGTCAGGATGTGGTGGTTCTTTGGTCAGCCATGAGACAGATAGGCCCAACTGAATCCCAGAGATGATGGTCACCACCACCAATGGCTTATTCAGCTTCTTTATCCAAGACTCTGCCTTAAGGTCAAACTTGAAGCCCAAGAAGATCTGAAGCAAGTTTGCCAGAATGCAAGAGATGCAGAGAGTAAAGGCTATGCCGAAGAGAGGAACACCTACACAGTGAATCTTCTCAGTAGGCTTGCCTATGAAGGTGAATGTAAGACAGAAGCCAGCCAGCAATGCAAAAAGCTCCAGAAAACACAAATAACCTCCAACTGCTTTCACAATGGGAGTTTTAAGATATACTGCAAACAGAACAGCAAACACAACGGTAGCAATGATCCCAACGACTGCAAGGGAGCTGAGAATGATTGAGAAGGGATCTTCCCAATCGAGATAGTCATCACTTTTTTTCAAACATGTATTCTCTTCAGGATGAGAATATGCCCCATCTTCACAATGCTTGCATGTTGAATCTGCAGAAGGAAACAAAAACACAAGTAGCACAAGTAAAGAAGACAATATTTTCTTATCCTATAATCATTTGGAAAGAAAAAGAAGCTGCAATCATAAATTAATATTAAACAGGCAAGTATAATGAATGCATAATGCACTTTGCACATTTAGGAAGACAAGATAGGCAATAAAATTACATCTGGACTCAGGACTCGAAATGCAGGACTCGCAACACGGGAATGAACTCAAAAGGACAGTTTATTGTAGACGCAGGAAAATGATACAACTAATAATGAAATAAACTAGACTGGGAAAATATAATCTAACGTTCCACAGAGTGGCACACAAAGGATCACATAGCATGAGGAACGACGCAACACGGAACAGAGGGGGACTCTGACATAAATACACAGAGGATAATGAGGGAAGGGAAGCACACAAGGAACACAGCTGAGGACAATTACACTTGACAGGAATGGGAGGACACGAAACTGAAAACGCTGACACCAAGACATGGACCTTAAACGTAACACAGGAAGTACAGAGAGAGAGAGAGAGAGAGAGAGAGAGAGAGAGAGAATGAAGAAATATACGAAGGGAAGACGAAAACACAGAACACAAGGGGTGGGAGCAAAGCACAATAACGCACATCATGATATAGACAGTCACACAGAGGGAGACACAGAAGGCAACGACACAGGGGGAACAAACAGACAGAGAAGACTTAAACACAGAAGACTAAAGTAATCGTTACATTCACCAAATGCTGGAGGGCACAGAGAAACAAGAGGGGATCAAAACCCAGGAAGCATAAAATAAATCACAAATGAACCAGACATAACACAAAAATCACAAAGAACTGAAAACACTAGGTCAGGAGACCCAGGACCCTGAGTGTGACTCCAAATCCAGACCTCCATGGGTTGCTACATTTGATTTCTATTGATAATTTTTGTGTGATTTTGTTGTAAGCACATTCAACTATGTAAAGAACAAAGTTTTTGAATATTTCATTCATTCAGATCTGCGTTACCTTTGTTTTTTTGAGCAGTGTAATTTAGATTTGGAATAAAAGACTTACGATTTCCATCAGAAATCTCTCCACTTGCACACGGAGCACAAACTCCGCAACACTTTCCTTTTAATGTAAATCCTTGTCCTGCTTCACATTTTTTTGAGCAATTGTAAACAGAGACCTGCAAAAGAAACAGTAGCATGAGTACATGATTCATAAACCTTAATGGGACATAAATGAATGTTAAAAACTCATCTCACCATGTCATTTATGAGGTGTCTGAAAAGGTCTGTTGGGACTGTAATTTTTCCATCTGGACTGTATTCTCCAATAGTTTGTATTATCATACTCTTGTTGCAATCAGACCTGTTCCAGTATACAATATCATATCCCAAACTGGGATCTCCATCACTATCGAAGTATATTTGTGTGTTGTTCTCAGTAAAGTTTACTTTCTGGATTTCCGATAGAAGCTGTGAAAAAACCAAAACATCATAAAGGAAGAAAGACATTTTTATGAAATAAAATCATCACAAACTGCAATATATTTGAAATTTTAATGTTTAACCTTTTCTAAGAAAAACTTACATATCTACCAATAAACAAGACAAATGTCGATAGTTTAGCAGTGGGTGCTGTGGAATGTGTAACATCTCTGCCCAGAAAAAGGGCAACATTGTGTAAAAGAAAATTGGAAAATTTGCAAATCATTTAAAATTTAAGAAGTTAATATTAATCATTGTTGTTGTTGTTGTTTTTAAATTGTTAGCTGTTTGGAGGATATTGAAATGGTTTGTTTGGACTTTCAGCTGAGATTTTGACATTTTTGTAGGGACCACACATGTCTATATTTAAGTAACAGAATAATAATGAATAATAATGATAATGAAGTTATCTTGCAGGCCGGATATAATTGTATCTGGCTCGGTGTATGTTTGACACCCCTGGTTTAAATGATTGAACATTTGGACTGCAGGCAAGACAGCTTAGGGTGTTTTTAGTAAAGTGCCATGCTGCTGAAATATGTGCAGTTTCGCTGAAAGAGGAAGTGAAAATGAAAACGTCCAAGGTTTGGAGGCCTATCTCCCCCCACCACCACTTCCCCTGCTGGTAGCGGACTCCCTCATACATCGGTGCGTTGGTGGTTCTTTGTGTCCCGGGATGGGCGTCCAGGTACACGCCGGCTCACTCCTTGGTGGCCGCTTATCGGGGCCTGGAGCCTGGGGCTCGCTCGGGCCACTTCGGAGGTGGGGTGCCCCCGGCCTCTCGGCCTGGGGCTCGGTCACTCAGGCACAGCTGGCTGCCGACCGAGCTCACGGGCACGTCACTGCAACCCGCGGCTGCTGAGTGACCCCTCATCTGGGACTCTCCTCAGCTCTTTCTGGGACAGTGGCGCGGCTGCCCCTCTGTTGGTCTTCCTTGGTCTCTTGTGTTCTGGGGGCCTCTGGATGTCTGGAGTTTTGATCTCCTCCATACCTGCTTCATGCCCTGGGGGACGGGGCCATGGCCCCCCCACACCCTCTAGCAGATCATTACATGAAGGAACCTTTTAAATACAAGCGCATCCATGGTCACAGGTGTACACACGGGTGCTCACACACACAAACTACACCCCTTTTGGCTCCTACCTCAAAGCACACTGTGTTCTGTTGATCTATGTGCTGCACAATAATGTTTAATATTTAGTATTTACTGTCATATTCCCATATATCATTGTGATGTTGTTTATTCTATTACTCTTGTTTTCTTCTGCTTGTTTTCTTTTTTCTTTCTCAACAGGTGATCCAGGTGATCGATATATGTATTTTTTTTTCGCTGTTTATTCTGTTGGTTTTTGTTTTTTGCCCTTCTCCCCCGTCCCTCTTCTCGGCTGTTTTTCTTTCCCCCAGTCAAGTCTGTCCCGTATTCAGCAAGTGAAAATAAAATAAACAATAAAAGGTGAATCAAATGGACCATTATGGCAAGGCTGGGATGGTCAATTTTGTAAAGTAAATCCGTTGGGCATCTTTCTTTGCCTTTAGACAATAATTCTGATGGCAAAAGAGCCAAACGGGACAGGCAAAAGAAAAAAAAGAAAAAAAAAGAAAAGAAAAAGTATGTTGTTTGTACCATTCAGCATAAATGATTTCCTGGCAATATTATGGTTGATTTTTCTCCAAGAATATCAATTTCTGGTTAAGTTTCATGTTCTAAAGACAGACAAAATTTCACAAACTTCTTATGTAACTGAAAATATTTGTTAAAGACAAATAATTAATAATTGGCAAGCTATCTTTATTGTACCTCTAAGGCTGTGAAACTGGAGCTTCGTTCACACAGATGGTCGTTACACTTCAGCAAGCGTCTGAGCCCTTCAGCAATGACTCGAACTGCTATATAGATACCATAAGATTCATCCTGGTCGATGTAAGAAGCCAGATATTGGTTTCTTTCTTCTTCAGACTTATTTAAAGAAAGTAGATGCTGCGTCTGGTAATCTCTAAGAATTGTGTTATTAGTTCCATTAAACATCGACATGACATGGTCTTTAAAGCCAGGCACCTCTTTCTGCTTATATATGAACCCAAAAACTTCTCCTGCCAGTTTGATGTCTGACATTGCAGAGATCTTTGAAGAGCTGGACCATGCATCACTTGCAATCCACGTTCTGTTGACTCTGTGTTCAATAGCTGCTTCCAGGATGATTTCTGCATTAGTCTCCTTTGTGAAGATGATGATGGCCTCAGCAGAAGAGTTTTGAATTTTTTCCAGTAGTTCATTCAGCTCAGTTTGGTCCATGCTATTATTGTTTGTCGTAAAATCAGCGGACAAGATGTGAACAAATTCAATGCAGATGCTCTTTTTGTTGAAGTTGTCTTGAAGGCTATCACTGCCATATTTCCCATACTCATCATCACTTCCCACAATAATCACTGTTTTCCAATGGAATATCTTCACCAGCTCAACAATACCTCTTGTCTGATATTTGTCACTAGGCACGGTTCGCAGAAAAGTGGGAAACTTGAACTTGCTGCTCAGCAGCTCACTTGTGGATGCATAACTAATCTGTTAAACAGACATAGAGCATATATGAAAACAGTTCATTAAAGATTTTTCAACACATAAGCATGGAAATCTAAAGACAGATTATGTATTTGCTGATATTATTGATTTTCATCAAATTTAGATTCTTATATTTCTAACTGAGCTTTGTAGGACAGAAAAAGAGAAAACAAACCTGGGCAACTGAAGACAGAGCAACAAGTCGTGCAACAGCTATTGATACTTCTGAGTACCTTTCCCCGATCACCACCTTGGTTTTGGGTTCAAGTAACTTGAACTGAGCATCTGCTGGCACTAAACAGCTTTCTGGGTCTGACTGATTCTTCAGCAGCTGGAGAGTTGCTCTCAAGGCGAGGCCGACATCTCCACAAGTGTCATAGATGTCGTATCCTATCGTGATGTTAGGTAGGTTGATTTTGTTGATGGCATATATCATCACTTGACTGTGCAGGAATGTTTTTAAACCATAGCTGCAAGATTGACAGAAGACAGATTAAATTCACAAATCATCTATTTGACACTAATGAGCTGATGAACTCAGCCTGTACTTACTCACTACAGGAGAGAGGTGCAGAAGTGTTAGTCCTATTAGTTTTTAAATGAATGGGGAAAAGTCCACCAATGATGATATTCCCAGGAGAGTATGCACGGAGAAAACTATTCTGTCCTAAAGAGGAGTGAAACACACTCATGACAAATAACCACATTAAAAACATCATGGATACGCACAGGTAGAACATTTACATGTGTCTATCTTCTCTTTTCAGTATGACCAGGTTCCTGTACAGCAGCTATATAAAAAACTTCTACTCGTTTATCATTTGCATCATCAGATTGTTTCTGTAACGCAATCCAAATGAGTTCCTCTTTAATCTTCCAAACACGAAAAGACCAAGATGATTTGAATTTGTCACAGACAATGATGTCTAGGTTTTAGTTTCAACATGTTAAAATAAATTAAAAACATTTTTTCCAAGTTTTTCTAAATGATAATACATAACATATTCAAACAGGAGTAGAAATAGGCATAAATACGGTGGCCCTGAGAGGCCAAACGGACTGCAACTTCAGAAAACACTTGCAAAAAGAAAAATGCTGCAAAAAGAAAAATGTTGCAAAAAGAAAAATACCTGCAAAAAGAAAAATGCTGCTGAAAGAAAAATACCTGCAAAAAGAAAAATGCTTCAAAAAGAAAAATACCTGGAAAAAGAAAAACACTTGCAAAAAAAAAAAACACCTGCAAAAAGAAAAACGCTGCTCTTGCTCTTGACGAAGGCGGTCGCACTTTTCTCCTCTCCTCCTCTCCCTTAGCTTCCCTGCTTAGCCTCTTAGTCTCGTGTTTTTTGTATTACTTTTCCCTGGAACATTCTCTCACAGTCTGTTCTCTAAAACCTAAAAGAGGAATTATGGATTGGATCAACTGGTCTCTGGGCTTGGGTGAGCCTGAGTGCTGAAGATATCTACCTATTTGGAACCATGGTAACAGGGTTCTGGCTGATCGGAGCTGGCTTGGCCCTGACTTATCGAAGAATTAAGAAAGCGGAACCGGCTGTTCAAACCCCCACAAGGCTGCCCGCTGGGATTGGAACGATGGGAGAGGCGTGAGTTTCTCAAAATGGGCTCATTGAGTGCAGCACGGATAAGATCTTGGAGAGGCTACAGCTGCTGTGAATACTCAGAATAAGATCTCTGACTGCAGACTGGATACATCTTGAAGGGCTAGCTCGGAATAACATCTCTGGGCGCAAATTGGATGACATCTCGGGGAGGCACACTGCCGTTCTCAGAATTGGCTCCTTGAGCACAAGAAATGACAACATCACAGAACGCAAGTATGGCTCTCCACGGCTCTCCAACGGGAGATTGAGAGACCAGTGTTGGACTGTAGAACTGCTTTGAAATTCATATGAGCTGTTCGCACTAAAGTAAAAAGCACCATCACTTCATGCGGATACCCCTTTGGCGCCAGCTGCGGTCTCAAGGCTGGAGCTGAACAACAACACCCTGATAACGACTGTGTTTAGTCTGTTCCTTCCCATTCCATGCAAGGCCACCTGGGTTGGCTGGAAGACTGTTTACTTAGCCTAGCAGGGCGAAGGACACTGTCTCAGCTGAACTCTGGACACGCACACACATACATATACACTGATATGCACACACTCATCCCCCCTCCCTTTCCAAACGCCTTCGACGCTTATTCCCTTCCGATGCTGACGGTGGATCAAGGAGACCAGCGTACGCAGGCCCGCATGTACTGTCTAATTCGGCGGTCTCTCACCCTTTACCCACCCCTGTTGCTTGTCATGTGTTTCTTTGGTGTATTAAGAGTTTTTTTCATGTGCTATGTGCAGAGGTGTTTTTTTTCTGTTCTCAAACTGATCTCCCTGTTGGAGCTCAGTCTGGGGGGAGTTTGTTTTTTTTCTCCTTATCTTTCCTCATGTGGTGCATTTTCCATTGTTATACCTCTCTGACCTGTCTTCCCCATGTGATGTTTTGTGTAACGTATGTATGGTCGGAGGGTAAGATGGTGCCGCCATTGCGTGCAATAGGTCGGCAGCCTTATGAAATTTCCCCTTGTGGGACTAATAAAGATATATCAATTCAATTCAATTCTTACAGAAAACCAGTTTTGCAATGAAAGCACCAGTTAGAATAAGGAGGTTAAATTTAAAAGTTGTTCTGAAAAGCTAACATTAGTAAGTACTTTATTCATGGACCACCTCACCCACCCACTAACCCATACAGAATCCTCAAACTGTTTCACTGAGGTAAGTGACAAACTGTTCTCCATAAACAATAACTGCACTTCATTTAAACTCTCAACGATGAAATAACTATCGCCACCAGGGACAATACTTATAAAAAAAAACAACCATACTCAGTCAAAAATCACACTCAGTGAGAGATAATCTAGCCTTTTCTTATATCCCTTAATTCTTAATAAATTAAAAAAAAAAAAAACATTAAATGACTTTCTGAAGAAAAAATTAAGATCTCATCAGACACCGTCACTACCTGTAATAGTGTCTGGGACAAAAAAAATGTTAAAGGCAATGTCTAATACCCAGTACAAAAAGCCCAATAAACAAGGATTGTTTTCAGTTGACAACATTGTTATACCTTTCTGACCTGTCTTCCCCATGTGATGTTTTTGTGTAATGTATGTATGGTCGGAGGGTAAGATGGCGCTGCCATTGCGTGCAATAGGTCGGCAGCCTTAACATGAAATTTCCCCTTATGGGACTAATAAAGGTATATCAAATCAAATCAAATCAAATAATCATTCAATAATAATCATTACTCAGTCAAATATTATGAACGCAAAGAACTGGTTTAAAAAACTAAAGGAAGAAACAGCAATTAGTTCTGATCTAATCTGCTCAACAAATCCAGAAACGATGGGGAAAAAGAGAAGAAATACTCCACAATAAACTTAGTTTTAAATGGTTGCTGTTAGCATTTGCACGCATTTAATAAAATAAATCATGTGAATTTAAATTAATGGTATATTTATGGTTTTGGAAAGTAAACTTGAACATGACAAGAACCGCAACAAATATTTCCTTGGTGAATTTGTGCAATTAAGTATTGAGGCAGTAAGGGAGGATTCAGGCTCACCTGGTCCAGCCCTAACTATATGCTTTAAGAAATAACCATGTTCATCTCTCCAGTGGTGACATAGAGGCCAAGTGTCAGAAATCACCTGCCTGATTCAGTTCCCTTTTTATAAAGGGATATTTTTATCAACTGTATTTGAATAATATGCAAAATGCATTTTATTTGCATTGTAAATATTTTTGCTGTATTGAGGCAGGTCTGAAAGAAGTCCAACCAGTATTAGCAAGCTGTACTCAGAGAGCATATTGTACATTTATTTTATAACATTTATAATGTGCTTAAATGGTTGTAAATGAGAACACTTGGTTTTAGTTGTTTTTTCCGATTTTAAAAAAGCATCTATCTATGTCATTAAGCTGATAAAAGAAAAAAAATGGTATTTTGTCCGAGGCCTTTTTCTTCTTTAGCATTTTGTCCCTTACAGAAAGAGTTCATGCAAAACATTGAAAAGTACTTCTGGGTATTTGTTCCACTTTAATCATGCATTTCCATCCAGGAATTAATTTCCATCTAGGGAGTGGTCCAGGGTGACAATGTCTCGATTCACAGGGCACGGTGTTTACAATGTCCACGAATGCTTCATTCACTGAGTTCGGGGACTAGTGCCAAGTTAAGTAACAAGGACACCTGCTATATCTTCTCCCTTTCATGCAAGCTCAGCATGCTGTGACTGAATGACACACGCACATTGCCTTTTTTTATTTTACAGATTGCACATCCTTGATTCCTCTTTTTGACCCCTCTCCTTGCATTTCAGAGCCTCCTGCAGAGATGGAAGCAGAGGAGGTGAGGAAGATATCCTACAAGAGGACTTGAGGAAACAGGCATTTAACAAAATGAGGCATCTTTGCTTTGTAGCTTCATTTCTAAGTGTTGTCAGTTCAATATGACGTTTGGCACAGCTGTACCATAAACTGTGTTCTTATAACCCAACAACACCTATAGTTGGCATTTGCTGTTAAAGAAGTAACAGTTCTCCAAACTTAAAGTCACAATGTATGTATAAACATACGGAAAGTGACCACAATTAGAATCATAATCAAAACACCAAATTATTGAATATATTTAATTCAATTCAATTCAATTTATATAGCACCAAATCAGAACAACAGTCATCTCAAAGTGCTTTATATTGTAAGGTAGGCCCTACAATAATATATACAGAGAAAAACCCAACAATCAAATGACCCCCTACGAGCGAGCACTTTGTTTTTGTTTTGTTTTTGTGTTGGTTTTTTTTTTTTTTTTTTTTTTTTGCCTGTCCCGTTTGGTTCTTTTGCCATCAGAATTATTGTCTAAAGGCGAAGAAAGATGCCCAACGGATTTACTTTACCAAATGGACCCTCCCAGCCGTGCTGTAATGGTCTATTTGATTCATCTTTTATTGTTTATTTTATTTTTTATTTTCACTTGCTAGATACGGGACAGACTTGAATGATGAAAAGAGAGGGGAGAAAGAAAGAGGGAAAGAAAAACAGCGGAGAAGAGGGACGGGGATAAAGGGCAAAAAACAAAAACCAACAAAATAAGCAGACAAAAAATACATATATCAATCATCTGGATCACCTGTTGAGAATGAAAAAAGAAAACATGAGCAGAAGAAAACGAGAGCAATAGAATAAACAACATCACGATGATGTATGTGAATATAACAGTAAATACTAAATATTGAATATTATTGTGCAGCACGTAAGATCGACAGCGCACTGTGTGCTTTGAGGTAGGAGCCAAAAAGGGTGTAGTTTGTGTGTGTGAGCACCCGTGTGTACACCTGTGAGCATGGACGCGCTTGTATTTAAAAGGTTCCTTCATGTAATGATCTGCTAGAGGGTGTGGGGGAGCCACAGCCCCGTCCTCCAGGGCATGAAGCAGGTATAGAGGAGATCAAGACTCCAGACATCCAGAGGCCCCCAGAACACAAGAGACCAAGGAAGACCAACAGAGGGGCAGCCGTGTCACTGTCCCAGAAAGAGCTGATGAGAGTCCCAGATGAGGGGTCACTCAGCAACCGCGGAGCAGGAGCCAGGGGGGGTTGCAGTGACGTGCCCGTGAGCTCCGCCGGCAGCCAGCTGTGCCTGAGTGACCGAGCACCAGGCCGGGGGCACTCCACCCCCGAAGTGGCCCGAGCGAGCCCCAGGCTCCAGGCCCCGATAAGCAGCCACCAAGGAGTGAGCCGGTGTGTACCTGGACGCCCATCCCCAGACACAAAGAACCACCAACGCACCGATGTCTGAGGGAGTCCGCCACTGGCAGGGGAAGTGGTGGTGGGTGGAGATAGGCCTCCATACCTTGGAGGGCCTGAGATGTCCCCAGAGAGGTGGCGTCTGACACCCAACCTGACATATAGACACAAACATACAGGCACACACAGACACAAACATCCATTCCCCCCCTCATGCTCTCATATGCACTTACTCAACACTCACCCCACGTGGAGACAGACATAAAGAGACACTTTACACACAATCACACTCCCCAAGTGTACTCTAAGCCTCGGGTCTAGGTACCCTTGTCCCTGGAGGGGGAAACTGCACCCAGACCCAGGTGGTGTTACCCTTTTCCCTGGGGTGGGGAGAAGCAGACCACCCGGACTCCGCAGCAGGGAGGCCCCACACTCCAGACCCCAGTCGGACGGCCAACTTCTCCTCCTAGCCCCCCCGCTCCAGCAGGCCGCAGAGAACGGGGGGGTGTGAAGACTCCAAACCTCCCTCCACCCGCTCATATGTAGTGTTGATGCATGTGTGTTCTAAGGTGCATTTAAAACCCAGGAGGGCATGGAGCTACCTGCCAGAGAGCAGCAGGTAAGCGCATAGCCCCTCCCGATAGCCCTCAATATCTACGTGATGGGGAGGGAAGGAAGGGAGGGGCAAGTGACCCCTCCCTGGGGCCAGCTCCCTCGCTGATCCCAGTAGGCACCCCCATACTCTGCAACCCGCCAGGGAAAGGGGGCCCAGGCCCATCCGGACCGGGGCCCAGTACAGCAGCGCCACCCGGCTCCACAGAGCCCGGGACAGCCCACCCGACCCCACCTCAGAGAAAACTGCACCCACCCCGTCTTCCACTCATCTTCCAGACTACACAAGACAATAGACACCCAGGCTGAGATCTTCCTCCACCTCTCCTGTATCTCCCCCTCCTGCAGAGTGAGTTCCTGAAGAGAGGAGAGCTCCTGCAAGATGTAACAACCTCCCCCACCAGTTGAAGTGCCCCCCAGGTGGCTCGATGCACCGGCGGAACCCTGCGCCAGGACTGGGCCCCCATACACCCACCCGCCCACAACCCCGGCAACACACCAACCAGGACCCAAGCCCCGAGCAAGCACTTTGGCAACAGTGGGAAGGAAAAACTCCCTTTTAACAGGAAGAAACCTCCGGCAGAACCAGGCCCAGGGAGGGGCGGCCATCTGCTGCGACCGGTTGAGGTGAGAGAAGGAAGACGGGATAAAAGACGTGCTGTGGAAGAGAGACAGAGATTTATAACAAATATGATTCAGTGCAGAGAGGTCTATTAACACATAGTGAGTGAAAAAGGTGACTGAAAAGGAAAAACCCAATGCATCATGGGAGTCCCCCAGGAGCCTATGCCTATTGCAGCATAACTAAGGGAGGATTCAGGCTCACCTGGTCCAGCCCTAACTATATGCTTTAAGAAATAACCATGTTCATCTCTCCAGTGGTGACATAGATAGAGGCCAAGTGTCAGAGATCACCTGCCTGATTCAGTTCCCTTTTTATAAAGGGATATTTTTATCAACTGTATTTGAATAATATGCAAAATGCATTTTATTTGCATTGTAAATATTTGAGGAAAAAATATATTAATTGGATCAGAATATTTAAATAAATAAATAAATAATCCAGAAATAGATGTGACCGTCCCCTCTTTCACCAGTCTCTGCTCTCCTAAATACAAGCCAATGTTGTGTGTCACTTTTTTTTTTAGCTCCTTTTCTCATTACTTTATATGTTATATATATTTCAATGTCATTCTGCTTCTTTTTCATCTTTCCAGGCAGAGCTAAAAAAAACTAAAAATCAATTTTCATGTGGTAAAGAAAATCTGATCCTAGTTTCTGAGACAATGGAATTTTTCGCAGTCCTTCACATCCGGCAGCATCAGATTGTTGCTTAATCCTCGCAGTACTCACACGTCAGAGTGCACATGATTGTATTTGTGGACCCTTCAAATATCAATAGCTGAAATCCAAGCACGGGCACTTTTGTTGAAATCAAACACCGAGTTTGGGCTGAGTCAGGGAGTTGGCAGAGACACTGTGTAATTTAATCATTGCAAATTAATTTGCTTTGTCTGCAAAGAAAGCTACAACTTAATTTGTGACAGACTCAATTGTGCAAGTCAGATGTGTCTGAAAAAGACTTGTCGTTCTGATGCATATTTTTTGAACATGTGGCAGCCCATTTTATCTGGTTTCTGTCTTTCCTGCTGCTATTATATGTATTTGGATTAAATCAAGTTCCACGCCAAGATTGGATTACAGCTCACAGCGAATTCAAAACAGTATCTTCAGTCAGAGAGAGTGTGTCCTTTTATCCTCTGCTCTTCCATTTCAAGAGCACAGCACATCCTTCTTTGGCGTGAATGTGCTGAGTTAGCAGTGATTAAGAGGGAGATTAAATGGGATGGATTTAAATCTTGTGAAGGTAAATTAGAAAGTAGCAAAGATCTAAAAACCTAACAACAGAGATAATAAACATAGATATGGAGATACTGAAATGTTGTGACTCCCTACTTTTAGACATCTAAACACTGTCAGTTCAGAAATTTATAGACAGAAATGTTTTCATGCTTTTTAGATTTCTGTGGAAAGGCAATCTATTTTAAGGGAACTTTGGAGTCACCTTTCCCCTTTAATTTTTAAATAAAACATGTCTATATGACTGCCTCTTTTCACCTCTAAAATATTTTCAAACTAGAAATAATCTGTTTAAGTGATGCTGAAAAAAGAAATTAAGACCTTTAGTACTTTGTTTGTTCCTCTATCTACAGGAATTATATTTTGCCAGAGTAGTGAAAAGCCTTCATCTTCTTTTGGAAGTAGTCAAATACTGTCTTCTTAAGCTCATTAGAACCATTTAAACTCTGTTTTTTGCCTTATAAGCTGTATTTCCATATATGTTTGTACATTTTCCAACAGATCACTGCACCCATTTTCAATTTTTCCAGCAAAGTTTTAACAAAATGAGGGGTGACTCAAGATTTTTGCACAGCACTACAGAAAAGGTAGAAGAAGGCATAAAGCTTTCCTATTAATAAAGCTTATAGTTATTGGTGCTCCAGGCTCGGGCTGCATGCCATAAACTTTGTCTTCTCTTGCTTGCAGCTTTGTCCTTTCTCTGCACCTTTCTACAGCTATTTCAAAGCTGTGCTTACTGAACACTTTGTGTAAATTCACTGTAATTACTCGATACGCATGAATACAAATACAGTTTGTATTTGTTTAACTGTTTTAACTGTTGGCTTTGTCTGTCTTTGCATCTTTGCATCATTGTGTTATCAGTCTCCCAGCATGTATTGACTTTCAGAGTTTGAATACCATGACAGGACAAAAAGCACCCCTCTGTTCCTGTTCCCAGCTGACCTTTATTACTGAGGTAACCACAGATATTGCTGACGGTGGTTTCCAGTTAGAACAACCTACGCAGTGAAGTGAATTAGATTGCAATACTGCGTGACTTTTAGCGGAAAGGAAAGGCGCAGGAGAAAGAAATCAAGCAGAAAAGGTGACCGTGCTCCTGAGTGCTGATGCAAACATTTATTTAAGTGCTGAAGTCACAGGCTGCTGAGCAATTCTCTGACAGCTGACGGCTGCAGTATGACTGTTTTCAGCAGTCTGTGAGACTAATCTGACTACAGAGCACCACTTCACCACAGGCACTCAGTGATTTGTATTTAAATCAGTCATCTGTATAGTATTGGCAGCATTTGGAGGGCAGCTAGGACGTTTGGCCTGTTTTCATTGATCTTATCTGTGGAAGATTAGGACACACATACATACTGATGATGAAGGTGACTGCGGCGAGAGGAGGATTCAATGTTTGCTCTCACACACAGTCAACTTTGAGCTGTGTGGACGTAATATAAATCCTGCTAATGATAATAAACCTCGACACAGTCATTATACTGTCTCCGTTTACAGGCTATCAATACTCATCATAGCATGTACTGTTAATTCAGCACCCTCCAAGTTCTTTTTATTGACTCTTAGCCCAGGGACATTGATTAAGAGCTCATTACACTGATATCCCAGCAAACAACAAGAGGCATCTCACTGGATTAAGCAATTAACTGCATTTGAAAGGAAGATACAAGCAAGAGAAGGGGAAATGAGGCACAGATCAATAGCAGGTCTGCGGCAGCATGATAGCAATAGGTAAAGACAAAGGACATTACTAGAATTCTGTGCTATATTTCACACTTGTTGGTAAAAATCACAGATTGGGTCTGAACAATGAACACAGCCTCTGAAATGTCATTCACTTGTTTGTAGACTCTATTTTAAAGCCTCAACTTTGGCTTGGTGGCCGTCGCCATCTTGTTGTTGTTGTTTTTTTGTTTTGTTTTTTTAGAGACAGTAGTGATGATAACAAGTAAGTTTGAACGATAAAAGCAAGAGAGAAAAGATGGGTATACAAGGTTGTAGAGAGACCTGTTGTAATGTATGCTTTGGAGACAGTTGAACTGACAAAAAGATGGGAGGCTGAGCTGGAGGTTGCAGAGCGAAAGATGTTAAGTTTAGACGCAAAGTTAGAGAGGCAAGGCTAAAATGGTTTGGACATGTTCTGAGGAGGGATAGGGCTGATAATCTGCTGTAGTGACCCCTTAAAAAATGAAGAAGAAGAGGCAGAAGAGGTGACCATATTTGGTCAAAAGAGAAGTGTACTAAACTAGATTTGGTTTCCAAGTTGCATCTGTAGACTGTAGTAGTTCATTGCCCACACTGAGATATTTGCTACTAAATGCTAAGTAACAGACTAAATAAATACTACAGCTGCATTCATCAAAGCTAGAACATAGACCTTTTGGACAATCAACTGCTCAGCGGGTCATGTTATTATTCCAAAATGTACCAATAGCACAAACACAGTCAAGAGTTCCAGTCTATAGATTAAAAAAAGCTGAGATCACTGCTAGCAGCTACAGCTAACCCTGCAAACTTTAAACCTTAATGCAATTTAAAAGGATGAGATTTACTCAACATTACTCAATATTTGCATTAACTCAGTTTTTTTTGTTTTTGTTTTGATGGCTTTGTTTCCGTCTCCATGTTTGTTCCCACTTATGCAGACATTAACCCATTTCCTGTTTTAATTAATTTCTAATAGGACACTACATTAATTTTTCCAATACAGTCTCAAAACAATTGGCGAGGATCTGATGACAATCTACATTTATTTCAGCTTTTCATTCATACACTACTGGCACATGGAACTGGAAACCTTGAAGCTGGTATTTGTTATCTTCTATCTGGCTAATTGCTGGTAATCCTGAAGCTGTGACAAAGTGGCAGCTGTGTTCAAAGACTGGGGTTGGTAATTTTAGTATGCAACACTGTGTGAGTTCTCTGTAAAAAGCCCACTAACTGCCATTTGTAAAAACTACAGTGTCTTCTTTGTCCTCAGTAATGCTAAACTGCATATCTTTGAAATTTACACTAACGTCCTCCTGTGTTTTGTATTTAATATTTAGCTATCCCGTGACCTTTTACAAAGCACAGAAACACTTAAATAATTCAAAACTACAAAAAACAAGACCATGACTCAGAACTTTCATGCAGTCTATTTATTTAACCCTTCTATCTTGCTCATGGAAGACGATGAAGAAATCTTAAACCTGCCGATGTAATCTCTTGTAAAGTTAAATCATGAATGAGACTGTAGGGGTAGGACTTCTTTAGATGCTGTTCTTTAGTTGTGCATGCTGGTGCAGTTATTGCTTGGCTTGAGCTCTAAGTGTCTTTGCTTCTGATAGAACTTGGAGAACTTGTTAAAGATGTTAGTAATGGGCAGAGCCACGATCAGCAGCCCGCAGATGATGCACAGAGTTCCTATGAGCTTCCCAGCCAAAGTAACAGGTAAAGTGTCTCCATAGCCGACTGTCGTCATGCTAATGGTGGCCCACCACCAGCCAATAGGGATAGTCTGCAACTCAGACTCTTGAGAGTCTTTCTCCACACAGTAAATGAGGGAGGAAAACACGGAAATGCCCACAGACAGGAAAAGCACCAGCAGCCCCACTTCACGGGAGCTGTGCCGTAAGGTGGCACCAAGAGAGCGAAGGCCAGCTGAGTGACGAGCCAGTTTTAAAACACGAAACACTCGCATCAGCCTCAAGATCTGCACAACTTTGCCAACGTTCTCCAGGTCTGTGCTCTCACCCTCGTTCATTAGGTCACACAGGATAGTGACATAGAAGGGCATGACTGACAATAGATCGATAATGTTGAGAGGGCTGCACATGAACTTCCTGGCTGATGGTGAAACAACCAAGCGAAGAATAAACTCTGCAGAGAAAAACACGACGCACAGGCTCTCAAAAAACGTCAGCACTGGATTTTCTATTTTTTTTTCAGCAGGATCCACCTGATGGAAGTCTGGCATGCTGTGAACACACATGGCCACGATGGAGGTGATGACTACAGTGAGGGATGCTACAGCCATAACTTTGGCTGATGTGGAGAAACCTGGATTCTCAAGTCGAATCCAAACACTCCGGCGGACATTTGCACACCAGGAGCCTTCAAACATTTGTTCGTCATCCTCCAAAACAGACAGATCAGTAATAGAAGAACCAGAGCTATTGAGCTGCATCTCGTCGCTCCTCTGATCCCAGATTCCATCCTCAGCAAGATCCATCAGGTCGTGGAACTTGGTGCTGCAGCAGAAGTCCAGGTGACACTCCTTGATTCCCCAATATTCAATTTCTTGGAAGAATGAGACCACACATAGCCCGTCGACCAGGTGGATTTTCCCTGTAAGATAAAAGTTGAGAACGTAACAGAAAAAACTTGGGTTGCGGTCAAAGTAGTATTCCATTTCAGAGGGACTGAAATCATCACAGAGCTCCAGGATAGCTTCTTTGGATCTGCAGCACAGAAGACGAGCCAGTCGTGTCTGCGGGAATCGTTTCAGGACGGTGAGGTCCATTCGCTGCTTGAAACCTCCAACGTTGACATTAATGAAGCAACCCTCAGGCTGGTGAAGAATCTTGCCATATGTCATGATGAAGCTCCTCCAGTCCCTGGAGTCAGTGCCTGCAAAGGAGTCAGTGCCTGCAAACAAACACAGAAATGAGGACACCTCGTACTAACGCTTGCTTTAGTCTTTTTTAGTTCTTTTTATCTTTATTGAATTACAGTGTCCGGCTCTTTATGAACGCCCTGACTGCCATTGTACTTTATATTTCATTACTGGCTTTTAAATCAATTTTAAATCCATCCATCGATCCCAGGATCTCAATGCCAAAAGCACCCCCTTCACAGTTGTGCAGGTGTCATAGGTGCCCAGGAAGCATCCTGTTCACACGGTCGAACCACGTCAACTGTACACATATATGTGTGAAACTCTTAATCAATATCAATAATTTTAAAATTTTTCTAATGTTAGCTTTCATAGTCAGGATAGAGTTAGATTTAAAAAGTTAAAATTCACTTACTTTTTATGCAATAATGTGCAGAAGGACCTGAAATCATCAGAGCTGCCTGCTGCGGAGGAGTTTAATTAAATTTTAAGCCTTAAGTAACTAATTCCCCTGCAATGTTTTGAGAATAAGTCAGTGTCATATGTGAGAACATTATTCCAAATAAAACTCCAACAGAACCAAAGTTATTTTGACTGGATTCCAGAAGAATGCACAAGAAGTTAAAATGAACAGAGAATAAGAAAAAGAAATATATTAAAGAGCAAACGAGGGAGATTTAAAAAGGGTTGAGGACCTTTTAAAAAAGTTTTATGGAGACACTGATTGGTGTAATCGGTGGAAACTAGGTCTAAGTATCCCCCCTTGTAGGCAGGGTTGGCTTGTTTCCCTGTGGGTGATGTTTACAACGACAGATTGGGTTTTGTAGCCCCCTGCTAAAGAGGTAGGTCATAGGAAAATAATGCTTTGATTGAGTCCATGGAGCGCTTTGTGTTAAAGATTGTGTTTAACCGTTAGGAAAAGGCTCTATGTTTTAATTCCGGTCAGAAGCCCTTAAATGACCCAGTCACGTCTTCCTGTGATACCTGTGAGAGTGGAAACCTAATGTTAAAACACATCATCTAAAATTGAGTTTGATAAAGAAGGTGGGGTCCCCTGTCCCCTCCGAGGTGTTATGTTTGCTCGTCGTGCTTTTTTTCTTTCTACAATCTAAAGATTTTCAGGCCAGTGTGGATACCACGCTGCAAGACCTAGGTTATTACACACCTGCTGTGGCTTTAACCCACTTCAAATGGGTTTTATTAATCTGTCAACCCAGATATGAAGACTTTAGTAGTGATATAGAAGCATCGAAGATTGAGACCATAGAGATCAACTAGATGTTTTTTTCTTCTTGTTAAAGGTGGTGTAAACTTGTTTCCTTTTGGTTCCAGACAGTGAAAATGCTGCGTTTGGATATAATATGGTGGACCTAACAATGGTGGACTTTGGAGAATTTTCACTACAACACTGCAGGACTTTTAAAAATTTTGAAAGTCCTGCAGTGTTGTAGTGAAATTAGCATGTGCACACATGATATATTATTTTTTTGTTTTTAATCTATTCTAAACACGAAGTCATCTGTTTAAATCATTATGTCACTCACAGTTTTTACCACTTATCCAGATATTTAAATTATTTAATAAAGAACTTATTTTTGTATTTGTGGGTTTTTTAGTAGCCACAACTGAGGAGTAAATCTGAGAAAGTGAGAGGTATGGCATGTTCATTATCTATTGACATGTGAGTGATTAACCAATGAGGATACAGTGGTTTATTCTCCTGCCTGATTTAAACAATGACCTTAATGTACATAATGAACTTCATGTGTGATTTAGTATTATCTGAAACGGGAAGTAAGGTAATCTAGAAAATGTTGGAATGAGGGAACTCAGGTTCTCATTGACTTCTTTACAGCCACAAGTATTTGATTGTTTCCCCCTGCTGGCCAGTATGTGGCGTATCGTCACGAAACGTTCTTGTTTAATATCTAGATTAAGAACATTTCTTTAGAATTGTGAGTTTTCAGAAACCTTATGTTTTACTGTAGTTGATGTATAATTTTAATTCCATATGTAATAACTGCCCAACAGGAAAAGTGTAGGCTAGTAAAATAAATGTGTTCACTCTGCTCTAAAAGAGATGTGTTGTGAAAGGAAAACAGCACATAAATTAAAACATTTTTTATCAGCATATGAAAAAATAAATAAACGGCAAGAACTTGAGCTGATTGTGACTATCATTTGTCAGAATTATACATTTACGCATATTCATGATTATTCAGTTTTTTCGTTTTCATTTTCAGAACTTCACTCGAGAAATTGTCACGTCACATACTACTCTTTCAAAGTGCACATCCTTTTAAATTTATTATAATTACACGAAAAAAGGAATTTAATTTTAATGATGAATTTTTAATTCAAAAATTTAAAAACAAATCACCCAAACCCATCCTTATGCAAATACATCCTCCTCCTTATTTTTGTGTGACCTTTTGGTGTAATTTCCGTCGGTATGATACGCCAGAAGTGAGAACGGGCTGGTACTTCCATAGCATTTATAAGTTTATACATTAGACATTTATACGTTTCGTGTAAAGACCATACGCGCGCACTGTACGCATGTATAGGATACGCTGCATAAAATAATGAAATGTAACACTTTTTCTCAAATTGTAGTACTTGTGTTTTTCCAACCACTTATGTACTTTTACACACCCATGTCACTGGGCAGCGTTTTTCATCCAAGCGGTAATCAATACCGGCTTTCATGGAGCAGTGCAGCTCTTGTGCGTAACACAAGTCCGTGTGTGCGGACTTGTGTTACGCACGCGGTGAATCAAACTATTTTAGACTCTGAAAAGATGCAGCGAAACAACAAAGTACTATTTTTATAAGTAAATATTCTGCACTAACACCGCTTGAACTCAACTCCAAAACCCTAAAAAATTTAATTAAACACCCAGTAAGATCATATTTCCTGTTCAGACATCTCGTTGACCCCCAAATCTGCGAGAAATAAGCCCAGCAGCTTACCTGCTCATGTGCCGATGTGTCCTGCGGATCTTCTGACTTTGTTCAGAGGGGAGTGTGCCGTTCAAGGCGCTCTGCGGTGAGAGAGGTGGAGACGCAACTTCACACAGGATGGCTGGCACGGCACGTCTGCCCCGCTAACAGGCTCTGAGTGGGTATTTAAACTTTGATGTGTAAACTGCGTCCAGGTCGCACCAGGTCCTTTAAGGTGTGTTAAATCGATCCGCGTAAATATTTTATCACTCTGTAATCAGTCTTCGCCGTGCTGTGTACAATTTTCTGCGATTACATTAGTGCTGAAAACGATGATGGGATACTGAACAGAAAATAAATGTAGCAAATGTCGTGAAATAAAAATAAAAGTGGATAAAACTAACACACTAACAGTAAGAAGAGAGGTGGAATAGACACCCCTGTTTTTACACAAATTGGTCCAGGTATGGAAAAATAAAGGAACATTTTTGTATATATGCAATATGTGTATCTTTTAAGCTTTATAGGCTGTAATGTGAGTATAATTTTATGCAATCTCCAGTTTTGCAGTAAATCATGGCCAGAACACTCAAAGTGCTTTGAGTGGTCATGTAAAGTAGGAAAGCAAACCAGTCCATATAACATTTACTATCAAGAGCAAAATCTCGAGATATCCTGAAGGGCATATAGTGTTATAACTGAGCAAGCAGGGCAGACAGTGGACAAAACTTGTTCTCCCTGGTCTATTTGGAAACCCAAATACTCCATTGAACTGATCTCTGTATGGATGGACAGTTGGTACATTTCAGAAGTGGGTGCGGTTTCAGATAAGACATCACTACTAAAACAAAAGCCAAGAAACAATCTGTTGGAATGCCTGAAAACTATAATTATATTAAATTTTAGAATATTGGTCACAAAGTTATCAGTATAGGTAAGATACAAACACAAATGCAGTCATTAAAGAATGATTCCTGCATAAAATATTAATTCAAAGTTTGTAGCATCTAATGATAGGGCAGCTTGAAAATGAGTAAATAGTGAACAGAAGCCTTGATGACATGTGGAAAATGAACAAGGATATCTTTAATGATCCTTTGAGGGAAACGCCTTCTCAGCATTTAACCCAGCGTATAAATCAGAAGCAGTGGCCAGCTCCCTGTGCTTTGACCCAAGTGCACCACGAGAACCCCAACAATTAGATAATCCGCTGTGAGTAGCAATTGGTGATGCTGAGGAGGAAAAGCTCCTTTTTAATGAGAAATGACTTGACACCTGGTGATCAGCATCATCTGATCCAGCAGTAACCAAAAAGGAAAGTTTGAAACCTGATCTTCAAAGTTGAGAGCGTCTGTCTCCCGCATGCAAAAGACGGGCCTGAAAGCTGAAGGATCTGCCTGATTCTACTTTTAGAAACTCTGTGATCCACAAATAAGCCTGTATCCCAGTGAGGTGCTCTGTTGGGATAATATGATTCTATGAGGTCTTTACTATAAAGCCTGGCCATTCAGGATTTTATATCTGAGAAGAAGGATTTTAAATTCAGTTCTAGGTTAAAAGGGCGAAGACAAACTAATAAGGGAGAAATAATATCTCACTATTAGTACTGTGGCTGCAACATTTTAGGTAATAATTTTAACCTAACTAAAGAAGCAAGCAAGAAGATGAAAGTGAGGATGGTTGTTTTTCTTTGTGTTGGTCCGGTGCCCACACATGGGCAAAATACAGCTTGGCTTAGGCATGTGCTACAAAGAAAACATTCCCAAAACAGACAAAAGGCAGCTTTACTTACTGGAGTCTTCCCAGCTGCAACAGAGCGAGAGGCAGGGTACAGCCTGGTCAGGCCGCCAGTCTGTCACGGCTATTTTATTTATTTTGAAATGAAAATCATTCTTTTATAGCATCACAATTTTTTGCACTAGTTAGCACCTTTATATTTCTCAGTGTAATAAAAATGTCTTAACTTCTGCAAGTGAACCCATCAGTATTGTGTATCCCAAAATACCCAGAAGAGCTGATGGTGTTTTAGCTGCAAAGGGTGGGTGGGCCGGCCGACATCATATTCAATAATATGGATTAAGAATGACATGTCACTCAAGTTCATATGCACGTGAAGCCAGATGAACAAATACTTGTGGCAATATAGTGTAATTACCTACACAGCTCACTGATGCAGTTTCCTACCAGCAGGGGGCAGAATAAGATATGAAACAAAAGAACTAGTCTGCCTACAGTCAACAGTGATGGAGGCATGTCACATCATTAATGTGGATTTTTTTTTTTAAAGTTCAAAAGCTTCTAAATTTTCTAATGCTGCATTACAAACATTATTAATAAAATACAGAAATAAATAACGATATAATGACATCTTGAGAAGGGGTAATATTCATGACAAGCCGTAAAATTATGACAAAAATACCCTCAAAGCTTATGAGTTTAAAGTCAAAATTAGTAAAAACGATAATCAGAGAAAAACATAAAATTTTCTACTATTATGAAGTCATACATATTCAAGAAATCAGAAAGAAATGTAATCAAATTAAAGGCTACATGAAGGAAATTATAACCTCCATATATTCAATATACAGCCACAGACATGTGCAGGCTGAGGAGATTGAACCAGCCTTGCGCAATGAAACCCCAAAATTTCATCGTTTATTCTTGTATATTTTTTTTTTTAACATCTGAGCCTAAACTCACACATTTTGAGTTTTATTTCTTAAAAATTGATCCCTCTCCTCTTGCTCTGTAGTTTTTCTTTTTATGTGAAATTACAGACCTCGAAAATGTCTTCCTTCTTCCATGTACTAAAAATAAAATGGATAACAGAAGCTGTGCACTGGCGACCACACAAAGAGAGATTTCATGTGGCTGGATGCACTTAGTCCTGAGGAGTACTGAGACACTTCTTTTCTTGCATTCTGGTGACTTTTTTTTTTTTTGCACCACTTTGTACGTTTTCTGCTCCAATTTATGTTAGAAATGTCTTCTTTAAAAGGTCTTGGTGCTAACCTTGTCTCTCTCTTTTCCAGGTCATGAAGTCAGCAGTTTAACACAGGAGATGCCCACACTTCCCATTCCCCGGCCAGCTTCTCCTGCTCTTCTGTGAAGACACCGGCCCAGCCAAGAGATAATCTCTTCAACATGGTTCAGCATTGGCGTCTCCTCCCGGTTGAACAAAGAAACAGTTTAAGCTGTTTTATTAACAGAATTATTTATTTACGTGAAAACAGATACAAAGAACCTAAGTATTTTACACTGCTTATAGTAAAAGTCAAAGATTAGGGTGAATCTTGTTTTGGTAGCTCCTCTGTAGCTGCCTGTTCAGGAACTTTAACTTTAAACTTTAAGCCTGAAAGTAGTTAAAATGATTTAACATTTCTCTGTTTTCTATGAAAATAACTTATATTTTCCCATCTTTTGTTCTCCTTTTACAGTATAGGAGTGTGGCACAGCGGGCAGCAGTTATATTTGCTGATTTCTTGATCATGAGCGCAGTGTTTGCACACACTGCAAATCCAACAACTGTACTCCTGGACAGGCAGACCAGTTACGATGCAAGTGCGAAATCTTTCCTCCATCCTGACAAAATAAGGAGAAAAAAACAAAAGACAGAAAGCTGCTTCAGGTCATACTGTCATCAAAACAATGCACCAGTAAAAGGGCTACAAAGGAAAGACCAGAAGTTTAGGCCACTGATTCCTGCTTTCGGTGCTCCATTTTAAATGTGTTTAACTTCGGTTCTGGTTTTGAGTCGTGGCTGTTTTCTCGTTTTGTAGTTCTAGATTTAGTTTATTTCATAAACCTAAGGAGATGAATCACAACACAACATTTGGGGCTAATAGCTGCAGTTTCTCTAATGACCACTAGTCCTCACAGACTTCCCTTGTTGGTTACTTTGCAGTAATTACAAAGTAACTGTATCTGTTCATTGCACTGCACTGCTTAGAGATGAAGCTTGCTAATCAACTAACCAGCTACAAACTTTATACTCCACCATGTCTTTCAACTATCATCGCCAAAATCAACATAACAGTAAAATAAAATAAAAAAAGTTTACATCTAGACATAATTTTCACAACTTTGGGAGATGACGCTGCTCTCAGTTTGATGATAGAGTTTGAAGTTAATTAGTGATAAATCTCACCCCTCTGATGATGCGTTCCACTCGATCATGCGACTGTCCTTTGGGCTGTGCTTTGTAAAGATCTCCAAGGCCAGATCCTCATAGGCCTGCCGCTGTTCAGGATCAAGACTCTCCAGGGATTCCAGCTTAATAAAGGCCTGTGAGCAGGTGCCAAAGGCGCGGTTGGCTGCAGAGCAGACAGCAAGCAGAGAATAGATGTCCACAGGAGGGATCACGTCCTCATACTCACGCAGGTGAAGAGCTTAAAAAAACAAAACAAAAAACCAACAAAATCAATTAATAATAAATAGTGAAAAGTCAGGCTTATGCTGAGTATAGGACAAGTGAAATTACAAAACCGCCAAAGACCAAAAGATATGTAAATGAAAAAATAAAATTGATCATTTCCCAAGGCACTAATCTGCGATCGTTCCTTCATAAATCGAGGCTCAGTGGCTTCACTGCAGCTGATGATTAATGTTAAATTTAGAAGAAGGATTACGGTTAACCAAAAGAACTTTTTGCATATCTGGTAAAAATATGCTTATCTATGCAAAGAATGTTTACACTGTAGACATACGACCATTCAGCTCCATGTCAAGATCTATGAAAGGCCAGCAGACGTGACCAGGAAAATGATTTGCTTCTCACAAACGACAGTGTTTCAAAAGAGAATCGAAAAACGACATAAACACATGAAATTGAACATATGCCACAGCAATATAAAAAAAAGAAAAAGCAACAACCCATTTTTAACTTGTGCTTATGACTGAAGAGTTCTTCCTTCAGTCTCTCCACCATCTGCCCTTTGCTATGCACGTTTGTGAAAAATCCATGTTAGCTGGCACTTATTTTTCAGCTGCATCTCTTTCCTTACTTTCTCCCTGTTGCTTACACCTTTCCTTTAAGTAAGTAAGTAAAGTTTATTTATTAAGCGCTTTTCATAGACAGGTAGTCACAAAGCGCTGCACACAGAGATTAAAATAAACAGTGCGATAAATAGCAAAATGCACAATATACACAATATAGAGTTTAAATGTAAATTAAAAATATAAAAATGTAAAAAGCATTGGTCAACAGAAAGCTTGTTTAAACAGTAAAGTTTTTAACTGTTTTTTAAAGGATTCCACAGAGTCAACCAAACATAGTTGTAGAGGTAGACTGTTCCACAGCCTTGGTGCCACAGACTGAAAGGCTCTGTCCCCTTTCGTCTTCAGACGTGTTCTGGGAGCAACCAACAAACTGAGTCTGTGAGCGGAGACGGCGAGCAGTAGTGTATTTTGTAAGAAGCTTGGATAAATAATCTGGGGCTTGGCCATTTAGTGCTCTGTACGTTAAAACAATAATTTTAAAACGAATTCTAAAATCTATTGGGAGCCAATGTAAAGAACATAAAATAGGAGTGATGTGAGCTCGCTTGCTAGAGCGAGTTAGTAGTCTGGCTGCTGCGTTTTGTATAGCTTGGAGGCGAGAAAGAGATGATTTATCCAAGCTGGTAAACGGGGAATTACAATAATCTAAACGCGATGACACAAATGCATGGACAATTTTTTCCAGTTCAGCTAAGGAGACCATATGTCGCAATTTAGAAATATTCCTTAAATGAAAGAAACAGGAACGAACTTTGACAATCCATTACACCTGATGACTTGTCCAAACTTATTTGTAGAGAAGCACGCACTGTAGACACTCCATGTCTTGCTTAGAGAGAGAAGGGCAAGCCTTTGTGCACCTTTAGGGACACTGTGGCGAGAGCATAAAGGTCTATAGGTAAGGGTGACAGAGAGAAGGTGAGTTCTGTAAACTCATTCCTGTTTTTATAATATTGCTGCTTTTGATGGCTGTTCCTCATGCCAACTGGGAATCTCCTGGCAACGCCCCATTGGCTATAATGAGATTTAGATTAACAGGGCAACATTTTAGCCTAATAAGCAGTCTTGAAATATGTTACACTAAATGAGAGAGTTTCTCAATTATGACCATTATTAAATAAGCAAATAATAACTACAGTAATTTTGGGCCACACTGCTGGTCCAAAAAAAATCCAACAGAGGTAAAGGAAATGAGCTGTAAAGAAAAAAGCTGAAAGGGAAAATGGGAAAAATTTATCACAGTGATTTTTTCATCACACCGCTGGAGCATATGGAAATGATAAAATAGACATTTGGTTAATTGCTCAGCCCTAACACACTGTTTAAAAGACACAAAGAACAGTACAAAACATGCAAAAATGCTCGTGTAGTCAAAAAAAAATATTTTCACTGTCTCTCAATTTCGTACAGTTTAAGAATTCAGCAGATTAAAGCAGCAGAAACAGAACAGCAGAAAGGTTTCTTGTTGGTATTTTGTATTCGACTTAAAGTACAAAACCAAGTTCATTTGCATCAGTTTTTTAAAAAGAGAAGCAGAAAATTCTCACATTTTAGAGAGAAAAACAAAAAAGGTAAATCAATGTGTATATATTAGAATATAAAGTATGATTATATAATGTAAGTAATATAATAAGTACTACAGGAGTGATTTGGCACCTGTGCGCATGGCATTCTCCAAGTAGCCATCGTACAGCTGCCTCTGAGCGAGCAGGAAGAAGTGATATGCCTCCGCTCCTCGCCAGGCATTGTCCACAATGCGATTGTCTGCAGATGTTGCATCTTCCTCCAGCAGGCTAGCAAGTGCATGCGTTGCCTAATTACAGACAAAGATACACACAATGATATGAACACAAACCTCTGTACATAAACAGATGACGTCTTTCCACATAAGCACAAGAATGACTCTTTTCTCTGAAACACATCACAAATAATTTATTCAAACAGTTACAGCAGAAAAATGTCTAATGCACTGGAAAGATTTGGAATAGTACGTGTGTACATGGTTTACCTCCGTCTTCTTTCCTTTGCCTTTGCTCTGCTGTGACGTCTTCACCTGCTTGTGGTAATTTTCCACTAGATGTGCTGCCAGCACGTAGAGCTTCTTCACCCTCAGAGGTCGTGTCCTTTTCTTTGCCTCCTCATCTGCTATCTGCAAACATAAGCCACACTTTCACAAATGTAAAATGGTAAATGGCCTGTATTTATATAGCGCTTTACTAGTCCCTAAGGACCCCAAAGCGCTTTACATATCCAGTCATCCACCCATTCACACACACACACACACACACACACACACACACACACACACACACACTGGTGATGGCAAGCTACATTGTAGCCACAGCCACCCTGGGGCGCACTGACAGAGGCGTATTTTTCTTTCTCAGCAACCTACACTCAGTTGCGTAAAGTGACAAAGTGAAAACATGTTTTCAGAACTTTTGCAAATGTATTACATCAACAAGTATTATTTATTTGCTTTATTTCAAGTTTATACCAGGCCTATCTTCCCGATGTGATTTGTTCTGTGTCAACATAATTTGCAAAGCACTGACTAATCTTTCATGGAACAAACCAGAATCTTTATTTGTTAACTCTTTTCCCAAAAAGATAATATTTGATGACCTCAATAAAAACGTGATCTGACGACCTTTAGTTTCTCTTTTTTTCCCCCAAACGTAGCTGCACAAGCAGAGACCACCCTCACTGACATCTCATGCAAACCCAGTCATTTTGTTTTATAAAAAAAGCCTGAAATATGACAGGAACCATTCAGGAAATATCGTTAAGGGATGCTCCTAGTAGGCTTTCAAGGCGTAAAGAGTTAATACACTTTGGCAAACTTGAGGCAAAGTGTGAGTAAAGGCATGGTACATTTAACTTTTTAAGGACTTTCTAATTTAAGTCCATATTAAATGTAGGACCTAACTTGACTAATGAAAACATACAGCAAAATAAAAATTATATATGTGTTTAAAATTAATCTATAAAGCTGGTTTACATGAAAAAGAATGTTGACTTACCTTAAACATGAGTTTGGCTGCATCAAGAAAATGGTGAGCTTTTCGATACAGCTCCACTGCTTCCAGAGTTTTATTTTTCTCCAAAAGATGTGACGCATATTTTGAAAGGAGAGATTTAATCTCCTTCATATTGTGTGTCCTGGCAAGTTCCACTGCTTTGTTCCACTGCAGGAAAAACATTCAATACAAATAAAAAAAAAAAGTAAATATGTCTTTTTATCATCTTTTTCATGTGGGTGCGAGCTTCCTCCAGGTACTTCCTACTACTGTCAAACGTTGTTCATGTTCATCAAGATAAGTAAATTAGTGTTTCCAAATTGCCTGTAAGTGTGAAAATGACTATTGGTTGTTTGTCTCTCTGTGTTGTCCCTCTGTGTACAATGCCTCCCAGCAGGGAGATTACAATAAGCTATTATTTCTGGGAAGTGCTGAGATTTTCAGTATGTATACCTATAGAATCTGTCACAAAAAGAATGATCAGAACTGAATCTCTCATGGGCAAAAGTTTTTTGTTTTTGTAAATTTATGATTAAACCATAAAATAAAAAACTTTCGAGAGAAAATGGTCATTTAAAAATAATGTATTTCTATAATTATTATGAGAAATCACAGTTTTTAACATGAATCCATGTTAGAACTGCAATTAATATCCCGAATCCAATGGGCATTACTCGGATGTAACACTGCTGTTCTTAATTATCTCGTCACAAAAGCAACAGCAGTGTGTCGTGACGGGTTTGGAGAGCAGATCTGGACAATTTAGGCACAAACACTGTTTTTCAGAGATCTGGGATCTAAGACAACAAGATGGTTACAGGCAAAGTAGCTGACAGCTTGCCTGTTTTTTTGTCAAATGTGCAGTATTAACACAGCAGGAGAAACCGCCCTTAAGGAAGGAAGCTGGGGCTCCTAATGACATATTCTTTTAGAAGAGGAGACCGCCAATAAAGCACAGATTTAACATCCTTTAAACTAAATCTACCTGTAAGACAGCTCCATCCTTGGTTTTTCAGGTGTCGTTCCTATTTTCCTGGGCCAACATTTACACTGGAAGAGTCCAGTGACTTTGAGATAAGCATTCACACCCCGGAGCTAAATATCACTCAGGCATAGGTTGGGAGTGGGAGGACAGCAGGAGGCTCACTGACTGTAAATCACTCAGCGTTGCTCAGAAATTGTGGCGCCAAAGTTTTTCTTTCCACCTCTCACCTGGTTCAGATGGACACACGTATCGACGGCAGCTTTGGGCTGGTTGCACTTCAGGTAGGCGTTCACAGCCTGTTCGCACATGCCAACTGTAGCAAACATCTGACCGATCTCCTACAGCATAAATATAGAAAAGATGTTGAAGAGTGATTGTGATTTAAGGTAACATATTTAAAGAAACTGGCACTGTACACATCTATCTATCTATATATATATTAGGGGTGCAACAATACACAAAATTCACTGTTCGGTTCGGTTCGATACTTTGGTGTCACGGTTCGATATTTTTTCGATACAAAAAAAAATGTTCATGCCTTTTTAATTTTTCATTTATTAAATTTTCACGGCACATTCCGCACCACATCTCTCTGCGTTCATCATTTGTTTGAAGCCAGCTCACCTCCTGCAACTACTTTTCCGAGAATACATGCTTCTTTTGTGGTTCGGACTCCTTCTGACATTACTTTGGAGGTGGAGGAACATCACAGTAATTGCTTAAAGGAGCTTGCTTCTTCGACATCTTTAAGAGTTCTAAACAAATGTCTGTCCTCCTCCTGAAAATCTTATGTATGTAAACACGTGTTGCAACTTCTTATCTTGTGCTCGTTTTTTATTTTGACAGCGAATGCGCACCTGCGGACCACTTATGTGCAGCCCTGGTTATTTCACTTGTCATATTGCAGCCACAGAAATTCTTTTGTCCATGAAACCATAAAGCTGCACTTTCTTTTTGCCTTATAGTCTGATTTGTCATAACTTTTCCGTTTTGTGGTAAGCTTTTCTTTGGCTGTCACTTCTTCACCCTGACCTGTCTTACTTGGCTCAGCAGAACTAAAATATTGTGGCGAGCTCAGACAAGGAGGAGACGGAGGTATCGTTTGGTCTTGCTTCCCGTGAGCTAGCCAGGGAGCACAGCCGTTTATTGACATCTGCAGAAGAACACTGCCGCTAGCTAACTGCTCAGCGCGGAAACAGCACAGCAGCAACAACAACAGCACACAGGGCGCCCTCTGACCCCGGAAGGACACTCCGTCGTAGCGAGAGGGCGTCACCCGTCACTATGGCAACATAAACAAAACATAACTGTACAAACAGAACCCCGAACAGCCCTGACCCGCTACATAGCCCCCACCTAAGGGGTCAGTCGTCCCCGACGACCCCATTACCCCACACAAAGTCCTGCAAATGTCCAAGTGCCTTCTTTTGGCGCACCGGCCGGTCACGACCGGAGGGGGGAAAAGTCACTCGGGTCAGAACATGGGGTGCCACCATCATCCCACTTCTGACACCAATGTGGCGAGCTCAGACAAGGAGGAGACTGAGGTATCGTTTGGTCTTGCTTCCCGTGAGCTAGCCAGGGAGCACAGCCGTTTATTGACATCTGCAGAAGAACACTGCCGCTAGCTAACTGCTCAGCGCGGCAACAGCACGCACAGCAACAACAACAACAACAACACACAGGGCGCCCTCTGACCCCGGAAGGACACACCGTCGCAGCGAGAGGGCGTCACCCGTCACTATGGCAACATAAACAAAACATAACTGTACAAACAGAACCCCGAACAGCCCTGACCCGCTACAATATAAATCCTGCTGCTTTTACACACGCACTCACATAACGCTCAGCGATTCTCTGCGCGATCAACCTCTCACATGTTTAAGCTTGCTGCAGGAGATTTCACTTGTCATGTTTGCATAGTAAGCTAACGATTGATAAGACGATGTCAGAGGAATTGGTGCACAAATTATCATCACTCACCAATACACAGTTCGCGCAATTGCAAAGTGAAAGCAAAAAACAAGCGCAAATTCAAACGCGATTTCAATATGTCACATATTGGCAGTGGCTCACCGATGCCAATGACATAATTACCCAGCTACATTTCCGAAAGAATGCAAAACCATTGACATATATTTTTCCTTCCTACGATAGCCCGACGGGCAGGGCAGAGATAGATTTTGGTAGCCCGACTGGAAGAATCGCTAGCCCCGGGACGTCGGGCAGGCGATTTTGTGAGCCCTGTATCTGATTGAGGAATCACTCATCTTTGGAAAAGAGAGTTTATTACAGAGCAATGGCTCTTTCCAAAATAAAAGCTATACTATATGCTTCTTCTGGGCTATATTCTCAGCAGCATATTAAACATATCAGGTCCCCATAAGAAGAATCATGTGCTAACGGCTGTCTAAATAACTCGGGTAAAGTTTGTAGCATGCGTGCTTGTTGTTTTTGTCTGCTTCCACTTGTCTTTGCACTAGGATGATGTCGGTGTAAATGTGCAGTCATATTTGTTGTGTTCCCACTAGTGCTGTCAGCGTAAATCTCTTTGAAATGACGTTGGCAAATCTCCGTTAACGAGCTACCACAGATGGCCCGTGCATGGGGCTGGACGGCCAACACGTTAATGAGCTAACTGCGCTAACACACTAGCTCCCACCCATGTAATTGAGCTTTGCGTGGCACATCCAACATACTGTTTTACTTTAGTCCATGACGCTTACCTTCAGGGTCATACCTCACATGAAAACCAAAATAGTTCCAAACGCCAGATCTGAATGAGGGTGGGGGAGGTTCAATTTGCCATGTTGCAAGGAGAGCTTAACTTCTGTCTCGCTAGCTTGCCCTGCGCTCAGTGAATCTGCGTTCCACTACTCCGCCTAGGCTGCACTGTCGAGCGCAGATCCACTGAGCGCTCAGCACAGACAGCATCGTCAGAAAGAAAGTTGATAAAACAATTTAAAAATTTATTTTGTATTGTTCGATACATATGGGTACCGAACCGAAAGCACTGTATCGAACGGTTCAATATCGATACGAGTATCGTTGCACCCCTAATATATATATATATATATATATATATATATATATATATATATATATATATATATATATTTGATCCAAGAGCATCTGATTCACCTGTAACAGCTTATGATTCTCTGGCAGAGCAGCGGTCAAACGTTCAAGGCCATCGTAGTCCTCTAGCATGTAGTAGCATTCGGCGAGTCTCTCCTGGTTACGACCCTTAATATAGTACTGCACAGCACTGACCCTTGAAAAGAAATCATATTTAAAGTTTTTTTTTTTTTTTTTAAAAGGGGGAAAAAAAGCTGCGGCTGTTCTCTGCACTTCTCTCCCAATCCAGCTGATCCATTTTGCCAACCAAGAGTTCGAGTGCTTCAGATTAAATCAAATGTTTTCCCAACAATTTTCTCCAACAAGGAGTGTACTTGGATAACGAGTTAAAAATGGTTTACGAAATATAAAAGATGTGAAAATATTAGACAGTCTCCTGCACAGCAGTAAACAATCAGCTGACAATCAATCTGAAAGTGAAACAATAGTCACTACATGCCAGTTCAGTCAGCTCTTAAATCCAGTGTTCTCCGAGTGAGACTGAGCCAGCTGTTCAGACTGACAGACACATCTGATGACTGTATGACAGGAGCACATAATCTCTAAAATGAATAATCACAAACAACAGAGGTCAGAGCCACAATTTGAGGTCTAACAACTGATGACCAGATATACACCTCTCCTCATGGCTGGCATACAGGAGCAGTCGACGCAGACCCTCTCATCTCGTTGCCTCCATGATTGTCTCCATTTTTATTTCGAGTAATGTCTTCCTCAATTACATTCTGCTCAGGATCAGATTGAAAAGGCCTAACATAACATCTTAGCAGCCACTTCATTATTAACATGAAGTGGTTGCATATGTGTTAAAAGTTGTCTGCAGGTATCCAGAGGCACTCGGTTACACAGGACACCTCTAGTTTGCATAAAGTAGCCTGAAGTTCAACTTTATTCAACTGAGAACTGGCCACCTCATCCCATCCGCACAAATGAATGCACTGCAGATCTGATTTGATAGACTATAAAGGATGAAGGATGAAAATGACAGATTCTGTGGGCATGTATCATAAAGTTTAAAAAATGAAAAAATGAAACCAGTAACACTTGAAGATTAGATTGTAAGAGAGAATCAACAACCTCAGAAAAAAGGGGTGAATAAAACTTCAATACCACTTCTGTCTGTCAGCATAGTAGTCTCCAATGGCATTGTTGGCTTGTTCAAGCAGAGCATCATCACTGTCCCCAGAACCACTTTTGAGCAGGGCCAACACTTTGAACCAGTCTCCAAGCTTGATTCTGAGACTGATAGCGAGATCCCTGCAGTGACAGACATGGTCATTTTGCACCATATTTCACAGGATGGGGGAAGAAATATGTACTGGAGCAACATTAATAATTCACTTCACTACAGGAAATTTAAATGGGAGGTAGTAGGGAGATTTTTTTGGGATACCAGAAAAAGCCACTGTACCTGCGATCCATATCCAGGTACATGCGTTCAGCTTCCTCAAACCTGCTAAAGTAAGCCGCCACTTCAGCCTGCTTCATTGGCTCGCTCTGCAAGTTTCCCAGGCGCTTGACAAACTCAATGCCCTGATAGTCTTTGCAACGGACAAAAGCCTGCTCAGCCGTCTTAAGGTCCAGTTTCTGGAGGGCTGCCTCAGCAAGCAGACGCCTGGCAGATTTAGAAAGGAGAGTGTTCTTTGGCTTACAGAAATAATGTAGCACCAAAACATGCAAAGAAAATTTAATCACTGCAAAAGGAAATTGTAGCAGAACACTGAAAGAATGAAAAGGATAAAATAAAGACTTGATTACTACATATATATATTTAAAAAAACAATATTGAATTAAGAACAGAGGTGGAAAGTTTTTTAATTACCAAAGTCTTGGATGAGGATTGTCTTCAATGAACTGCGAAGCTTCTTCAATGCCCACTTTTTCAATCAGTGCCCGACTGTCTCTCAGGGAGCGGATTTCAAAGTTGATGAGGTTGTCTTTGTTTGGTCTCTCTGGATCCTGTAATGGAATATTCCTTATTTAAATGATAATTAAGAATAGCAGTGTCAAATATTTTATTTTGAAATTTCAGTCGCTGGGGCCATGGCATAGTCAATAATTTAGGTGATTGCCAAGGTCACAGTGTCAAACTGCTGTTGGTCAGTCTGACCAGAACCTGTAGCAGTTAAGAGTAATGGTCTGTGCAGTTTGCAGAGCAAGTGAAAACTACTGTCACAGCTCCTATGCAGGGCGATTGAACTGTAGACTGAGTGCAGGATGAGGAACTCGCTGGAAAAGCAGCTGAATGATGTGGATACGTGTTAAAACCGACCTGTCCGAGTCGGCTGAGCTGAGTCAAGATTAGCTAGCTAGCACTGAACTTTCCAAATAAAATGCCTACATATTCACCCTTAACATCTTATAGTCTTTCAAAAACAGACATACTTGTGTAAACATAGTTAAAAATAAATATGACTGCATTACATATTATATTTGGGCTTCATGCAACTTGTTTCAGACATTTACCTTCATGATTTCATCAAGTAGGACAGATTTGATTTCCAGATCTTCAAAGTTGCAGATGTATCCAGATGTTTGGATGGGTTCCTGTTTTTTAAATAAACAAATTACCCTCACTAAGAATAACATTAATGTTAGTGCAGTCTAAGTTGGAGCTGTACATCAGGCATACTACTTAAGGACTCACCTCTGGGTCTAAGTTTCTAAATACATACATCCTGGTCTTCTCCATCATAGCAAACAGATCAGGGTTATCATTTGCCCACTTCATGTCCCAAACATCTTTGCGCTCAAACTTAGATGGATCTCCTGTGGATGGCTGGTTTCCAGTCCCATTATCTGTGGAAGTGTGAACTTCCAGATCCAACAGAGTCATAATACCCGCGATGTCGATTATGGCCAGACGACTGAAGAAAAATAAGCATTATACACGACGACATTAGACTCAAAAATACAACCTAAAATTACTCAGTAAAGCACACCTGTTACTGGTGCTAACCTGTAACACCATAAAACACCAACACTTACCTTGAGTTGCAGTTTAGGGAGAGATAATGGGCTCTGTTGTTCAAAGTGTACTTCTGGACGAGAACAACATTTGGGAGACTGTATCTGTGGAGGGTGCCAGACTCACGACCCTGTGAAGACGTACACACAGTTATTTTACTCTTGATTCCATTATATGGTTCATTGCCAGACTGACGTGGATACAGCAAGCAAAGAAAACATGAATATTCACATATACAAATTATATAAAAAAACATATAAAACAACATATTCATATGAATCAACTCCAGTTATAGCTAGCTTAATCATGTCACAGACCAGCCTCTCAGACTGAAGAAAACTCTGGTTAATATTTGTTTAACTATGAAGAAATGTTTTCACATTCAGACTTTACTTGGGGAGGCTGAGCACAAGACAGAGAGAAAGGAGGCACACAATTCACATGCAATAGTTACAGCTTTAATCAGCTGTATTTGGGGGTGTGAGGTTGTTAAGTTTCTGCGGTCTGTATTTTTGTTCATGTGCATCTTTTATAAATTCAGGTTTGTACATACCACAATCAGGGTCTTATCTGTAGCTGTAATGCAACAGATGGGATCTCGAGTTGCCTGAAATAAAACATAAGTGCACATACACAACGTGAGAATCACAATAATCCATCTTACTTTAAATTATAAAAAATATCCTTTTCTCACCAGTCAGTAGTTAAATAAGTACTTTTAAAGCCATATATCTGTATATTTTAATTGCATTAACAGAAACACTTGAGAGTTCAGAGATAAGAGTGTTTAATTTGAATGTAATCAGATAATAAGTGTTAAGTTTAGAACAGAAGAAGTGTCACTTTATTGAAATGTAAGACAGGAGATACACAACGTTCTTACTGTGAAGGCCTTTGTGAAATCTGGGCTGGTGTCACTAGCTCCAGATGGAGTGCTGTCGATGTGATAGACCCTGGAGGTGCAGGAAGTCAGAACACATGAGAAGGAGCCACAGAGACAGACAGCCAGACAGGCAAACAGCTTCTAGTTCACCTGACGTGACTTGTAATCCAGGTGTTAGGATAGATCTGGCAGAACATTAGTTCACACCAAGCCGCTGGTCTGGAAACTCACATGAATGAAGCCTTTTTATTGCACCGTCATTATCAAGTCTCACACAGCAACAGTGAGACAGTAAACCTGTGGTTTCATCCACTGGCTCACAGATTCTAACACTGTGGTGACCTGGCCTTCCCGTATCTTTCCATGATTTACTCTCTGGCTAATACCTGGCTTTGTTCTATACCCGTCCAGTCCCCGTGACCAGTTTGCAACATGTGAGCTCACCTTTCCCTTCCCTCCTTCTTTGTTCTTGTCACTTGGTTGATCTCCAGGGCAGTCAGTTTTTTTGCCACTCTATACTGCCACATGTAGAAAGCTTCTTTGGATGCAGCGATAACGTGGGTTTTAGTCATGGTAACAAACATTGGATCTGAAGAAATAAAAAAGTGAGCATCACATGAGGGAGAAGATTAAAATATATAACAGCATGGGACTGTGTGAATCTAACAGTGCCAGCTCTGAAAAGATCAAAGCTTCTCCGTGGTTAAAACATCAGGGTCTCAATATGTAAAAGCATGCTGTGCCCTTGAGAGGACCCTCATTTCATACAGATGCTCAAGGTTATTGTGGGTGACAGCAGTAATCTCACAGCACACCTTGAACATTTTCTGCAAATTAAATTTTGTGGAGAAATTCTCAAACAGTCTCCAGACCTACTGTTTGACACACACTTCATTTAACGCTGTTTATCAAGTTGGGATATGCAAAGCCCACTGAGCAACATAAAGGCAGCCAGTGTTCAGTGCTAAAGGAAGCTGGGTGGCTGGAGGTAGGATGTAAGCTATGTCTCTATGAATGTGGTGTGATCTCTCACACTGACTTAAAGACAAACAGTGGCCTTAATCATACCAATGCTGCACCACAAGTATTTCTCATCATATGAAACTCACCGATGTCTATGTATTTTGAGTCAAGTGGTGTCCCGATGGAGTTGAACAAAATCAGGACATACTGAAAAACACAAAATGGAGTGACATTATCCTGCAGGTCAATTTAAAACTTTATGTCATAACAAATTGTCCTCTTTTTTGGGGGTGTGAGCTTTTAAATTGTACATTACCCTCCCATGACTCGCAGATTCTACCTCAGCATCCTCCTGTGTGGCGACGGATTAGAAAAAACAGGAGGCAAAACAGCAGAGAAACATTTGTGATCCTCACACTAGTCCAAATCCACTGTTTTTATTACCTCTGTTGCTGGATTTCTCTAACTCTACAACTATGGCTGGGCGATATATTGATTTTTAAAAGATATAGCAACATAATTTCATAGCAATGTAAAGAATCACCAGTGCTTGTATCCAACTCTCAGAACCTGAAGTTCTGGTCCAACAACAAATAATAACTTAAAATTTTAGCAAACAAGGTTTTGCAGTTGGAGCACACTGAGAAGGAAATTACTCTTCAAAGCCAAGGAATTAAAAACAATCATTTTTATCACTCAGAAAATGGCATGTGCCTTATTCATGTTTAAACCCTGGCCACATTTGCAGACTATAAAGTTGGTAACTTTATGCACCAATACTCTACACAACACATTTTAATTATCTTTATCTTAGTTACACTGCATAAAAACTTAAAAACAACAATTAATAAATAAAAACAGAAATAACAAAGTAACAAAAGAAAATTTTTGTTTTCATACATTCTCATTACATCTGACATTTATTGAATCTACATGAGTTCTATTAGAGAAGTTAACTTAATGTTAACCTGTCTATGTTCAGAACTTAATTTACTTTAACTCATTCAGTATTCCTTATAGGGAATGCAATGTGGAATGTGTAGTGTAAAAATGATTTATGCTGTTTAGTTATATTTAAGTTTTTGTTAAAATTTTTCTTATGTCATTTTTAATTTTGTTAAAATAACTTAACTCTGGGTATAAATTAACTCTTTGTTTTGCAGCTCTTATAGTTAGCTAATTTGTTAGCATTTGTTTCCCCCGTGTCTCTAAGTCGGTCTGATGGAATGTAAAGCCATCTAAATAAACCCTCTCTGTCTCTGTCTCTCTTTCTCGCTATCCAACCATCCATCTAATTTTGGTCCATATCGCCCAGCCCTTCAGTATGAACCTTAAAGATACTTTTTGTAAATTCTTGTGTTTAAGAATTATTTTTAAACTTTCAAAAATAACAAAAATAAAAATTATCAGCACAATTTAAAGAAATAATATCATATAGTAAAGTCATAGATCTATGACTTTACTTCCAAAATGTGCATGCTGTGTTGAAGAGAAAAACTAGTTAAATTAGTGCTCTATTTTCCAAATAGCACCAGTAGAAGACTAGCACTGTAAGTCTGTGGAACCTTTATTTAACATATTCTTATTTGCAGTGGTGGCCAAGGAAGAGGCAACGCCTGGTGAGAAGCTAAAACATAATATCAAAAGTTACACTGTAGCACACATCAGAGAGCAGAACACACCCACTTGTAAATGGCTTCCCCCTGGTGGCAAATTTTTCAGTAAAATTCTGCAGAGGGTAATTACAAAAAGTACCTTTAAAGTCATACAGAGTAGTAATTTGTGTATTAAAGTAGTCTGTAGTGTTTGAAAACAGCAGAGATCTGTCAGTTGGTTGCTTCTACTATCACTTTAAGGTCATGTAATCTATAGGCACTCATACCTGAGGCTGGGTGTCATCTGCCTTGCTAGCCAGGATGCAGAAGTCCCCAGAGGTGGTGATGGACATCAAGCTTTTGACATACTTGACAAACTTCTCATTGTTTTTAGTGTCCCAGAATACCACGCAGTACTCTTGGCGTTCTGGCTTTGTGTAGGCGTACACCACCGTGCTGCAGCAGTAGCCCCACTGTTACAAGACAGAAAAAGGATGGATAGATACAGCTAAACCCAGACATATGATCATAGACTGCTTAGCTCTACTGTTTTAGCTATCAAAGCAGATTAAACCTTCCAAACAATGATAAACCTAGAGATTTACCATCATGTTCACCAGGGCAAAAGACATTTTTCATGAATCACATGTGTTGGCATGCACCTTATAATCTGGTCTAATGTTGGCAAAGTAGATAAAGGACTCCACAGCCAGGGCAATGCGCAGCCCTCCTCCCTCCCAGGCAACTCCTGACATCTGCTTCCCAGGCACTTTGAGAGTTCTAAGATGCTGCACAGACAAAGAAGATCATTAACGAAAAAAATGTCACACAACTTTTTAATATCACTTCAACTAACCAAACCTGTGAAGTACAAACATCCAAAGAGTTCTTCTCAGTAATCACAATGGTTTCAGTCCAAAATGTGCACAAAGTTAAAAGACAGTGTTTGGCTGTCTTTAAGAACACTGTCTATCCATTTTCTGACACTTATTTCAAAGATATCCAGACTTTATTCTTTAGTAACTACCAACAGTGGTCAAAGGTGACAGCAGAAGTACATTTTAACTCTCCTCACCAAAACAGACTGATACAGCATCCACATCCACAATACTGATGCTGCACCGATCCATCTCTCAAGCTCTTGCTGGCTTGTACTTGTGGGTGGAGTCCAACACCCACTGGGACTGACTAATAGACTGCACTACTGCTTCCCTGGAATCGTCCCTGTACATCTATATCCAGAGCTTGGTTTGCATTGCTGACAAGCAAGTGAAAACAAACAAAACAAAACAAAAAACAACAACAACAATAAAAAGAAAATTGCTGTTCTAATTCCACTGTCTAGAGACTTGCAGGAAGACTGTTATCTTTATAAACTGACTCTTTCATCAGACCTGTGGAATATGAAATGCCCATTTTTGTATATGAATAAGAGTGGTTTTTCATCTTTTTCAGGTTTTTTAAGTTTCAGTGTTTCAACTATAAACTTATTTTCTTGAAATGACCCATCGGTCCCCTACACAAAGCTAGCTTAAAAGAAAAAAGTGTGCATTTGTAGGAGAGATGGTTGAAGACAAACTAATTTGGTGTAGTGGGTTTGTTTGCTTGTTGCTGCAGAGTAAAATCTTCTTTATCGATTAAATCCGTTCTATGGTACAGACTCTCCTCAGTACTGAGATCATGCTGATATTGTTGCCCTTTCGTAGATTACTGAGGATTACTGATTATTGTACTAAGCAGTACAAAATGTGTTGAAAGTCTAGATAAAATTATGTAAGTCAAAAATCAGGCTCCTCTGATCAGTGAACTTTGAGCCAAGATTTCCAACAATATCAGCTCCCCATGCATGCTTAACCTGGATCCAAATGACAGTACCAGATGGTATATAGAACAGCAAAATCCCATCTTATATCAAAGCCATAATGCTCACCTCTCCAAACGGAGTGTAGAACTGCACCACATTGAACTCTTTCTCCATTGCACCTCGAAGGGAACCGGCCACTGCCAGCACACTGCCACAGTGGTTCCACTGGATACTGACCACATTCATCAGAGTATCAATGCACACTGGGTCTGAAGAAAAGGGGTATGAGCACCAAAAAAAGAACTGTAAAAAGGTTTAATTTAACACGAGTGACGAAATTTGAAATTAAATTTTGTTTTTGTGGCTTACTTTCATCGCTTTCATAACGCATGATCTGACACCTTCCATTGTCAAAACAGATGGCGAGACATGGACAGTCCGGCTCGACGTAACCCCCGCTTCCTGCATACCAGTGGATACCTGCTATACTGACAGCTCCAGTCACATTGACAAGACAGCTGATGGTCATTTTCATCTGAAAGCCAACACGAGTCAATAAGAGTTAGCATATATCCTTCCTCTGCTTGAGTCACAGTGAAGTAAAATAAAAAAAATAAATATTATAGTTGCATTATTTAATACTTTTATATGCACTTGTTTTATATCGAGTCTCAGCTGGTTTTCATGTTTATTTATGGTCATGCTAGTTTCTGTCATACTTTATCACAGTGGAATAGAGGCAGAGATGGGGATGGAAACAATTAAGGTAGCTAGAAAACTAGAGTTTATGACAATTCATTAACTTGCTCAACTATAAGGAACTATAACTATAAGAAAAAACAGCATTATGTTCAACTCTGAATCATGCAAAGCTATTCTAGTAGCATACAGAATTAACTGTTTTTAAGCTTACAAACTTACTATGAAGTTTCCTTGATTGTCATAGATGTGTACTTCACCATTTGCCATGCCGAAGAGGAGTATCTTGCTGTCCGGCGACCATGCCACATGAGCAAGCTGGCTTCCCTTTAGCTCCTTACCCCAAATCCGATTTCCTTAAGAGATGAGGATATATAATAAAGGATATATTCATATTTACATACTCAGAAAATTCCACAAATATTATTTTTGTTAAGTAAGCAGCAGTTTACCATCTACAGATCCAACGATGACAGCCCCATCTTCATACACAATACAGATCTTTTGACCATCTGCATTCCAGCTCATGCTCCTCACTACTGACTTGTTCCTGTTGTTGATCATCTCTTCATACCATGCACCTTAATAGACCAAAAAAAAAATGTTAAAGACATGTTTTTTTGTTTTTTTTTACCTGTTTCTGTATTTTGCCTGCATGCAGTAATGATCAAATAATGCTAATAAAGAAAAGAACTAAGGACATACTTACTCTGTCCGGCATGTGGTTACCATTGGGTCACGCTGTACCCAGACACAGAGTGAAAGTATGTAATTGAGCGTGACTGCCTGACAACTTGGGCTTGGCTCAGCGCAAAAGAAGGACGACCTCATTCTCCTGTGGATCCACCACCCATAAGAGGGGGCATAGGTATCTGATGCCATGTCGACTGGGTCACACCCAAGGTCAATGTCAGGGTCAGAGGCTCTAATGGCTCGCTCCCCAATTACTAAAACTGCTTATAAGGACATTAAATCTCACCTATCTGATGAGGAAGGAACCTGAGCTACTGTATGAGTTCGAAACCAAGTGTGAACCAGATTGTGGAAGGAGCCCTATGAAGCTTGGCGAGCTTGTGGGATTCTGAAGGAAGTAACCTGGAAGACACTGGCAGGATGTGGGCTGTGAGATCAACTTTCAACGCATACGGATCAGTATTTAAAGTTTTACTCTCATCATCCACTGGAGCACAAACTGGGTGTCATCAGGACACTACAACACAGATACAGCGGCCAGAGAAGCAGAAGAACATCATATCAAGAGGGCCCTGAGTAAATGTGCTTATCCCAGCTGGATATTTGTCAAAGCTGGGAAGGAACCTAAAGAAAGCTCCGAGCAATCCAGGAGAGAAAAAAGACAACTGCTGCCCAATCGAAAACCTTTAGTGATCTCTTATGTGTCTGGAGTATCGGAACAGCTGAGACACGTTTTCTCTAAACACCGTGTCTCTGTGGCTGTCAAAGCCCAAAACATGCTGTGCCAAAAACTGGTCCACCCCAAAGATCGGGTTCCCCGGCACAAACAGAGTAATTCAGTGTGCGCTGTAAAGTCCCAGGAGGATTGTCATGATTTAAACATCGGGGAAGCCAGACAATCTCTGGCTAAGTGGATGGCACAACACAGACGAGCTAACTCCTCAGGCCAGGACAATGATGAGGATGTACACATCCTGGACAGGGAGGAACGCTGGTTTGAGCGGGTAGTCAAGGAGACCATTTACATAAAAAGGGAAAGACCATTTCTGAATTGATGGGAGGCCCTGAGGGTGCGTCTTTCACCATCTTACAATGCTTTAATCGAAGGTACTACCCAACTCTCTGTGAATGGTACTCATGGCCACTGATCAATTGCCATTGATCAGTAGTTCATGAACGGTCATGACAATTTGCATATTAATGATCAAGAAACGGACCTCACAGTCCTTTGTATGTCAGTGGTGCTAGTTTCATAATGCAAATGTACTGTTTACAAGCCTGGTGAAACCTGCAGCCAGCTGAGACTGAAGAAGTCACTTAGATGAGTGATAAAACGTTTCTCCTACTGAAGACGCTACATCAACATGAACAGAATCAACACTTGGCTAGCTTGGGAACGCCTGAGTCTTCTCCTGGAAGAGCTTTAGCATGTGGTCAGGGAAAGGGAGGTCTGGGTGTCTCTGCTTATACTGCTGCACCAGGAGCAGCAGTACAAGCTGGATGGAATAATCACCTCTATAAAGCATCCACACAATGATGAGTCCATTCTGATCACTGGTCGTCAGCTTTTCATGCTGTTCATTCCACGTGACCACTTGCACTGCACCTGCATGGGAGGCAGTTATTGAATATTAGATCATTTTCTGATGTCTCATTTTAGAATTGTGAATACTAATATCCTATAACTAAAACTGGCCAAAAAATACTTAATACAAAATAACTCACCACTGTGTCCCTCTAAAGTCTGGTTCATTGAAAGATTACTGGGTGCAGCAAGACCTTTAAGTTTAGCATCATCTGTTTACAAAGGACGGTAAAAGAGATCAGATCATCACCAAGTAACTGTAGTTCCAGAGGTGTTTATAATGGTTAGCAAATATACAATCATGTTTCCCAAAATAGGTTTGGACAAGTAAATATGAAAGTAATGATTTAAAAATCATGCAAAAAGATCTACAAAGACAATAAGACATAAGATGCTGAAACTGATCAAATTTTGTTTGTTTTTTCTCTTTTTTTTTTTTTACTTGCAACCTGTTTAGGATATACCTAGTCTCTTGCCCTGTGAAAGTTGGTGTAGGTACACCAACTGACCCTGAATTGGATAATAAAATCACAATATTATGCAATAAATGTCCAAATGTATAAATTAATAAAGAAAAATAAAACATAATTTAATAAAAGGGCTTATAAAATGCAGCAGACAAAAAAAACACTAATTTCATCAATCATTTCACACATTTTCTCAAACATTAAGAAACAGTGGCCCTAACTAACAACAGCAGGTTGACTGAACATAGCGGCACAAGAGCTGAGCCAACAGTATTATGAAAGTGTAAAACGATTTCCAAGACGCTTTAAGAGCATTTCAAAATACCTTAAATCCGAATCACATTTGCATTACATAACAACTTGGACTGTAACAAATGCACACAGCTGAATGTATGGGGTGTTATTCGTCATTGCGACAATGTGACATCAATATACTGTAATGCTACCAGTGACAAGCAGGTTGTTTATGCAAAATAGCTCTTAGGTACACCCATTAGGTAAACCTATTCAACTATCATTTAACATAAACATATCATCAACCAATTAGACGGCAGCATCAATTAGTCAATTTAGTCACGTAGACATGGTCAAGACAAACTGATGAAGGATGAATGGAACACTAAAGATGGAAAAGAAAGATGATTAAAGCTCCTTTGAGTGTGCCATGTTTTACTGAGACCCTGTAAAGCCAATCAAAAGGTGGGATGCTGTTTAAATTTTTAGTTTTGGAGGATAATCTTACATTAATTACCTTGCAGTCGCACATTAAAAAAAGAGGACACCTGGTCATCCTAGTTGCACGTGTTTATAGTTGTTAACGTTAACGCAAATCATTGTTTACTTTCTCTAACCATCAAAGGGTTTCTCTGAGGTGCAGGAAATCCTTCTGTGTGCATGCCTCTGTTAGTCGTGCACCTTTTTAACTATCTTACCTGTCTGAGTCTCCAGCTTCAGTACTCTCAGAAGACCATCGTCTCCTCCGCAAGCGATGAAGCCTTGATCTTTGTTCCAAGACACACATTTTAGATGGATATTATTGGGAATAGCGATCTACAAGACACGGGAGATAACTGTTACCCAACACTACGTCCTCCTGGCGTACTTGTGGCCAGTGAGCTGTGTCAGATAACTGCGAACTTACCTTTTTGCTGAGGTATATAAACATGGTTGTGGCGATAATGTTACATTACACAAATAACAGGCACATTGAAATTTCCAGGCTCCAGCATTTGGTGAATGTGACGATTACTTTAGCATAGATTGCTGACTTAGCTAGTTAGCGGCTAGTGTTAAGTGGCCAATGGTAAACTGTTACCGTCAGCTAGAGACGTTCATAAAATCATGACTCACAAATTTAAAGATTCCCTGCAGATAAAGTACGTTAAATCAGCAAATATATTGGAAAACAGTTCAAAATCGATGTTTCGTAGCTAATGGTGGCTGCCTTGGGTGCTCAGAGCCTGTAGCTTCCCTCGGTCTCCCGTGGTAACGGTAAATCGGAAACTGGGAGACTCGGTGCTCCCTGGTAGTTGTAGTTTTTTTATTAGCTGAGGCGAAAGGCATTGGACAGCGCTTCCAGTCATGTTTGGTAATGTATTTTCTCATGTGCCCAAAAGATTATTCAAATACATTTAAATATTTAAGTTATTACATATTAAAAGACAAAAATATAACATTTCCTGATCATAGACTGTCTGATAAAGATTGTTATCAGACAGTTAAAGTGTTAAAATGAATGATAAATTTGTAAATAACACAATATAAGAAATTTTAAATCCTTTGTTTCAGAAAATTTATTTTTCATTTGCCACTAAATACCCTTTACAAAATCAATATACAGACAGTTAAGTACGAATATACATTATGTCATGCACATGGTCGTCTATTTAAACAGCACATGTATATAGAGTAAGTCAGGTTTTTAAAACTTTTCACGAAAACAGACTTTCATGGCCAAGTGTGCAAAGTACTGGAAGAGTTGGTAATACTTAAACTCTTTGAACTACTTTCCATCTCCTTCAAACAAAATAGTAATTACTAATCACATTTGTGCAAGCAAAACAATAATTATAATCATAATAAAAAGGTTATCAAACAATCCAGGTATCAAAGGGAGGGGTATAATAAATCGTTGTGATGTAACATGCCATAAGCCTGTTGAATCAGCCTTCATTTTTGGTCTTTTTTAGAATGCTGCAATCTGACGGACAACTATAAAACTCTTGTTACATAAGAGATTAGCTTATATTTTTCTGCTATGGAGGCTTAGTGTTCTGCCAAGAGCTACACTGCACGGACATAGAAAAGCTCTCAAAGTAGCGTATGCACAATAGGAAAGTAATAGGCTGTCTACTCAATAAACAACAATTATAGAAGCAGAGATGTTTAGTTGACTACATGTTGATAAACAAGTTGTCATCCATATTTGAATAGGAACCCAGGTATATGTAAACATGTACACCAGTTTTACCTGACTTTACAGCAAGAAGTAAAAACAGATTGGGCAGCAAATTAAAAAAAATAATCATATTTAATATGACAAAAATCAAAACCACGCACACTTTCACTGAAATGTTAACATTCCAGTTTACAGATGTTTACAGGTTGACTCCCATGGGTCGTGAAGCTGGATGTAATGCATGCCCTGCACTTGTCCTCTGATGGTATTGATGCTCTTAATATTGCTGGTGGCTTTCAATCTGATTCACTTTGTCTGAGAGTTCATCGAGTGAGACACAGAGTCAAAGAAAAAGCAAGTTTTGACTTAACCTTGAAGTGACTGAGTGGGCTCTTTTGCATGGAAACATAATCCGTTTACATGAGAAGACAAAGTTTGTCCTGTTTTTATGAATTAACAACAAATCTTGTTCGAGATTTGAATACTCAGTTTCATGGGAGCAACATTAGCCTCCCTACTTTGTTTAGATTTGAAACACCGGGAGATCCTTGTGTCTTTGAGTAGAACCTTTGAGTAGAACTGATGGTACTGTTTTTTATCATTTCTGGAAGAACATCAAGATATGGTACCAATCACCAGTTAGTGGAACAAGGATATGGGACAGGTGTGTGAAATATATAAATGCTTTTTTAAAATTTATTCATTTGTGTTACTGAAACAATGAAATTTTGATTTAAAATGACGTATTTCTATAAAAAAATATATCAGGATATTTAATGCCCCTGCTCAGTTTTTTCAGTTGCTAAGATAGTTTGGCTCGGGCTGAGACACAAAGTAAAGACAGATATTTCTTTCATTTTTAAGAAAAAGGATATGCTTTCTGCTCAGCTCCTGAATGGTTGACTGTACTTTTTTCTGGAACACAATCTGAGCTTCACACATGCAGGCATCCTCGGTTATTTCACTCCTCATTTCCTCTGAAAGAGTAAAATAAAATTATTGAGACAGTCAAATAATATCACAGGTGTTTTTTCATGTCTTCTCAGCTCTCCACTTGTTTAAGGATCAACAGCAGCAACCAACATGTTTTAAACCTTTCAAAGAATCAGTGCTCAATAAGTAAACTGTTTTAAAGATTAATAAATCTTATGAATCTTAGATGTTATTTTTAATAAAAAGAGTTGGTGGTTATTGATAAGATGATATGCATCAGAAGAACCAACATGATTTGTCCTTTGTGAGGGAGATCAGATCATAAACATGGATTTCATGACATATAATCAATGCTTAAAGAAATACTATTCACATGTACAACATATATGTACTACAAATAGCAATGAAAAAAAAAAAAGAAACAAGAAACAGTAATAACAGGTAATAACTCCAGTCAAAGATTTTTCTTTAGTTGGGCCAGAGTTCTCCATCACAAAATTTCCACTCCAGTTCCAGCATCTCATGTCATAATCTTTGCTGGACCAGCACATGTAATGCTTGCCACTGATCTTCGTTAGCTGTAGACTTTTCCACAAAATGAAGGATGCAAAATGAAAAACACAAAACATTAATACATAGATATCATTGCAAAAAAATGTAAACTTAAATGGGAAGATTCAGTATTATAGGCTTGACCATGTTCCCAAGCAGATACAATGGAATTTATTATATCTGTATTATAGACTGTATATAAAGGATGGCATGACATGTGCTGTTACTCATGGGTTTTGACTGCTGATGTTTGATTGTTTGTTTGCTTAGGGGGTTGAGTTTTTTCTTTTTTGTTTTTTGACAAATAAAGAAGGAGGGCTGAGTTATTGGCTAATGCCATTAAGCTTGGTTAGTAGTCTACATCCATAAACTGTACAGGTCTGTACATTTCAGATTTTTCTTTATTCGTTTGGTCTGCATCACAAAGCAAGTTATATCCTTTGTAGGTTAATTCAATTAAAATGCTCCAAAAGGCACCAACAGAACAAATACAGTCAACATGTTCAGTTCTATGACTCCAATTTGCTAGAGGTGAGCCTATCAAACACCAATAGGCCATCGCTATGACCAACAAACATGAACTGCATCAATGACCAGAATTAACTGTTGGTCAGATGGAGTCTATGTTGCCACTGCATTAGGTAAATTATCCATAAGGCATATAACAAATATCACTCATGTCAATGCTTATGTTAAATAGCAATGTCCTCCCTACCCTCAGGTAAAGTGGGTGCTCAGATAGATGTGGTAGAACCTGTGGGATTTCCAATCACTCAGACACCAGGGATCACATAATAGGTATAAATCTTTGAGCTCATCCAGATTTTTACATACAAATTCCATTTAGGAAAATAGTGAAGCCTATAGACACTGTCAGAGAATATGACTGTAAATACAAATATAATACTGGCATCTCACCTTTGAGGGCTTACCGAAACCATGTGCCACATCTCTTAGTAAAACAATATTGCATATCCACCATATCAGTTGCACATTACAGAAAACCTAGGCTTGAAGATTTATGCTGACAAAAAGGTAAAATTCTTACGGGAACATGTTTTCTGGTCTGTATTCAACACATATCCTTCTCGACACTTGCATGTGTAAGAAACACCGTTGTTGATACAAATATGCTGGCAGTCATGTCCCTGAGCGCAAGCATCTGAACCTGCAATAATATTAATTGACTTGGTTATTCTGTCAACCGCAGCTTTGTTCTCATTCTCATAATACGAGGCATGGCTTAAAAAGTTATCCACTCCCACTCAGTTGGAGAGAAATCCATTTAAATTTGGCTGACCTCCCCTGAAGATTATCTTCTTATGCACCTCTTGTCAAATGCCACTGTTAAGTTTCGGTCACTCCCGTTCTGACGATGTGCCAGATTGAATTTGCACTTTCAAAACGAACCTCAAGTATGCACAGAGAGCAAACATCCAATTCTTTGTTAAACTGACCAGACTTTCATTTTGGGAATCATTACTGTTGATAAGAGCTGGCGCCTCTAAAACCTAGCTCTTATTAACAACAGCGGAGGGTCTGAAGTATCAAAACCTACAGGCTTCAGGTTAATAGTACAACCATAAGGACTTTTGTTATTTTTCTGGCATTCACAGGGACATTCACAATGCCTGCCATTGTGCCAGCATGTACCCATGCACATTGGATTAAGAAGAAGGAGCCAATTCTTGATCACCAAACAATTCTGCCAAATTAGTTCTCTGCAAATTTGTCCACTTCCTTAAAATGTTATTCGAGTTAAAGCATCTCATGCTGCTTCTAGGTGTGTTTTACAGGCACCATCCAACCAAGAGATGATACTAGTAAAGGCCCTTACAGCCTCTTGGTTGGCTTGAAACCTAACATATGTCACAGATGGGCTGGAGGCAGACCTGAGGTGCACAAGAAGATTACTTTAAAGCAGAAACTGTACAAATGTACATTCTTATGAGCTTTTTATGAGAGGTGTCACAGAACTTTTTGATGACACATTAACATTAGGTCCCCCTGAATCATTTTTCTAGCATTATATATCATGCATAATACTTTTGTTTTGTACCTTTCTTTCCAAGCTCCTTAGACTATAATACATTTGCTCCACAATTTCTTGAATCTTTATGGCATAACAAAATATTCTAAGAAATTTAAAAACAAATCTTTCTTACGTGAGCAAGTTTTCTGATCCACGTTCAGCACATATCCCACTCGACATTTGCAGATGTATGAATTCCCACTATTAACACATATGTTCTGGCAGTCATGTCCCTGGGCACACGCATCTGAACTGGAACCTGAAAAGAAACACTCATCCCCTCAGCACCTCATGATAAAACAAATAATCAGTTGTCTGTATAAAGAATACTTGGTTAGGCCTCAATCACAAAGGCTTAGATACCAGTCAGTAGCCCACTGCCAACCACCAGTTACTATGGAAAAATGTGTGTTATCCGGCCAATTGGCAAATATTTCCTGACTGTTGCCAGATGAAATAAGAAAAAAAGATTGTGCTGCACCAAAAACCTCTTTGTGATTTGCTAGCCAACTGCCATGGTTGCCCACAGTCTGCATGAAAGATTTTGACCTGTCTGCAAACACTCCCTGTTTACTCTCCAAATTGCAGTGAAATTAGAAAATGTTAAAATCTTACTTTGAAGGAAAACAGTCTTTATTTCAAGCTTGCATCAAATCACACATCTCTATCACTTGGTGAGCAGTTTAAGATTATTTGCAGACAAGTCAATTCAATTCAGTTTTATTTATACAGCATCAAATCACAACAGGAGTCACCTCAAGTCTACTGGTGGTCACGGCAACTTGTAAGAAACTAGAGCAATCACTAAGAGGTTTTTGGTACAGCACCATATAACTCTTTGCAGCCTATTTAATACTAGAGACTACCAGCAACCTTCAGAAACCCCTCACCAACTCCTCACACGACACAGTTATCTCTAGCGAGTGGCATGTAGCAATCAGTTTCACAGTGACTGACAATCACTTGCAACTGATCAGGAATACACATTTTTTCACTTCTAACTGATGGTGTTCAGTCAGGGAAGCGCAGAGAGCTGTGTAACTCAAATCTCTTAAATCTTTCACTGAAAGAATAGAAGTAATTTCAGATCAGAACAATAGACCATGTGTACAAGAGATGATGAGTTTTGCTACACTAAAGATGAAAAACTACACTCTGGTGAAGTACAGCAGTTTTGTGGGCATGCTTTGAAATGCTGGATCACACCACTGATACCAAACAGACATACTGAAAAGTCTTACGTGAGCATGTTTTCTGGTCTGCATTCAAAACATATCCCACGTGACATTCACAGAGATACGAATCGTCACTGTGGACACAAATGTGCTGGCAATCATGTCCTTTTGCACAAAAGTCCAACCCTGTAAAGAAACAGCTCCACATCTGACTGACTTATACTGATGACACGATCCAATCCACTTCTGTTGTTAAAAACTCTCCTTTAGTTTATGAAAAACAAACATATTGAGATTTAAGTTTCTTACGTGAGCATGTTTTCTGGTCTGGATTCAATGTGTATCCCATTTTACATTTGCACATGTATGAATCACCAGTGCTGAAACAAATGTGCTGGCAGTCATGTCCCTGGGGACATGTATCTGAACCTGGAAGAAAAAAACTTTAACATCTACCTGGTTCAGTCACAGAGTTCAACAAAGCAGACTCTGAAGCAAAACCAAGACACATCTGAATTGTAAGGATCCAGGTTCTCACGTGAGCATGTTTTCTTATCTGGATTCAATACATATCCCACTCGACATTTGCAGATGTATGAGTCATCACTGTTAACACAAGTGTGCTGGCAATCATGACCGTGGGCACATGGATCAGAACCTGAAAAGAGATCACACGTGATGTGATGTTTTATATAATCAGAGCTAAGCTTTGGCCTTTTGGTGACTGGCAATTTTGCCTTTTAGAGTTAATGTTAAAAGACCAAAACAGAATAGTTCAGTAAACAATACATGAGAATATTAGCTTTATGCAGTCCTTGCCAAAGTGAGTTAAAAATATTTTCCCCTGTGGTCTGTCAGTTCCTGTCTACCAAACTTGCTGCCATTAAAAATAATAACAACAAACAACCTCATCCTTATTCTGGGAGCATGAAAAACAAAATTTCTTGATCACAAAGGCCCATTATATAAAATTTATTCTTACGTAAACATGTTTTTGATCTGAATTTAACATATATTCCTCATGACATGTGCAGAGGTATGGATCATTATCACTGGCACAAATATGTTTGCACTCATTTTTCTGGTCACATATCACAAATCTGAAAAGAGTCACTTGTACAGTTGCTTGTATCTTTAGCCCCTGAACGTTATTATGGGTCAGTATTTTATAAATAAATGTTAAATGAAGCTGGCACTCCCAGCTTAATGTCCTCATCTGGCCATCCCTACATAAACTGAGCGACGTGCATATGGAGAATTGTGATTCACGATTCACGCACTTACATCTTCTCGTAACTTTGTGTGTGTGTGTGTGGGGGGGGGGGGGGGGGGGGGGGGGGGTGAAGATCTCTGTCTAAATAAATAAATCTGGGTAAATTCCCAGATGCAAGATAATTCTTAATTTTATTGGGGGGGGGGTCATAACCCACCTAACCCCCCTGGAAATTTCACCCCTGGCATACATCTGCATGTTTTCTGGTCTGCATTCAACATTAACCCATCTTGATACATACCAAGGTAAGAATCTCTATTGACAGCAGCAGTTCCTGAACTTGTGGCGCTTATTACAGGCGCTGTCATGTGCTCGATGCCTTAGCTTGAAGTCTCCCTTAAACTGTTTGCTCTGTGATTTGACCACAGATCTCAATCAAATGAGAGGAAACATCAGTTCTTATGTGTGCTTCTTCTTAGTACTGGTTTCTAATATTCACCTGACAGGCCAAAGTCTGAAGGTCGGGATAGATTTTACTTACTTCCAGACCATGGGAAATACAATGTGCTGAAAGGTTAAGGTGAGTTTTTTTAATGTCCAAACCCAAAAATCAAACTCAGCACAATTAACAACATTATTAATAAATATGAATTCTCAAAAGCAAATCAATTGATAAAAAAAATCATATACTTACGTGAGCATGTTTTCTGGTCCGCATTCAGTACATATCCAACTCGACACTTGCAGGTGTACGAGTCATCACTGTTGATACAAATGTGTTGGCAGTCATTTCCCCGGGCACATGGATCTGAACCTGGAAAGAAACACGCATTCACGTTTGAGTGAAAGAGTTTTCAGTTTACAAATAACAGCTAAGAAGGCTTTTCTGCACTATTAGAGTTTGTGCCGCTCATTAATGCAGGCTTTCACCATGCCCTGCTTATTTAATTTGTGCTGAATAGTGTTTGTCCTAATCTATTTAGAGCAACCCAAAACATTAGTAACAAGAGTTGGTATGCAGTGTGTGTGTCTTCAGAACAAAGTGCCCAAACCAGCTAATGTTCAAAAGGAGTTTCACAACATGTGAAATTTTGAAATAAGTTTTCCTTTCTTATCCAGATTACAGTTAAAAAATATAAGTTTTAGTTGTGTCTACTACTGTGGTAGATGGGACGCATACAGCCAAAATCCAAATTTCATATGGTTAAAAAAAATTATTTCATACATCTATCCATTTTGCTTGCTACTTATCCGCCTTAGTGTAGATGGGTGGGCTTTAACCTGGGAAGTATACCTGGGACGGATCAGCTTTAATGAACCATCCATTTACAAAACAGATGAACAGCTCAAGATATTTTCGAAAAGTATTTCCACAATCATCCAAAATTAATGCAATAAAGCATATAAATCCATCTACTTTGTCAGTAACAAAGCTCTAAAACCGACCTCTTGACTTGGATAAAATTAACAGTTCCTTAAAATGATCCATTCTTAATGACTGTTAGCACAACACAAATGCTTCCTGCACCTCCTTCTCTGCAATTTTCAGTTTTAATATCATTCAATATAAAATAAATCAAATCTGAAATAAAGTTTCAACCTACCCCCCTTAGAATCATCTTATTTTATAGGAACTTTTTTCCAAATTCCTTGTAATGTGAGCACCCAGATGGGCCTGGATCAAAGAGAGTCTTGGGATCAGTGGATGATCCAAGTATGAGCCAGCAGATGAGTTCACTGTACTAAGCACAATAGTCATGGATGTTCTGCTCTCAAGTTTAGTAAATATGAGTTTATATATACTCCCAATGCCTCTGTTCATGCACAGGAAGAATATGAAAGTGAGGCAGATAAAATGCTTAAAGTATATAAGGTATAATTCACATTGTCACTGCAGATGACTTTTGTTTGGTATGTTCTTCAAATATCATCATATTTGAGGCAGTTGGATTTATTGTGATTATATTTAAAGGTTATACAAAGAAACTACAGCTAGACAATAAGCCTGGTAAATATAGAAAAATAGGAAAGAATATAGGTAAAAAATTAGATCTTTCATATACTATAACGTGGTTTGACCAGTTAGTTACCCATACCACATGGTTATAATGCCCTTGAAAGTTTACAAAAAATGCCTTTTATTAAATCTTTCCCAGTGGATTATAAGAAAACAAATCAAACATCCAGGACACCAATGCATGTTTCTGTTGGGGGGATGGTAAAAAAAGAAAAAAGGTTAAACAATGGATATAAATGTGAAGAAAAACATAAAGACTCTTACGTGAGCATGTTTTCATGTCCAGGTTAAGGATGTAGCCTGGGCGACACTTACAGTTGTAAGAGTCGCCACTGTTGACACAAATATGCTGGCAGTTGTGTCCCTGAGCACATGGCTCCAAACCTGAAAAGAAACACTCCAGTGTCTGATTGGCTTAGGTCTAGTGATTCATTGAAATCAATTATTTTGTGTTGCGCATCTATGTTAGTATGCTGCAAGTATGCTTCTAGCAATCTGCATCATGCAAATTAGATTCATCTCTGTGCTTCAGCTACAGTGATGTTATAGCAAAGAATTATTTGTGAAGAAAGAGGTGTTTTTAAATTCAAGTTTCCAGAACTTAAAAAAAGACAATTCCATGAAGTACAAGTCAAACAGATAAAATCCAAACACAAATATTTGCATATTAAAAGCATGTTAAAAGTCTTGCAAAGTTTGACATAATGTATAATGGTGCATGGCTAGCATAAGAAATAGACTTTGTTAGTTTGTGTGGAACCACAATTTGGAAGGAGAAACTAAGCTTGGCATTTTTATATCAACAGTTTTTTTAACTGAAAAACCTTGAAATTTCCACTTAAAATGATTTTACTCAAATAAAATAATTATTTTACTTTTTATGATACGTGGCTATTAATTTCATGTGAGAGGCTGCGAAGGCCATAATTGGAGAGCACCTGAGCAGGCCTGCAGGTAACTAAGCAAGGCACATGTCATGAGGCGCAAACTGCAATGCTGCACGTGAAGCGGAGCACGCTCTCTGTGAAAATAAAGACAGCATCATATCAGGTTTCAACCATTTTAAGGTATCAAAGTACTTCGAGTTTCCTCCAAGTCAGCAGATCAACCAGTGACAGGAGGTTGGTCTTCTCTTTTAAGTTGGTTAGTATAACTTGTGCGTGTTTAATTCCGGCAACATCAACACCATTCTTACTTTCTCTCCATCTGAATGGCTATAGTTAATGATGCCCTTTTTGGAGGTAAATCACTAGTTACCTTGTCCTTGTTCTAAAGAAGAGGACTGTAACTTTAGAATGGAGATTCCCTCTATGGTGCTGCCCATACAATCACAGCTGAATAAAAGAAGGATGGCTCTGACGTACCGTTGTTTCCTTTATCATCATGCTCATTTATTCTGTTACCCTCCTTCCTGCTATCTAGGCTGTAATCATCACTTCCAGGATCTACACGTTTATCCTCACTCCCATCATCATCATCATCATCTTCATCCTTACCACACAAAGTTTCCCTAAATTTGGAAGTGAGCTTCTCTATGACACCATAAGTCTCCACATAGAAGACATGGTCATCATAAGGTTGGCTGGCCATGAGTCGGAGGGACGCCACATCAGCTCTGTCTACTCCCACAGCGTAGATCTCGATTCCTGCTGCTCGTGCTGATGCTGACACTTCCTCCACCTTGTCCTGGGGCCTCCCATCTGTCACTATGATGGCCACCTTGGCGATGCTTGCAGAGCCAGCTCGGGCTCCTGCCTCCATGGTGAAAGCTTTGTCCATGGCCGTCTTAATGGCCATCCCTGTCATGGTGCCTGAAGCAAGGGGCTCAACACGGGCCAGTGCCTGCTTCACATGGGACTTGTCAGAATATGTGTTCAGCAGAAACTCGATTTGCACGGTGCTGGCATAATTGACGAGGCCTACTCGAGTGGCATCAGAGCCAATGGCCAAACTGTCCACCATGTCCACCAGGAACTCCTTGGCTTTTTCAAACTCAGCAGGACGTACACTGCGGGAGCTGTCAATGATGAAAACCAGATCTAGTGGTCGATTTCTGCAGTTGGTTCTTGTTGCTTTAAGAAAAAAAATAGCATGTTTTTGTGGTTTTTAATGAAAATCAGTTTATCTTAAGACAAGCACTGCAACAGTTACTGCAAAGTTTTATTTTCAGTCACAAATCAAAACTCATTCTAGAAATTAAACAGATTTATTAATGTTTCAGTTTAGTACCTGCATTAGTTCTGATGGATCCTCTGGAGTCTCCAGCAGGCTTCCAGGATCCAAGCGGTGCAGCTTTGTCTTGCAGCGGTGAAAGCAGCTTTGGACTTTTTTGTAGTGGCTGAGACGTGGAATATGTGCCAGCATCTTTGCCAAGCAACAAAGAAAAGTTAAGAGGGAAAAGAATTAAAGCTCTGGCTGCTTTAATTTAGTGCAAAAAGAGAAGAAAAAGCAACAAAACACCAGTCATGCTAAAAATAATTTTCGATGACCTTTTTCTATAAATGATTCTAGAAACGTACAATTTAAGTAGGTAATGAATCTGAGCAAGTCTGAGCAGTTAACCAGTAAGTGAAGGGATAAGCAGAATTATAAATTAGTACAATAGATAAGTGATGATTAATTGGTTAAAACAACTCAGTAAATATATGCCAAAGAGATTAAACCGTTAGCTAATAGTATGTAATAAAAATAAGCGAGTGACAAACAGTGCAGCTAACTGAAACTATGACTGAAGTGAAATTGTGAGTAGAAAAAAAGGTATGGCAGTACAGGTAGACACTTACAAACTAGTTACAAACGAGTTAAACAGTAGATTACCATTTAATAGAAGAAAGGCGTGTTAACCGATAAACTGTTAAACTATACAGAAAAAAAGTTGTTAAACATAAAAGATAAACAAAACAAAGTCGTTTCTTGAACGTAAAATTATTTATTATTATCAAAATATAATGGATAAGCAAAGAAACTGTTAGTTTGTCTAGATAATTAGACAAACAACAGATTGTTAGTAGTAACAAAAAGATTGCTTGCTTTAAAAAAGGTTTTTGGACATATATTTTAAGCACTATTTAAATTCACTTTAGTTTCAAAAGTCACCTACATAAAAAGTAGAATAAAGAAACTATTAAGTTTCAAAAAGTAATCAGTTACAACAAAGTTAAGAAATTATCTACTGTTATTGTGAATTTATATTATAAAGAAATATATACAAAGTGAGAGCAAAGGACCATTGCACACTGCGTCCACAGCAGGTGGATGGATATCACGTCCTTCCTGTCAGGTAGTTGTTGGTACCTGCTCGCGCCTTCCGCTGCTCCTGGACTCCTTGGACGGTAAAATCATCCGCCTGGTGCTGGTGAAATTTTTCGTCATTTAGTGCTTCGTCGGAGGTTTGGACAGTAGATCTGTTATCGTCGAGGCGCCCATAGAACTTCGGGGGGACCTGCGGGGACACTCGTGGAATTGGGGGCGTAATGTGCGACCGGGGCTGTGAGAAAGTGCCTAAAGATCCCGGTGCCAGGACAACGCCGATAACGCAGACCAGTCCCCACATTAATGAAGCCATGTCTGTTTTCTGCGGTCCTCCTCAGGGTGCCCTCTGGGTGTCCGCTGCTACAGCTGGATGTAACGTCTTTATATGATCTGCTCCACGGCCCATAGGGCGTGGGAACCGGAGGCCCAATCCGTATAGGAGGGCGGTTTCAAAGCAAAAGCTGCTCTTAGTTTCCTGTAACAGTGCAGTGCGACATAACGTGACAAAATAAAATAATCCTACTAATTAATTAATTACATATAAATGTGGGAAATATATGAAAATGCATAGAATATTATAAATATTATTTTGAGAAATACCAAAGAAGAAAATAAAAAAATACAGATTAGGCGTTTGTATAATGTATAATATCATTCTTACTTCTTTTGACTTAAGGAATTTGATTTGAGTTCGATAGCTTAATCCTCACATCTTTCACCGAGTTGATCAGGTCCCATGATCCTCACTTTCAATACTGAATGTAACAGAAACAGTTTTTGCAACATCATTGAAACAGCGCTCTAGCTATAGTGAATGATAGCATTTCTAGTGATTGATTTCATTAAAGTAAAACGGATTGTACTATTTGGCATATAATTCTCAATGAAGGTTGTTAAATGAAACATGCTGCCCTCTCATGGGTTGCTGTGAAAACTGCACCACATGTTTGGATCAGTAATGTCTTTCAATTAAAAAAAACTTGAAACCTAGTCTTAATACCTTTGGATTACTTAGAATTTGAGCTCTGCATATGTTTTTTCCTCTTCTCAAAATATCTTGGATGGAAATCAAATGCATTTTGCATCTCCAGCATTTATAGACACAAAAATCTAATGGAGGAATGAAAACCATTCTTCTGAGCAATATTCCCCTGTTTTTAGTGCTTTTGTGATGGTGATGGTGGAAAGAAATGTCTAACACATCAATCTGCATTGTCATCCTGAAGAAACCAATCCCATAACAGTGATCACTCAGATATACTGTGTCATCCTTTGCATAAACCTTTTTGATTGGAGAACAGGTGGATGCAAACCATGCAAACAAAAGATCTCTCACAGGGAAACAACAACCCCTCACTGTGCAAAGTAACAGGTTAGGCTTTTCCTTTAAATCGTCATGCACCAGCTTAGTCATACATATAGATCCCACATAGATATTTAAAGTAAATAAAAAAAATAATACAATGTAAGTGTTACAATCATAATATTGCACTGTTTCATGGACAGGATGTACAAATGTTCCTCCGCAGTCAGGTAATGATATACGCCATCAGAAAAATCAAGCTACCTAACATCACCATAGGATACGACATCTATGACACCTGTGGAGATGTCGGCCTCGCTGTGAGAGCGACTCTTGAGCTGCTGAAGAGTCAGTCAGACCCACGAAGCTGTTTATTACCATCAGAGCCCCAAATGAAGGTGGTGATTGGAGAAAGGTACTCGGAAGTATCGATAGCTGTAGCAAGAATTGTTGCTCTGTCATCAGTTGCCCAGGTTTGTTTTCTATTCATTTGATACTGTCCTACAAAGCTCAGTTAGAAACACAAAGAGACATTAATAATAATAAGGACCAGTAGAAATGTAATGATTTTGGCAACTAAATCTTTAGATTGTATATCTGTTGAAACTGATGTATTGTAATATCTCCTTATGTCTGTTTAACAGATTGGTTATGCATCAACTAGTGAGTTTCTCAGCGACAGATTCAAGCTTCTGCGAACAGTGCAGAGCGATAAATATCAGGCAAGAGGTATTGTTGAGCTGGTGAAGAAGTTTCTTTGTTCACCTCTTGTCAGCTGATTTTATGACAAACAACTCCCAGACCCAAACTGAGCTGAATGAACTACTGGAAAAAATAAAAAACTCCTCTGCTGAGGCCATCATTCTCTTCACAAAGGAGACTAATGCAGAAATCATCCTGGAAGCAGCTATTAAACACAAAGTTAACAGAACGTGGATTGCAAGTGATGCATGGTCCAGCTCTCCAAAGATCTCTGCAATGTCAGGCATCGAGCTGGCAGGAGAAGTTTTTGGGTTCATATTTAAGCAGAAAGAGGTGCCTGGCTTTAAAGACTGTGTCATCTCAATGTTTAATTGAACTGAAAACGCCCTTCTCGAAGATTACCTGACGCAGAATCCACTTTGTTCAAATCAGTCTGAAGAAGAAAGACAATGTCTGGAACCGAGTTTCTTGGCTTCTTACATCGACCAGGATGAATCTTATAGGATCTATTTAGCTGTTCAAGTCATTGGTGAGGGGCTCAGATGCTTGCTGAAGTGGGACAACCACCAGTGTGAACATAGCCCCAAATTCACAGCCTCAGAGGTACAGTAAAGATAGCTTGTTGATTATCAATTGTTTGTCTTTGACAAATAATTTTTATACATTTGTCCCTAAAAAGGATTATATAATAAATTTGCTTGATTTTCAAGAGTATCTGGTATCTGCAAAAAAATAAGGATAAATAAAATCAGTCTCCCGCTTGTTGGGGAGAAGAGAGTGAGAAGTTTAGCAGCAAACCTCTATAAAGTACAATTAACCAACTGCTAACAGGTGTGTTGCCTCCTGAGCCCCACCTCCACTCTCCCTATCACATACACAAAACCAGGAAGAGAACTACACAAGCATATCCCTGTATAGAAACTTGTGCAATATATTTTTCAAAGAGCACCCTTAAATTTGTCATCACATTCATGGCTTTAAATGGTTTGAAACTTGCTGCTGATCATTTTTTAATGTCCTGAGATTTTGGGAACTTAACTTCTTGCCACAAGTTACCAATATTTCTGTTATTGTTGCAGAGCCTTTTCCTACTAACAGTAAAACAAAAAAATGTTTTAAACTTTATATTTTAGTTTGTAGAAAAGTTTGGTTGATTTACAATGTTTTATCTCTACAGTTTCTCTCAGAAATCCAAAGAGTCAACTTTAACATGAGCACCACACACATATCCTTCAATAGTGATGGAGATCCTAGGATGGGATATGATATCGTATACTGGAACATGTCTGAATTCAAACAGGGTGCAAAAATAGAAACTATTGGGAAATACAGTCCAGATGGAAAAATTAAAATCCCATTATATCTTTTCAAAGACCTGATAAATGACACGGTGAGAGGACAACTAACATGAATTTATTTCCCAACATAATTTATATCATGTAGTAATGCAATTGTTTCCTTTTAAGGTGTCCGCTTACAACTGCTCAAACCTGTGGAGCAGGATACGAGTTTCAGAGGGGAAGTGTTGTCAACGTTGTGTTGCATGTGTGATTGGAGAGTTTTCCCCTGGAAAAGGTAAGATGATGATTATCTAAATTATGCTGTGCTTAATAATCCTATATAGTCACATCAATGCAAATTTATGATACTTATTTGCAAGAATTACTCACATCATACTCACAGTAAAGTAATAACGTCTACTGACTTTTGAATAGTTTATTACCATTTGGACACTGGTTTTATTAATACCTGAGCAATAAACCTTTAAAATTCAGTTTTGCCACATAAACCAGCTCAAACACAAGACACAGAAACTTAAACAAAGATAAAGGTACTTCTAAGAAAACAGATTCGCATGTAAACATTGTTATTACTCTTTAAAAAAAAATCAAATAACAATTATAAAGTTGATTATTACCATAAAGTACTATAGTGCTTTTATTAAAGCGATCGTAGCTCAAGAGTTGGCAGTTCGTCTTGTAATTGGAAGGTTGCCGTTTCGAGCCCCGGCTCGGACAGTCTCGGTCGTTGTGTCCTTGGGCAAGACACTTCACCCTACTGCATACTGGTGTTGGCCAGAGGAGCTGATGGTGCAATATGGCAGCCTCGCTTCTGTCAGTCTGCCCCAGGGCAGCTCCGGCTACAACTGTAGCTTGCCTCCACAAGTGTGTGAATGTGAGAGTGAATGTATAGTGGAATTGTAAAGCGCTTTGAGGGTCTCGAAAAGCGCTATATAAATGCAATCCATATTTGTTAAAAACGTGACCTCATTTCCATAATTATCCTATATCAGTTTTTACATTAATTTGCAAATATTTTCAAATATTACTCTCACACTTCTGCTCTGTAATCAGATATTACAGTTAAACTTCCATGTTTAAAACCAAGTTGTCTACATTTAGGCTTTTGCATGTTGAATAAGAAAATATTTTCTCTTTCTTCATGTTTTTAAATATTATTTGTCTTTCTCTGTGCAGGTTCAAGGTGTAAACCCTGCAGTGAAAGGCAATATTCGTCTAAAAAGTTGCATCGGTGTTTGAACAAAACAGTTGAGTTTCTCCCGTGGTCTGATCCTTTCTCGATCATCCTCTGTTCTCTGGCAGCCACTGGGATCATTGTTACTGTTGTGTTTGCTGTTCTGTTTGCAATCAATCTTAGAACTCCCGCTGTCCCTGCTGGCTGGCTTCTGCCTTACGTTCACTTTCATTGACAAACCTACTCAGAACTTAAACTGCGTAGGTTTGCCGCTCTTTGGTATAGTCTTTACCCTCTGCATCTCTTGCATTCTGGCCAACTTGTTTCAAATCTTGTTGGGCTTCAACTTTGATCTGACGATTGGGCCCTGGATAAAGAAGCTAAATCAACCACTGGTGCTTGTGACTGTTGTCTCTGGGATCCAGGTGGCCGTATCAGTGTCATGGCTGATCTTCAACCCACCCACTCCTCAAGAGATCCAAGTGGGCAAAACTATCCTGCACCAGTGTGAGATGACGTCCTTTGGGTACTTTTGGGTTCAGCCATGTTAGTCTACAATGGTTGCTTGGGCCTTACTTGTTTCCTTTTTGCATTCAAGGGTAGACAGCTGCCAGATTTGTATAAAAATGCTTCTTTAATCACTGTCAGTATGATGCTGTTCATGGTTATCTGGATTATCTTCCTCCCACTTTATCTCACCATGTCAGGGAAGTACAAACCAGCAATAGAAGGTGCAGCCATCCTTACTTCCTGCTTCAGCATCCTCTTCAGTCACTTGGCTCCCAAGTGTTTTATTATCTTGTTCAGGAAAGAGCTTAACCAAGAGAGCGCCATCACTGAGTACATTTGGAAGCATTATGAGCGGAAGGGTTTACCTGTGATTGGCACACAACACTGATTTGCAAAGAAATAAATCTTGGGTTCATGTGAGATTCCCTGGCAGTTTATGGGAAGACTGTCTGTTCACCTCATTGGCTAATGAGTTGCCGCAAGGGCAATATACCCTGTTTTAACCTTTCTGACTCTAACCGTTTCCATTTTCTTGACGGCTCATCCAATTCATGGTCACGGATGGGCTGAAGCGTATCTCATCTCTAAGTAGGCAAAGAGGCTGAGTACACCCAGAACAACCAGACTCTAAGGGTAATTATACAGTGGGGCAAAAAAGTATTTAGTCAGCCACCGATTGTGCAAGTTCCCCCACCTAAAATGATGACAGAGGTCAGTAATTTGCACCAGAGGTACACTTCAACTGTGAGAGACAGAATGTGAAAAAAAAATCCATGAATCCACATGGTAGGATTTGTAAAGAATTTATTCGTAAATCAGGGTGGAAAATAAGTATTTGGTCAATAACAAAAATACAACTCAATACTTTGTAACATAACCTTTGTTGGCAATAACAGAGGTCAAACGTTTACTATAGGTCTTTACCAGGTTTGCACACACAGTAGCTGGTATTTTGGCCCATTCCTCCATGCAGATCTTCTCGAGAGCAGTGATGTTTTGGGGCTGTCGCCGAGCAACACGGACTTTCAACTCCCGCCACAGATTTTCTATGGGGTTGAGGTCTGGAGACTGGCTAGGCCACTCCAGGACTTTCAAATGCTTCTTACGGAGCCACTCCTTTGTTGCCCGGGCGGTGTGTTTTGGATCATTGTCATGTTGGAAGACCCAGCCTCGTTTCATCTTCAAAGTTCTCACTGATGGAAGGAGGTTTTGGCTCAAAATCTCACGATACATGGCCCCATTCATTCTGTCCTTAACACGGGTCAGTCGTCCTGTCCCCTTGGCAGAAAAACAGCCCCATAGCATGATGTTTCCACCCCCATGCTTCACAGTAGGTATGGTGTTCTTGGGATGCAACTCAGTATTCTTCTTCCTCCAAACACGACGAGTTGAGTTTATACCAAAAAGTTCTACTTTGGTTTCATCTGACCACATGACATTCTCCCAATCCTCTGCTGTATCATCCATGTGCTCTCTGGCAAACTTCAGACGGGCCTGGACATGCACTGGCTTCAGCAGCGGAACACGTCTGGCACTGCGGGATTTGATTCCCTGCCGTTGTAGTGTGTTACTGATGGTGACCTTTGTTACTTTGGTCCCAGCTCTCTGCAGGTCATTCACCAGGTCCCCCCGTGTGGTTCTGGGATCTTTGCTCACCGTTCTCATGATCATTTTGACCCCACGGGATGAGATCTTGCGTGGAGCCCCAGATCGAGGGAGATTATCAGTGGTCTTGTATGTCTTCCATTTTCTGATGATTGCTCCCACAGTTGATTTGTTCACACCAAGCTGCTTGCCTATTGTAGATTCACTCTTCCCAGTCTGGTGCAGGTCTACAATACTTTTCCTGGTGTCCTTCGAAAGCTCTTTGGTCTTGGCCATGGCGGAGTTTGGAGTCTGACTGTTTGAGGCTGTGGACAGGTGTCTTTTATACAGATGATGAGTTCAAACAGGTGCCATTCATACAGGTAACGAGTGGGGGACAGAAAAGCTTCTTACAGAAGACGTTACAGGTCTGTGAGAGCCAGAGATTTTCCTTGTTTGAGGTGACCAAATACTTATTTTCCACCCTAATTTACGAATAAATTCTTTACAAATCCTACCATGTGGATTCATGGATTTTTTTTTCACATTCTGTCTCTCACAGTTGAAGTGTACCTCTGGTGCAAATTACTGACCTCTGTCATCATTTTAAGTGGGGGAACTTGCACAATCGGTGGCTGACTAAATACTTTTTTGCCCCACTGTACAACTTGAAGTCTCTTTGCAAGTATGAGTCACCCCCCGTGGTGAACCGTCTTTCACTCAAAGAGCCCACCTCACAATGCAAACTTTAAGCCCTAATAAGAAGAAACAGGTGATGTGCAAATTATCTTTGGTTATCATAACTAAATCCAATTTTTTTCACATCTTGTAAAGATGTAAAGAGCCTCTGTCAATATATTCACTATTCCTTCTTCTTTGTTCAAACCATCTCAGCCTTGCCTTTCTTACTTTGTTTCAATGTGAGCTGTCCCACTGATGTAGTCAATTCTAAGTGGTACAAGCAGAAAGAGATACAGTTTATGTAGCTTACTGTTTGGGTAGGTGAGGATTCTTTCATGTCTTGAACATCCAGCTTTTTCTTGTTTTCTTCTGCTGTTGTCTACATCCAAGCAGTGCTCACCTGTGAAGGAATGATAGTTGTTTTAAAATTTTTGGTTAACGCATTAGTGCGGTTAGCTTGTTAACACGTTAGCGTTAGCACCGTGCAGCCCCACGCACGGGGCGTTCCGTGTTAACTCGCTAACGGAGATTTGCCGCGTTAATGCGGTTATGGCGTTAACGTCATTTTATCGAGATTAACGCTGACAGCACTAATTTTGTTTGTTTTTCCAGAAATAGTTTACTGCAATATTTCACTAAATGCCTGTAAACTGTAAATTAAGAAAACTAAGAATTCTTTTGTTAAATTAAGCTCTAGCTAATAAGAGAATGAAAATCCAACAGGAATATGTTGATGTAAGTCAAGTTAGGAGACATCTGGGTGGAAGGCTGTGAAAGCTACCTCAGATGATCTCAGTGCTTTATCGCCATTTCTATCTGGTGTGATCTATTTTATGGTTTGTGTTTTAGTGGTTGATGTTTATTAAACTGTATTTTATTCAAATATACCTCTTTTTTTAGACTGGTCCTTTCACATAATCCAATTATCAAGTCACTGTTTGTAATCCTGAATTCTTTGTTTAAAGACACTCATTGCACGATGCCCATGACTAGTAATATCTTAAAATATTCCAATTTAACTAAAGCTTTTAAGAGAGTATGAAGAAAGAAATACTTTGACTTCATTTCGAAAACACACCAACATTCGCTATTGCAACAGCAGTTTTCTTTGTGTACAGGCTGTGACCAGCTAACCTGCTGCTGCTGATCTGAGGTTTACTGCACAACTGAATTCAACAATATAATACATTGACCGTGTACTGATGATACTGTCTTTATACTTAACAATTTAAAGTTAGTATACCGGTAGAATTTAGTGAATGAATCTAAGCATCATCAGCTAAAATTCATATTGTCTGTTACTCTTAATATAACTCTAATGTACTCTGGTGTGGTCCCACGGGCTAAGGACTGACCACTAGGCATTTGAAATAAGCCCCTCCCCAGGCCTTGGTCCAAGGTGGGGCCACAGTATCCCTGCTCTGATTGAGGTTGCTTACTTGGGTGTGTCTGGCGCCTCACTCAGGACTGAGTTGAGTTCATTTGCGTCACAGCTGTGTGAAGGCAGGCGGGAATGGTGGACCCAAGAGCAGGATTCACAGAGGCAAACGTAACTCAAAAACACTCGGCTTTATTCCTGGATTGCAGAAAAAACAGAAAACTAGCTAAACTGAGAATACAAATAAACTAAACAGGCAGGTAAGCTGGCAGACGTAACACAGAGTGTAGAATGAGGGACGACGGAATGATGAGCAGGGGAAGATGCAGACGCTAAATACAAGAGGTGAAATGGACCAAGAAGAAATAGCTGGGAGACATGGCTGACACTGATCACACAGACGAGATGGGGAGCACGCAAAACTGAATACACTGAAATAAGACAAAGACCTTCAAAGTAAAACAGGAAATGCAACACACATGCAGAGACACAGACTCAGAGACACAGGCTTTACACAGAGACCCGACTGAACTGGAACAGAGGGAGTACAGAACCAAAACCTCACAAAACACTGAGTCATCAGACTCGGAACCATGACAATTTGCTAAAAAAAAAAAACAGATGAAACAGGGAAAATGTCAAAAATACATTTAATTAAATTTCTTTTTAAATTTTCTATAGATATCACAATAACATCCTTACTAATAAAAAGAAGGAAAAAAGAAAAACTATTAAATTAGTACATTTATGAATGTGAAATGCTGGAATTAATCAGATTATGTTCACATGAAAGGTATAAATGTTAGAGTTTACAGTTAAATAAATATGTACATGTATCAACAAATTCTTTTAATCAGCTACCAGGCTACGTTTTAGGAATATATAAAGATGATAGTGTACATTCTACCTCTGTTGTGTGAAGTAAAACTGACTTCTGGGAACAGACAATGGTGATCCCAACTGATACCTGTGTAATCCATCCTATATCACTGTCATGCAAATATGAAAAAGTCATAAATGGTAAATGGTAAATGGCCTGTATTTATATAGTGCTTTACTAGTCCCTAAGGATCCCAACGCGCTTTACATATCCAGTCATCCACCCATTCACACACACATTCACACACTGGTGATGGCAAGCTACATTGATGCCAACTGAGGTTTTTCACGTGGCATCACATATGCACAATGCCTGCACGTGTCCCTCATGCAATCTCATCTCAGTTACGCCGTTAGTAACGCCGTTACTTGTAACGCCGTTACTTGTAACGCCGTTATTCGCATCACTGAACTCCACACAGAAAGGCCCCGTCCAGGTGGTGGAATCAAACTCAGGACCTTCTTGCTGTGAGGCAATCGCCACACCACCCATTGGGCCCACAAGTTTGTCCTCCTGAAGAAAACCATCAATATGACTGAATGACGATGATGATGATGCCAATTTCATCTGTAATATTTTATGGTCCACAGATTTTAAACCCAACTTCTTCCACTTCCATGTCAACGTTTTGTTGTAATTCCCACATTTGACCACTTGGGGGCTGCAAATACTCATGTTTGGATTTAAAACACAGTTTTTCATAAAAGGACAAATATTTTAAGAGATGTTCAAAGTGCAGTGTGCCTGATATTCAAGGCAAACGAATTAAGAGGTGAATTTTAAATCATTATCATGCTATCATTATCCATGATAGCAAAGTCATTTTATATTATACCCATTTAGTGACTGTTGGCTTTAAAATATACATAAAAGATAAGATAACTCTTTATTGTCATTGCACAGTCATACATAGTACAACAGTACAATGAAATTGGCACTACGCAAAAAATAACACAACACAACAAAAGTAATAATAAATAAATAATATTGCATGTGTGCTTTATGCTAAAGCCTGCAGAATGTCAGTTTATCCTGTGCTTTGACAGATCTTAAGATGATTATGCACACTTTCACATGTTTTAAATTATTAAGTGAACACAGAATCAGCTGATGATTCTCTACACCTCATAGGCAAAATACCTGTCAGTGCATTTTGGAACATTTCTAATGCCATGTGTACTAAACCACCCTCTAAGTAGGCTGGGCTGTCATTTTGGTGAGTGAAGTTCTGGTATTTTATTGGGCTATTAGCACTAATTAGAAGATGTCTGTTTCTGTGCATTGCACCTATACAGTTTATGTATCCCAAACTAAGATGATGGCAAACTTGACCCTAGTCCAAAGCTGTCAGGGGTTTCTTTTGTACTGACTGGAAGGTTAGTTTAAGCTGAATGTGCAATAATTTCATTTGATGGATGTATTTTTCATTTGGATCTCTCAACCTTATGTTCACTCCCCAACGTGCCACTCAGTCACCAGACTTTGAGATCTTTTGCACTAGTAGATAATATGTTCTTTTAGCACAATGGGCCGCTTTCTGATGCCATACTCTGGTGAAGAGATGACACGAGAAGTTGTCTTCTTTATATATGACTCAAATATATTCTTAAAATATATTCTGTGAACAATTTTGAACATAACACCTTCACCGAAAATTTAATACCCATTTATATTTACGATGCTCTTGAATTCCTTTTGTGTTGCTTTTCACTTGACAGTTCATCCAAGTATAAATGTAAAAAAAATATTTTGGTTTAGTTCAAACAGAATAATTAATGCAGTAATATTAATTGTCTGAAATGCATTTTTTAAAAACCCAAAACAATAAAGGACAAAAACTCAAGGTGAAAATTATTTTTTTTTTTATTATCATCATTCTTTTAAATTAACAAACACTGCTATACATATTGCTGTTTTTTATTAATTTTGAATCATTTTAAACAGTTAAAGCATTTGGAAAAGAAGTAATAGTAAAACAGAGGACAGAGACAGTAGATGACATGTACAGTAGAAGATCTACAGTCAATGGCTTTCCTATGTGTGTCGAGGGGCTCCAGAATATTTCAACATACAGACATGGTGATGTTTTTGGTTATCATTCCACCTTCTCATGCAGGATAACAACCAGCCACAGTAAATCAACCATTACCGAGCCTTTCCAAACAAGTAGCAGCAGCTTGTATTGAATTGAAAAGTCTGTTTTCTGCAACCAGCGCAACAAAACTCTCCCAACCATATCCCTTATTCTTCTCATAGCAAAAAGGTTTGCGATGGCACCTTCCTTTTACCCCTGACGTTGATAGTCATTAGGAATGTCTGAAGTAAACGAAAAAAATAAAAGAAAAAAGTCTCAGATATCGCTGTTGTGTCCTTCTCAGTGCATTAAACCCTCAACCCTTTAAGTTACACACATAAAAATAAAGACAAAGAAGTGTCATAGGTGTCCACTCTTTCATGTCAGGCCAGCTGTTGAGAGAGTCTTCGTATCCCTTCCTTATTCTCATAAAGTGAACCACATCTGGCCCTCGTTTTAAGCCACTACGTTTCTAACCGAGTACCTCGATGTTGTATTCATGCACCCATAAATCACCACATCTGAGTTGAATTTAAACATCATTTCTTTACTAAAAGTGACAGATTTACAAACACAGTATAAACAGGGTTGACATCATTGGCAGCTGGCGACAGTCTAGACCACAGTGGCTTTTTCAAATTTAAGCAAAATCCCTCCTTTTCAGACAAAGACGGACGAATTACAAGATTACACGCGTCATAAAAATCTTTTTTTTTTTCCCCCCCGGCTTTTCTGAAACCTGACCAGAGTTGGAAAAAGGTAAGCGCTTTGTTTAGAGGATGAACGGCACAAAGAAGCCGAGGAGGGTTTCGTTCAAACTCTTCGACCGAAAAGACGAACCTCTCTTGAAGCGACGGAGTTTAGTAAAGTACCACCTCTGCAACACTTTGGCTAGACCAATCAGCAGCCAGCAGTCCTGCAACGCTCTTCACAACTGGGTTCTACTACACATGAGAGATATCCCTGACATCAATGTAAATCACATACACTTTGTCAAAAACAGGTTGTAAAGTTCAGGTACAGAATCACTGAGGAAAAGCACACCAATACTACTGTAAAGTCAAGCCACTATGGCAAAATAGAAAGTAGAGAGTAGGAACTAGTCGTTGATTGAAAGTTGGCTCGTATCCTTTGCAACACTGAGGAGTGCTCGGGTCACTCTGCGGACGACCGCTTTGCTTTTCTACAGGCAGATTAAAGGAGAGGACAATGTCTTAACAAAACACTGTAAAATTTAATCAGCACAGGCCATAAATACAATTAAAGAGATGGAAAGAACATCAGGAATGTGCACACACTCTTTTCCTGAATCGAGTTCTGAAAGGACAAATCGAAGTGGGAAAAGAGATGAGAGGAAGTCTTTGCTCATTGTCTCTTTCTCCCCTTCCAGTAGAAAGCTGACCTCGTTTAGTGATTTATTTATTGATTCGTCTTGGCAGAGTGCAAGTGTCGGACACATGGCTTTTTGAACATTTTCAAAAATATATATATATATTAAGAACGCGCTCTCTTGCTGTAATCACATCAACCAACGGCTGCCAAATGCAGGCATGTCTTTCTTCAGAATTGTCTGCCCAGTAAACGTTGACACTCTGGAGTTGAAATGGTGAAGGGATGATGCTTTTCAGAGTCGGTGCACACACTTTGACGAATAAAAAAAAAATTTTTTTTACACTGAAGCAGAACGAGAAGAAACACGCAGCGTAGCCCTTGTGGGTCTCCCTCTAAAGGGGGGAAACGGCTCACATGGTCAGCTTGGTCTGGACTTTTCAGTGTGCTCTTGCGTCTTTAAAGACACCGGAGGGAGGGTGGGGACGAGGGCGCGCAGTCGATCCTTGTGTTTGCTTTCAGCCACAGTGTTTGTTTCTCAGCCGCGCCGAGACGAGCCCTCGCTCAGAGGGCCAGGAGGGTCGGTGAGTTGAGGGAGTCTGAGGACTGGTCGCCGCTGCTGCTGCTGCGCCGGTGGGCCTTGGAGCAGGATTCAGAAGAGGGCGAGGGGCTTTCGGGCTCCACCATGTTGGGGTAGGTGAATATGAGGTTTGGAGCATTTGGTGTGGCAGCCGGAGTAGATGCTGCCACCACTGGAGTGTTCAGGCTGTCTCCATCTGGGCTGTACATCCCGCCACTGATGCTGCTGCTTCCCAGACAAATGGGCTTGATGATTGAGCGCTGAAGCTTGCCCATATTTTCGTCCCTGTCCTCGGGCTCCTGCTTCACCACCACTTGATTCATCTGAGCCCGTGTGCCCATGTTGGTGCGCATGGTGAGTGGGAGCGGATTACACTGCTGCCCGGATGGCTGGTGGCGCTCGTCGATGGGCAGCTTGCACACGGGATTGTGGGCAACAAGCATGAACTCCAGCTTGTCTTTCTCCTTCTGCAGGGTCTCGATCTCTTTCTGCAGGTCTGCCTTCTCCTCCTCCAGCTTCTCGGTTTCCTGTTGAATATGAAGTAAAGTTTAGAACTACCACTTGCATTTTGCCTTAATTGGACAGTGGAAATACAGAGACAATAAATACATAGGAACTTCATCCCTGTTATCACCAAGCCACCAAAGAGTGGTAGACAATTTGTTTAAACTTAATAAAAACATGATGCAACATCTTACTAATGAACATGAGGTGATAAAAATCATCTTCAGCACTTGTGAAGTATGTAATATGAAGTTTCCAGACTGTACGTGTGGTTCTCTGAGAAGCCAAAAGAGGGCACTGTCTGTTTGCTTCAGTTTTCCCAAGCGCCACAATTTTATTAAACCCAGAAATTTGTCATGAACCATTTGGACTAACAACATGTAATCTCGAAGCCTTCTGCTTGAATTTGAGCGCCACATAATGACTGTGCCTTGTTTGTGTCTCAGAGAAATGAGATCCGCATCAAACAGTGTGTCATTAACGTGAGACACAAAAGACACAAATCCACACCATAAAGGCTTTCATCGGCTGTGAGACATGAGACATAAAGATAAGCTGACATGCTGTCTGAGAACTTTGACTCATGGGCAAAGGTATGAGGAAGTGGTACGCGAAGAGCCAAGAGAGGAGGCGCACAGCGAGACTCTTAAAGTGATAGTATCAGTTATTCAGAGAGTTCGAACACTCCAACTTAATGTCACTGAAAAGCAACACTCCTAGGTTTCTATTTTTTAAAGCAGGTGTATGAATAATGCAGTTTAATTTTTGTTTTTCCTTGAAGCATTGGCTGTGACTGTATGACTGTGTGTGTGTGTGCGCGCGCATGCTGTATACCCCTATGTGGAATTGTGAGACAAGCAATTTGCCCTTTTTACAAAATGTCCTGCATTCATGGAGACAGCTGCCTGCAGCAAATTCCATTCCTGGGTTCTTTTTTTTAAGGCCTGACAAGCTCAACCTCACTGTAATTTGGGTAATTAGTCCATTTAGATGCCGTTACTGTCTGCCAGGCAGCACTGTGAGACAGCCCTACCTCTGTCTACAGCTGGCCGAGACAAAAAGCTTTTCATTGCCTGTCATCTCTTCACTCAGACCTTGCACTCAGAGACGCAGCGAGAGTCAAACCAGTAATGTGAGGTTGTAAATTTAGGTGTGGACTTCAATCACTCATCAAGAATCTGGAGTCCTGCCAGGCCTCTAAACAAGTGCACCGTGTTCTCTGTGTATGCAAATATGTTTCTGTTTCCTTTTTGTTTTTCTACAAAATATTAAAGATGAAAAAGTTTACAGAAAAAACAAAACAAAACAGGAAGCACGGGGCTTTACTGGCTAATGGTTCTCACCACAAGATGCTGCAGCACTTAGATTTGTGGTATTTTTCTATGAAGACAAAAACAAGAACATTTTGATGGTGATCTCCTGGCGCAGGTCTTCTACTCACCCCTTGCAGCATCTCGGTGAGCTCCCGCCGACGGTTACGGCACTTTGCCGCTGCTAACTTATTCCTCTCACGCCTCACCCTCCTCTTCTCCTCTTCCTCTGGGGTCAGCTAAGGGCGAGAAAAGAAAGAGCATGAAAGGTAGAATGAGGTATTTGACAGACACACACACAATCAATACGAAGCGAAGAGCATAAATAGGAGCTCTGTGTGAGCAGAAAAGCAATCAAAGAGATTTTTTTTGTTTGTTTGTTTTTTACAGTGGTTAGCTTTGGCTCGTTACCTGTTCATCCCTCTTGCGTCCTCTCCTGGTGTCCCCGATAGAGCGGATGACCCCAGGCCGAGCCAGTGGGTTGTGCGCAAGCAGACTGGGACCATTGGTCAGGTGATGGCCATATGGGTGGGAGCGGGAGTAAGGGTTGGACATAGAGGTGATGACAGTGGGCTGCACCATCCACTGCAGGTCTTGGCTTGTCGTGATTGCATTGATTGTGGGAATAAAGGCACTGTTGGAGCCGGGCATGTCAACCCTGTACTTCTGGAAAGAGAAGGGAAAAGATGGTGAAAAAGGATGCATGATGAAGATAAAAGTCTCCAGAAGAGGATAGATTTATTTCCTAATGTGCTGCTTCTGATCTATTCCAGAAGCATCTCTGCTGTGCTTAGAGTACCATCACAGAGATGCACGCACCACCACCCACCGTCATCAGAGTCACACATTTTTCCACATTTCAAGCTTATAGTGGTGATTCAGTCCACATAGGCGAAACACTGTATGTAACCCCTGGAGTGAAACAGTGACACATGCAGTGATTCATGTGGGAAAGCCCAAGGTGTCCACTGCATCTCATTTTTACTACAATGAGACATAACAGTGCACTAGAGAGCCATTTCACGTCTTCTTAAGTTCACTTTTGATTTGACGGGGCAGATGGGAAATGTAAAATTATATTTTTAATGGAATAAACTTTATTAAATTTATTTCACAGAAGATTTTTTTTTTTTTAAAGAAACATGCAATCAGGGGGGAATAGTGGAAAAAGAACAAAAACAAAACAAAACATGCAGTCACTGCTTTGTGAGAACATCTCAAGATATAATGTGTTCCAGAATGGTAGATTTTTGTTCAGACTGTCATACAGACAAACATTTTACATATCGTGCCTATATACATTTGTGCATCAAGGTCTTGTACAAACATTGTCAACACGAGAAGTGATGTTAGATCATTGTTTCTGGTATCAAAAAGGAGGACTGCCAGCCCGTGTGCGTAAATTACGCACGTCCCCACATCCCCGTTATTCCCGACTTTCCGTCGGATATCCCGGCAGTCTCTTGCAACTTTGTTTATCTGGTGAGTCATTGTGTATTGCATTTGTCGAGCACATGTGAAACGCGGTCAGTTCCAGTAAGGGGGGAAGCAGACAGCTGTAACAAGCCAGGCATATTATCCAGAATTATGCGAGTGGAATTTTTGGGCCAGATTAGCTTCAGAATAAGAGCACTGGAATTTACAATACATATAAACCAGGAAATGAATAACTGCCTACAAAGGACATTCAGTGGAATCATGACATTAGAGCCAAACAAGTCCGATTAAAATGATACTGGTCTTACAAAAACACGCGGGGGGAGGGGGTCGTTTACATATGTCTCCATAAACTAGCGAAGAGTTCATGTTCCAACCCTGTAATGGGAAACAGGCAGCCAGCGTGTGATTACAGGGAACCAGAGCAATGATACACGCTGTCCAAAAGTCTTTTACCGTAATGTTGCGTGAGCCCGAGGAGGCTTTTCCACAGAATTGCACGGCAGAGGGTGTGGGGGTAAACAACATGCCTGTTCCCGGATTTATATCCTCATATTTTTGAGATACCGCGTCTTCACGGCATTACACTGTCACACCTCTACTGTATCTAAAGTCTCACTCAGACTATGTAAAAACGTACCCTTATGAGATTTTGGTGTTTTAGATGCATCTCTACAATTACTACCGTGAACACAACGAGGAAGAACGGGCTTTTGATTGCCCTGCGCTCCCAGTCAGAGCGCGTTTCCAGCTGGAGAAAACGTGCCATGTGCAGCCCGAGACCCGCCTGATCGAATTAGACTCTGATTCCATGTGGAATAATAACATGTGGTCACTTAAACGGAACTTAGATAAATTCTGCAGCAATACATATGGAATATTGAAACACCTCACAGCCCAACACGAAATGCCTGTTGCATCCACTATGAGCTTCATCTCTAGCTAGTTTATCATTACCACAGCATGAAAAGTGTAAAAAGCTCAGGTGTGCATTTGCTTTACACGCATTCGTCTCTGTGAGACAATTCGCAAAGAACCCAGAAATGTTCGTTTTACAAACGCACAGGGAATTTGGCAGAAAGAAAGGCGAAATTAACATCTGTAAATCACAGACTCGGATTTATTCCAGTGTGCCAAATTTTCCTGCAACAGGGCACAAACCACGTATGTGTCTTTTTTTTTTTTTTGTAAATTGTTGGCATAAGACAATTGTACCATAAATTTACGCAAACTCGCGCATTGTCGCCAGCTGCGGTGCGCACTAATGGAGAAATGTAACATTAGACAAAATAATCAGTGTCTAAATATTATAAAAGCAAAATCATTGTAATATTATTAGACTGCACCTATGCACAGATTGACTACTGCCCCTGTTGAGTCACTGATTCGAACCGTGTCACTGGGTTCATTCGGATTTGTGTCTCCAGGCGACCCGGAAAATTCCTGTTTAAATTCAGTTAATGGCTGGAAGTAGCAACACGATGGAATAATTTTCTAAAAATCGGACTTTGCACAAGAACGAACTGACACTTTCATGTTATCCAGAATGCATTCATTAATAGATTAATCTGCAGCCAGTCCTTTCCTTCTGTTACCTGGTAGCTTGAGGTAGAGATCGGACTTCCGATCGTGCTGCTGCCGCTTGTGAAGGACTCTGGCTGGGCCGGAGAGGTGCTGCTGCCGCGGGACGAGGTGTCGTAGTTCCCGGAGTAGTCCTGGTACATGATCCAGGAAAGAGGAAGATTTCAGTGCACTGTTTGAGCTCTGAGAGCCTTTTTTTTTAATCCCCGATGCAAAAAAGGCACCAACAGGAAAAAAAAAATCCTCTGATTCGAGAAGTCGTTAATTTCCAAAGCAGGAGAAAAAAAACAAAAGTGCAATTTTGCTCCTGTAAACTGACCTAAAACATTTTACTGATAATACAAATCGTTTTTTTCTTGTGTATTATCCCTGCTTGTAGAGTCTATTTCTTGTTGTTTTTTTCCTGGAGCCGCAGGTAGACCTACACTACGCTGCAAAAGATCCTCTCAGGTGCGCAAACGTCAGCTTAAAGTCAGCAGCACACCTTCAGCAGTCAGATCCAGCAGCGACAATCAAACATGTAGTTAGAGTGACTCACACAGGTTAACATTCGCTTTAAAGCCTATTGCCTCTCTACTCTTCTCAATATTTTCCGTCGCCTTGCCAGCTACACTCCTCTGAGCTCTCTTTGCTGCTCACGGAACACTTCGAACTTTTTTTTTCTTTTCCTTTTTACCACACTTCCTAGAGATGACTCACTTCAATGGCACTATGAAGAACTGCAACGGCTTTTCAACACCAACGAAAGAGCCTACGTCACGCATGGGGCGTTGCGACTTCAGCAGGGAGGGGTTGTCTCTGCAAAAGGCAGTGAAAAAGGAAAGATCCGTTAGCACCATCCTGCGCTCTGCGGACAGCAGGGAGAAAACCGAAAAGCTGGGATTCGGTAAAAGTGGTCCAGAACATGTGTGGAGGGGTTTATTTTTTGTTACGGACGTCAGTGCTGCCGCGGAGTTCACTATTTGTCTGACTTGCTTGGGTCCATTGACGCATGTTTCCTAAAATGGGCAGTTGCGTCAGCGAGCGCGTGTGGGTTTCCTTGGTAAAGGAAGCGTCAGACACTGGAGGGATTCCCTCCCCTCGCGCGCTGTGGTCCGGACTCGGAGCTCACAGCTCGCCGGTCCAGGTTCGGCCACCCGGCAGTGATGAAAAGCCAACACATTAAAGCTTAGAAACTTAGAACTAAAGCGACTCTGCACGGATACGCGTGCACCCGCACACACCGGGAGCGAGTGCTGCGCAGTAAAAGCATTTATTAAAAGTTTCTCAGCTTCAAAATGAAATCCATATCTGTAGCTGTGCACAGCCTGAAAATTCGATAAATCAAATAAAGACAGAGAGGAGGGGGGTGTCATGGTGGGTGTAACTATTTCATGTCCACCAGCTTTCATTTGCTGCTCATATACACACTCGGCGATTGGACACGCGGCGTTTCTGCACAATTAAACCTTTGTGCGCTTTGGCGCCGCCGCATTGTGCCTAATTTGGAGAGAGGTGGCACACAACACGGACGGTCAGATTAATGTGGCCCGCCGGTTAGTGCAGCACGGCGGCTTCAAAGGAATCTCGGTGAAATGTGGGCTAATTGTAATTCGGACGCACCTCATAAACAAGGGCGCAGCGCCCAGAATGTGACACGTTACACGATATAAAATGGCGCATTAAGTCTAATCCCATCTGCCACGGTTCCTATTTTAATCTGCATCACCATAACTGCTGGTGCCGCGCGCGTCTTTGCCAGAAAGCCTCGCTCCCATCAGAAAGTTTGAACCGGGGGAAGTTGCGCTGAGGGAAAAATAATCTGCGGGGGATTTCTGGGGTGACCAGTCAGCCGCCCGTTGCCTCACTTTGTTCGCTTGCTCATAACGTGAAGACGTCAGTTACACATACAGGTACTGCAGCTCTCCTATATGTCACCCTTTCCAGAGTTACTGGGTGTCATTCATTTTCGCCCCGTTACCTTTTGACCTGCGCACTGATCTGTGACGCCCTGCCTGTCGTGCGTTTTAGTTTCCCGAAGATGTTGAGTAATTCTGTATCTGAATGATACTAATTAATGGTTAATCTTTTGAACGCAGCGGTGTTGCTAAGCGACGCGTTTTCTGCTAAATAGCTAAAGGGTGGGTAATCTAATCTGCCATCCCATAATTAATGCCGTAATATCATTTGAGACGCACCCATGGGCGTCAATTTGGGAGAAGCACGATGTGGCACTGTGACAACCTTTATATGGGTCCAAGTTTGATCTTTGAGGATCATGGGACACGCAACAGTCAGTCAGCCAGACGCTGCTGCTCCAGTTTGTCTTCAGTTTCTTGGAGTTAAATCGCAAACTCTCCGACTTCCGAAAAACTGCAGCTTCAAGGAGCTCAAGGTCAGGGGTCAGGTGACACAAGAGGGTGTATGTTCAATGTGCGCACTGAGATCATCTTATCTATCCATCACACATCAGAAGGAATTTGTTATACAGAACATCTCATTCAGCCTGACGTCCGCTGAATGTCCACTGAACGTCCGTGCGCAAGAGGCTTACCTGGCCGCGGCAGACGCGCTTCAGGTGCTCGTGACGCAGGAGAGTTGATGCCTAATGCTGCCTTCAGGTACCGCCGCATAAATCCGAATGAGGAGATTGTAAACAAAGGGCAGTCAATTCAGGTTCGGGGGGATACATACAGAATATATTAATAAGCGCTAACGTAGATAGTTATTATAACTTAACAACAAAACCCATTTCATGAAACCACCTAACATGGCCTATAGTAGGAAATGATCATCTAATCATGCATCATAGACATCAGTCACACAGCGTTTTCCGTTTGCAGGATCACAGTCCTTTGATGTTGGGTTGTTTTTTTGATTTTCACTTTTTCTGTTGTGTAGCACATTATGAGTACTTTAAAGCTACTTTTGACTCCTTTTTCCCAACCACATTATTTTGCGCAACAAGATGTTAGATATAGGGCACGTTATGGATTATATTGCAGTCATCATAACATCAGAATCCCCAAGATTACTGGAAGTGTTTCGCAAGCATGATCGTAGGAATAATAACAAATCCATGACAAGACGTCCATTTAATTTTGGTCATTGCTGTCAATGATCCAGTAGAGTACTTTTTTTTCTTTAAGTGTGCTGTAAAATAATCGTTGTTAAATTACAATGCTGTACTTTCAGCTCTAAAATAAAGTGGTGTTTTTTACGTTGTAAAACATTTTGCAGTTTTGTTCTGTATAGAAATCTTTGCAACAAGTTTGCTGTGTGATTTTCATTGTACTGCTGTTTGAGTGTTCCTGGTGTCAGTGCCACAAACAATTTATTACCCTAAATAAGATACACCCTGGAGTCAGTTTCTAGTTGTTCTTCAACCATGACAAATACTGAATGCTTTGATTCTCCAATTTCCCACACCCAGGGACATTTCCAAGATATCCAAGAAGAGGAAACATTTTTTGGGGGTCACTAGAACCAGAAGTTAGAACATCTGATTATAAATAAATACAGAGAATGGGTGTAAAAAACATTTCATTTGGTATAATTTTCCGGCTCATTTGCAGTCCCCCTCATAGAAATGTATTGCATGATAAGTGGCTGTACCACAGTTTAAATATTGTTTTTTATTTATTTGATTTATTGTTGAGTTTTTTTAAATAGGAATAGTATGCATACAGTATCATAATGTGCATATCATTATTGTGTATATTTTTATAGTACAGCTAGAGATTATTTTAATGACTTGAATACTGCTGAAAGCTTGGTCTATAGGCTTTATATATAGTAATACATCATACATGAATATATTTTAGTCACAAAAATATATATATATCCCAAGAACAAGGGTCTCATGCAGGGGCTTGTCCTTCCATGATGGTTTCTTCTCTTGCTCCCTTTCTTGGGTTTCTGCTGCCCGAGGTATTCACTGAGCACGCCGCCATCTTTCTGATGTACTCGTGGATGTTTGTTGTCTCATCCTGGATTGTGGTACCCCCACTCACTAGGAACAGCACAGTCCTAGGAAGAGCAACGATACTGCACAGGACCCTCAAGCTCCCAGGCCTCTCTTTGCTGGAGGACCTGAGCTTGAAAGATAAACTGCATTAGTGTGTGTGTGTGTGTGTGTGTATAAAATTTATGAAGTGGAGAAATATTTCTTACCATAAATTTGTTATTTTACAAACAGCAGGACATGTGTGTGTATGTGTATATGTATATATATCTATATACACACACACGTGGGCGGGCGGGCGGATGGATGGATGGATGGATAGATATGTATAGAAATAGATATATAGATATACATATACACAAACGTCCTGCTGTTTGTAAAATGACAAATTTATGGTAAGAAACATTTCTCCACTTCATAAATTCATAACAGGACATGTAAAAATATACAACTGGATGACTTGAAGGTTAAATGACATACAAACCTCCTGAAAAGTGCATTTACAGTCACACTGAGTCACTTCATTGCTACATAATTCTCTGGAAAACAGCTCAGTGTGCCAGAGAGGAGGAGACTGTTCAGAATTCACTACATATTTCCTTCACTTTTTCTTTTTTGCCCTTGCATCACTTTGTTTTCCTTTTCCTTTGCCGTCAGTCGCCTGTCATGTTGTCATGTTGTAATACCTTAACCTGGATAATAGCTCAACATGATCAGTGTGGCTAATCTCACAGCTCAGGTGCAGCCAGTAGGACACACGTAGGTAACAAAGTGCTGACTGTGAGCACACAGAGTGGGTTAAAGAACAATTAGAGTGACCGACAGTGGGACTGTGCTAGTGGTCTGTTAACACACTTCACGTGCTGTTTGATTACGCAACAACAGCAACACCGAGTTCACTGCATTTTTGAGTTAGCCGAGCAAAATCTAGCAGGGAGCTGATACCCTCCTTGCGCATGCACTGACAATGCTGTGGCAAACATGTGCTTCCTTTGTCACAGTGTTTTGTGCAAGTTGGAGGTTTTGAATGGAAATCTAATCAGCGGTTTCATCAGGAAGCCCAGTGTGCAGGAACACGGCTTTAAAAAGGCTGGATGCCAGACGGGCAGACAGCTCCTGTGAATTGAAGCAAGCATCCTTCAGTGATTTCATTTACTGGTTGCTGTGGTGACTCATGTAAAGCAGTCAAACACAGCAGCGCAGAGGGATAATTTGAACGTTCTTGACCTCCGGAGTGTGGGATTGCAGAGAGAAGAAGATGAATTCATTGGCCGCATACTCTCCAATAAGGCCGGTCACATCATTCAGGTATGCAAAAAGCTCAGCAGCTGCTCAACAACATCTTCACCCTGACTACGTCCATATGGACTGAATTCTAATCCACTCAGACAACTGGCCTGCTTTGGTGTAGTTTCAGCCTTAATGCCAGATCCCATTTAGCAAAACAATTAATTAAACACTTATGACAATCATTCAGGAACACCTGAGACTGACTTTGAAGGACTGCATTGGACAGACATGGCTCAAAACACTGCACAGAGAATCTCAAAAAGAGCTACTCATTTTACACAAGATTGGAGCTTTACTCAGAATCTGAGGATGTGGTTTTATCAGTTCTGATATCAAAATAAAGCAGCAAACCCTTCATTATGAACTAGGAGAAAAGTGACATCCAGTGTTTTAGGAAGTTGATATATTGAGTTAAATATGAGAGATTGTGTTCACAATAAATTTGAACCCTTTTAAATATTATTATTAAATTTAGCTTCCCAAATCAACTCTAAAGCCATTAACAGAAACAGTTTTCTGTAGCAAAATCTAAATTTAGTTTAAAAATCCTTTCACTATCACTTGGTATTTAAAACACATTGATTTTATCTCGAATGAAAGCTTTCACATTTTGGGAAAGAACCTTGCTTTCTTGCTAAGTGCTAAGTGTTAAATGAGAAGATTGATATCACTTTTGGCTTACATGCAAATATGGTCGACAGTAGTTCATTTACACATGGAACTAAACGTTTGGTACACGATATGCTAATTTTCAACCTCTGCATTAAAAATGTAACACAAAACACCTGCAATACAAAAAGAAGGAAAAGTAATAAAGAAATTGTCTTTAAAAGAAGACTAGGACCTTAGGTTGCTATAAGGGTTAAAATTAGAGTAGGTGAAGTATGGTTTAAATTATAATTAGGATTATAGGAGGTAAAGTTGTGGTGCAATGGGAACTAAAAAGACTGTCATTTACTTAAATTACTGAGTAACTTTAATTATTATAGTAGTAGATTGCCCCGTGTGAGGGCTGCACGGCGTCAATGCATTAGCGCCGTGATCACCAATCACATGGGGCGAGCCGCCTTAACTTGCTAACGGAGATTTTCTGCATTAACGCAGTTATGGCGTTAACATCATTTTAACCAGATAAACCCTGACAGCACTACATCATAGCTAAGAAAAATAAGGAGAAACAGCAAAAGAAGCCATGTTTTTTTCTTGACAAATCAAGAAAGATATCATTGTTAATTAGTTAGCTTTACATTTGTTTGCTATTGGATTTTTTTTCTCCCGTGGACAGAATTGGGCTAGCTAGCTATGTTTCCCTGTTCCCAGGGAATATAGCTAGCTAGATTACTAGCTATAAGGTAACAGTAACTAGAATAACCATTTGTTACAACCAAGGTATGCAGAAGAGCATCTTTGAATGTACAACACTTTGAACCTTGCAGCAGATTGGCTACTGCAGCAGAAGACCACACCTCTCAGCTACAATTTACACAGGCTTATCAAAACTGGACAACAACAAATTGGAAAAATGTTTCCTGTTGTCTATTTCTACTGCAACATTCAGACGGTAGCACCAGAATTTGGAACATGAAAACATTTCCTCGGCAAAGTTTGGAGCCCGTAGTGCCAACTGAGCTTGGTTTAAGTTTCAAAGTCTGAGTATTAATGGTTTAAAATGTAAAAGTGACGAGATCTAAATCCAGTAAAGCGTGTTTGGGATGACGTGGAACAGGATATTCACATCTTGGAAGTAATGTGATGTTGATGCATTGACTGTGTGATGCTATAATGTCAATTTGAATCAAAATCTCAGAGGAATGTTTCCACCACCTTGTTGAATCAACCCTCTACTACCAAGGTGTACCTAATAAAGTGGTGAGTATCTATTATTACAGTGACCAATCATCTGTCCATTCTTTTTCGCTGATCCTTGACAGGGTCGATGGGGGGCGTGGTTAGTGCCTATCCCAACTACCATAGAGCGAGATGTGGTGTGCACCCTGGATATTACAATATTACAATAGTAAGCAAAGAGATGCAAAAATAAATCCCATGTTAATTCTACTTCCATGCTAATTCTACTAATTTGGCGATATTAACTGCTACCCCTCCTCAGCTTTTATAAACTGGCCAATCAGCTGAAACTGTGTTTATATTTGTTCATCTACCCGTTTTTTGCTCTCATCATATATGTACACACACACACACACACACACACACACACACACACACACACACACACACACACACACACACACACACACACATATATATGAGTCATGTAAAGCAAATGTAGTGAAGCCCAAGAATAAAATATGCACCTGAAAATGAGAAGTAATTGGTTCCCTCTAAGTGATGGCTTATACAGATGAAGACAGAGGGAACGTCTGAATTCTTTTTTTATGGTAATTGTTAAGCTTGATGTGAAATGTGCAGTCTCGAAGAGTATTGATTATGTTAAGAGGCTCTTCTTCTATAAATATCAGTAGTTAAAAGAAAAGGTGCCAGGTGGGAGAAGCGCTTCCTGCAGGGCTGAAGTGTGGTTACAGTGCTGCAACCTGAAACCTGCCTACACATCACCGCTGCTGGATGTGGAGCTGACTCTCTCTCTTTACAGTAAACAAATGCATGTGAACCATTTGAATTTCTGTCATAACTTCCAGAAGGCAAACAAATCCTTTTCCATGACTGTTTGTCAACTCAAACGAAGAGAACAGCCCCACTTACTGGATTGAAATGCGACATATCAAAATATAACAAGGAATCTGTTTAAGCGGAAACAGCACTTGTTATAAACAAGATTGTGAAAAGTTCTGAGAAAATACTCATTATGATATCTTAAAGGGTTATTCTGAAAATTAAAGCACAAATCCTTGGGCCACTACCTCATGGGAGCTGAAGTTTTGAGATATTTATGTTATTTATGATATTTATATATTATGTGTAAGGATTTATGTGTCTGAAACAGATAAATTATAGTTTATCTGATCTTCTGCCGAGATTTAGATGAGAGGATGGACATGAGAAGTGTATGCATTATCTTACATTATCACTTCTGCTGGAAGCTGACTGTCTCTCTTTACAGTAAACAAATGCATTTCAGCATTTGCCATTTCTGTCATAACTTCCAGAGAACAAACCAAACAGCAAACCTTTTCCATAACAGTCATGTGCTTCAACTCTGACTGAAAAAAGAGCGAGAGCCTTCATGCTTGTTTGCTGCTGTGGTAGAGAAACAAACCAAATGACATCATCTAACCCGACTTCAGCCACCACTTGTTTTCATGTCACTGTGGGAAATCTAACATACATTTTGTTGCAGGAAATTGCAGACCAGCAAGAGGCTTTATTCTGTAATTTACCCAACAGCCCCATTTAATGGAGTGACCGCAGGCAAAGAGCCACGACAAGACACCCGTAATCACCCGTGCCTTCACAGATACATGCCCGAACGCACACTTGCTTCACGAGCATTAAGGTATCAGTTCCTGATACAATGGAAGGAAGTGCGTCACAGGCACGCTGCACTTCGACACAAAGAAGAATGGAACGCTGCCCAGGCACAAACAGAGTGAGAGACAGAGAGAGAAGGGGAAATGTTGGAGCATGTGGTGGAAGAAGTGAACAAATAACGGCATCCGAGAGGAGAAAAGAACACGAGTGGTCGGGGGACTTCAGAGCAGGTCAACACAGCCACCTGCGATTTCGCAAATAAACACGACCCCGCCATTCCTTCCACTTTTACTGGACTGCTTATTCTCAGTGGAAGAAAACAACAGTCCGCCCCTCACCTCCCCACCTCATCTCGCCCAGTTCTAGAAAGAGAGGAAAGGAAAAATGCTGGGCGCCTGAGAAAAACAAGTTTTACGTGTTGTTTTGTTCCTCCTGTGAGTTGTTTTCCTCGTCCTGAGCCCAAAACAGTCCAATGAAATGGCATTTGTGGGCGCTTCTCACAATGGGCGAGTTTATCTCCCTCCGTCAACAAGGTTATCAGTGTAATTTATGAGGATGCTAGTCTGAGGTCTGCGCAGCCTGGAATGTTAATGGGTTTTGGTTGAATTGTACTTTTGCTGCTGCTTGACCTCAGTTGACTGAGCATCACACTACCTTCTGCTTCCGTTGAACATAAATGTCTCAGTCTTTAAGTTTAAAATGCTGCATTATTGTCTTCACTAGACTTCCCAGAAATCTCCTGTTAAACAACAAGTGTGGGCGGGACGGTGACATCATTTTACCTTTGGATTTTCACTTGCTGATGTTTGAGTTTCAGGGCTTTTGATCTGTTTTAGCTAACTCTCTGTTTCTTCTGGAAGTCTGGAAACACTAACACATCACTTCCTGTCCACTAGAACAATTTTCCCAGGAGGCGGTAAAAATGAGGTTGAATCAGTTACTGTAAAAGCAGCAGATTCACCTCTCTGGAACAAAAAAACGGGGGATTTCAGTTGAGCAGAACTGCATGTCTTGTCACAGCTTAAGGGAAGATCATTGCTGGCGTGTCTTTAGAGGCAATTTTGCATTTCTCTGTGTAAACATAAAGACTGCTTTGTTTTCATCGCTGTGTGTACCAGTAACTCGCTCACTATTACTGCACTCTGAGGCGTATCTTCACTGCAGAATAATCCTCATTGTTGTGGCTCCGTGAATCCAGGTCCTCAGAGGAAAATCTTTTGTGGAATAAGATGAAGAGATATACAGCATCAGTGATCCGCTTTTAGATCTCTCCCGCTGCTGCTTCTTTGATATCTTACTACGTGTCATAGAGTAAATTTGATGTTTTAATTACAGTTTTGAGCTGAACACACTGATGGCAAAGCAACAACCTTGAACACAGTTTTAACCATTTTGTTTTCATACAGAACAAAAGGAATTTTCTTTATACTTAGCTTCCAAGGAACTAGAGTTTCTGCATTTGTTTTAAAGGGGTCTTAAGCAGAAGTTCTCTAGGCTTTCTGAAAGTCTTTCAAATTATTTTTTGGACACCAGCTGCTTTTACCTGACCATTTTTAAAGGAATGATTTTTGCTTCTGTTTTAAGTCACTTAACACTTAACAACACATCATTCGGGTATAAAACAGGTGCATAACCCAATCAGGGTTGTGATTACACATAACCAAACAATGAGCCAATTAAAATTAAATTTTTAGGCACTTTATTCCTAGCAGACTGTCATAAAAAGACAATTTGTTAATGTTTCTTTATTTTAAAATGTAAAATGTCAATGATAACATACTTTGACAGACACAAAATAGTATTGTTGCACCAACAAGGTGATTTCCAAATAGCTATTAGCTGGAAACTTGGTTTATATCACCATAGTGTGCATTGTGCTATTAAAAATTTTGAGGAAACTGGACAAGTGGAGGACAAAAGAAGAAGTAGCAGGACTAAAAACCTAACTGAACACTCTCTGAAAATCATGTGTTTAAGAAATAGGAAAAAAATCCAGCCATGCCCTGAAAAATGCACAATTCAACACCAACAGTCATGGATTGGCCTCCCCAGCCCCCAAACCACAACATTATTGAAGCAATATAGGATCTTTCTTACAGGGAGCCAACATCCAAAGAAGATCTCAAGAACTGTTTCTGATTAAATCACATCTGCCTTTTCAAACATCTCTGTGCTACTTCATTTGAACAAAATTCCTGGAAAGACCCTTTAAATTTCCTGCCATATTATCAGGTATCAAGAAATGGCATAAGTAAAAAACATCCTGCGTTTCATCAAACTTGCTATTTCAGACCTCCATGAACAACATCCTAATCCTGACTTGACCCTTTCCCTAACTGAAGCTACTTTGCGTGTCATTTAAAGTTGTAAATTGTCACACAAAAACAGTTTAAAAGGACAGGCAAAATATGCCTGAGGTGGAGGTCTATTTATACCTCGATATCACGTTGATTTGGTTCCCAAATCAAGGACGGATGGTAAGGATGGATGAAACGTGGACTGATCGTGATACATGGAGACACATGTCAGTCAAGAAAAACCCACTGGGGAAAGAAAAAGGAGCTCTTTAGGTTTTAATGTGTTCTTAATGAAACGAATAATATCCTCAGTTGGTACTTACACACCTTGTTTGTGATTGGTCAAACGGAAATGTGGAACTGCAAGAGGGAGGGGAGGCGGTGGTGGCGGGTGATCTTCCTGGGGTCGACTCCTCCGGTGCGTCCATTCCTTCCGGCTCGATGGAAGCTTAATGTGAGTGTGGAAAAGTGGAAAATTTAATTAGGCTGCCAAGGGGGTTTTGTCTCACTTGGCATCCCCCCCCCCGCCCCCTTCCTCCCACGACCACTACTGCCACCCCCACATCTTCCTTCCCTCATGTTTTGCTCTGATCACATTTGCTGTAACGGCACTATTTCTTATTCTTTTACCCATAATACTTCAGAATATGATTTTCTTGGCACCTTGTTCTTCACTTATGATTCCCCCGCCACCTCCTTTTTTTCTGCCATGGCTGGATTCATCTGTTATGCACTCCTTGAGCAAAGATTTTCTGTTAGGCCCCTCCAACCCCACCCCGAAAATCCCTGTCCTGCAAATATACAACCTGGCCCCAGTGCATTAGTTAGGTTTTGGTAATTTCACTAAACTTTACTCAACAGTCATTTTAGAAAATGTAAAGTGCTCAAAACTGGTGCTAACAAGTCTAAAACCAAGTGACTCACAATTGAAAGCTACCTTTCTCAGCACTGGATTGTGTGTAAATCCTTTTAAAGCTCCTGGGTTGTGTCAGACCAGACATTTACTAAGTTGGGTTGCAACATTAAAACTTAATAAATGTGTAATTTGTTAAGATTTATGTAAGGACGCATATAAAATCAGTGATGTTTAGCTCACAAGAAGCTGATGCATTTATTCTCTCCATGAAGTACCTAAACGTTTCACATACCATTTTAGGCCTACTGGGCATGTGCAGCTACATCATTATCAATCCTGTGGAGAACATACACGATGGAGACTCACAACAACTTCTTGTTGGCTCCAGTTTTGGCTAAGTAATATAATAAGTTTGCAGATCCAAAACACTAGGAAAAGTGTATTTGTTGTATTTTAGGCATTTACTTCCTAAAATGTGTCTATTTCATGTGTCAATAAAAATGTTTTTTTATTGCCCGGTAAAGCGATTTTCTCTTATGGAAGCCATTTAAGTAACATTAACTTGATAAACCATTTTTTTCTACAGGTCTTTTTGGAAGTGGGAATGTTCAAATAGCAACAAAAATGCCCATTTAGAAGCTGAAGGGGTGGTAGAGGCTTAATCCACCCAATCCAACTGTGTCTCACAAATTTGAGTTTTTTCCTTGGACCTGACTTTTTTTGGTGTTACTGTGTTTTGCTTTAGTTCTAGGCACCAAATGCAATTACTAGTTATAAAAGAGTTACAAAAAGATCATGGTTTAGGTTAAAATAAAGAGTGTATTTGGCAAAAGATATGTCAAATACAGTAGCTTAATGCAGATTTTACACAACCTTTACATGTGACCTACATCTATCACAATGATCGTAACAGGCTACTAAGCCTTAAAGAAGGTAGAAGAATGGGCCTTCTGGCTTTGTGCATGTGACTGATAACAGTTGATAATGGCCATTTAAAGGGCTGATAATATCTGGATCTGGTGTTGGTTGTAGCACAACTTCAAACTATTCCACCAAATACAGCTTAAAAAAACACTAACAAAAAACATTCAGTGGATATTTTGGGCTTATGACGGTAGGGTGAAGCTGAGGTATTGAACAGTCACGCCTACTGCCCAGCCCAAACACAATTTTTTTGATAAAGTTGTGTAGATATCTACATACGGTTAAACTGGTGATAACAGATTTTATGTGCTGAAAGGATGTACTATTCTTCTATGGTCAAATGTTTCCCCGTCAGGAAACAGTTGAAGCTCAGGTCATTCAAAATGAGTCCTCTGTGGACTTGCTTGTTTGATGTTTTTCAAAGAAGTCTCTTGCCTGGAACTTGTTTTCTTAATATGGTTGACATTTGTGATATTACAGCTCTTAGTGAAAGCACGAATTGTTCCTATGGGTCTTTGTACCATCTTACAAGGTAAGCTTGTAAGAGCTCAAAAAGACACCAACATTTAAAAAAAGCAGAAAAGTCGTACATTTAACAAGCTGGAAGCATAAAATGTTGGTATTTACAAGCATCTGAACCCTATCTTCAACAAAGTATTACAGCTTTGGTTGGCCACTCATGAGGAACATATTCCAGAAATCCTGTTAACATACAGCACAGTGTACAGGGTATTTAAGCATTTTCAGCTAGCAACTGTGCACCAGATGGCCGAGCAAGTGTGTCGAAACAGCTAACAAAGTTATGACCAATCCCAACTGATCACCCTGTCTGATCCATCTATTAATTTCCCAATGTTTCTCCACCACTGAAATATTTAGCTTTACTTCTAAGGAAATCTGTGGTAATACCCAGGAGTTAGTGGGAGTGACCTTTATGTGATAAATTCTTCAGTAAGAACTAATTTATGTGATGAAACCAAGTGAAAAACAAAAAAGCCAAAGGAGATCTACCAAAAAAACCCCAAACTGCAGTTCCTCTAATAGCCACTTAAGGCTGACTCTAAAATTTTGAATTTTAAAGCGCCTCATTTTAATAACCACCAGAAGGCGATAACCATGGTTGCAGAAAGAGTCCTTGTTCTATCACATTTTATGGGGAAATAGCTTTCTGTAGGTTCAGTCACTCATTTTGAGTCATACTGAATTACGTGTTAGACATATTGTGTTTCAGAAGGCAGGATTATCCAAGAGCAACCACTCACCAACCAATGGATCAATACTAGAGATGGCACGATACCACTTTTTTATGTCCGATACCGATATCATAAATTTGAATATCTGCCGATACCGATATGAATCCGATAGTGTTTTTTAATCAACAAAACTGTTTTTTAAATATCTTGCTGCATTTTGTATAAGTTCATACTCAAGTTTAAAACAACAACTACACTAAAGCTATTCTGTTATACCTGTATGCAAAAAAAAATATTTCATAGTTCAGCAATACTGATCAATCTAATAAACTTAAACCTACACCATCCTCCCTATTCTGGTATTTTAAAGAGTACTTAGCATAAATATTAAGCAACCTAACTAATAGGGTTCCAACTCCCAGCAACAACAAAAATAAATAAATAAAAAATAGGGAACCACCCCTCACGCGCCACCTCATGATGCTTAATCGACGTAATCAACCTTAATTTGATGCAGTGTGAAAAAAAATGCACAGAAATCAATTATTTTTCAAGAAATATTAAATAGATTCAACATCTTTCTTCAACAAAATTGCAGACTGCACAGATGGTACCTTCCCAAAGGAAAAAGTACTATAGCTTACTAGGGTATATTAGACTTAATAGTTACTATATACAGTAATTGACTTCTATTCATTTTACATCAAATTAAAACTTTGGGTGTCAGATAATTATTTATTAAAAGCTAGACATTTTAAATGAGAATAAGAAAGAAAAGTATGTCTTTGTGCCCCCTTTTCCCTGTTAATGCCCTATCGGCCCCCCTGGCTAAACTTTGCTAGATCCGCCCCTGCACAGTTACCAGCGTCAGCTACGTAGAAAACGATCCTGGTGTAGAAAGTAATATTAAATACATTCTAACAACAGCTGATCAAGCTTAAACGTGCTGCTGTTGTTCAGCCGCTGGTTTCCTCTTTCTGGTGCAAAGTGGGCCAAAAGCAAACTAGAGACACGACTGGCGACAGAAAAGCCGATCAGCTGATCGTTAAGCAGTTTCATGATTGAAGTAGCAGCAAGAAGAGGCAGTCGTTTGTTAAGCTTAACGCAGGAATGCTTTACAAACATTCAGAGATGGACTTACACACTTGCTGTACTTCTCTCGGGGATAACTTTGTCGGAGATGAAATGCCGGGTTGCTAGCGAAGCTCCAAATGCTATCCAGACCATCGACAGGTCCTGCATGCCACAGCCGCTCTATCACGTGATGCATACTGCTCCGACGTGCTAACGTTCTGAGGTGAGTTACGGCGTGTTGCAAGTTTTGTGAGGTGCTTTCGTGATATTTAATGGATCGGATTACATTTTTTATTTTTCTCCGATATCCGATCCAGTAATTTAGGTCAGTATCGGACCGATACCGATACGTAATATCAGATCGGTCCATCTCTAATCAATACAGGCTTTTCCCTAGCAACTGGTGGCTAGCAGGAGCTTCTTACCAGTCTCTAGGCTTTTTTAAGGGGGCTTTAGCAAACTGTCAGCAACCTTCAACAACCCTTGAGGAGCCACCTAAGGTTGCCAAATGGATGCTGACAGGTCTCCAAATATGGGAAGGTCAGGCTATCTGATAACCCAGGCTTCAAAATGTCCATAACCATAGCTATGTCAGTCTTTTGAGCTATATAGGTGAAACCTGCAGTAGTTTTGAGAGCTGTAAATCTCCACTTTTTTAAAAATTTAAAGCTCTGGTTGAATACTGTCGATGTGTCAACCATATGACTTTGTAACTGGAGCTAAAAATGATGTCAAACACAGGCTGCAAACAAATGGCTCTCATGTGAAGTTTAAACCAAACAGCGAATGTGGCATTTCTGAGGTCTCAGTGCTATAGAAGTGCATTATGTTCAGGGGTATCATTTATCTTTATTAATAGATGTTAAGAAGATGAAGAAAAATCTTTTACATTTTATGCAAATCATAAGCAGAAACTGCAGCTGACATGACACCAAACTTCATCACGTGGCTGCATCACATCAGCTCAGGCTCAAAAGAAAACTTTCCCCCAACTCGTCAAGAAACATGCTCATCCCGTGTGCACTCTTCCAACTTATGGATATTTATTTTTCCGAGGGAGGGGAAGTGAAGGGAAGTGGGAGCGGGTGGCGGCTGTAGTTGTGGCGGTGGAGGAGGGATGAAGGAGCGTTGTCACATTACATGTACCTGTCTGTACGCGTCTTCACTCGTGGCTGTCATCTCACCTGACAGGTCTATCAGTGTCCACGGCTGATCAGGACGCGTCCCTCAGCCTGACAGGATGAACAGACAGCGCGGCAATCCAGACTGACAGCTCCTCAGGTAGCTGCTGGAGGAAGGGAGGTTTAAGATAGGAGGGAGATGGAGGAATCTGGGGGGTGAGGGGCAAGAGAAAAGCTGCAGAGCAAGAGGACTAAATAAAGAGTGTAAATAACCCGCCAGATGATGTCCACAAGAACATCAGCAGTGAAGCCTAACCCTAGATGGCATCAAAGAGGTTCAATCATCTTTCTTTACCTTTCTTTTTTCGGAATCTGATAATGAAGTGATTGAGGCTTTTAAATAAGAGGCTGCTGCCAAACGCTACCTTTAAAAACTCCATTAAGCCACAAAAATCCTCTCTCTGGGTGCCAGTTTGAGTATTTTTAAGCAAATTGAGTTTCATCTTTTACGACAATCATGCACGTTGAACCGAAGCCAAACAGCTCGCTGGGTAACGAGAGCTGCCTTCCAGAGAAAAAACACCTGCGGGATGTGCTTTGGTTAACCCATGAAAGCTTTAAATCAAATGCTTGTGATCACACCCAAGGGGAAATAAGGCCCCCCTCCTCTCTCCAGCACACCTCCCACTCTGTGCTTCCCACCCTTCTTGGGAAGAAAAAAAAATCAGTCTTTATCTTGTCAAAAGCCATCGAAAACAAGCCCTTCCAAACGCCCCAACAACACGGGGACGAGACAAAACGGGAAAACCTACAAGCTCCAGAGCGAAGACTCATTTGATCAGCTTAGCCACGCTCTCCTGGCTCCTCATGCACGAGGAGTAATTAGCAATTAACAATCAGGATTTAACTAGATCCAGTTATTATCTGTAACCCAAAAAAAGGTGGTGGGAAGGGGGGTATCTGCTGCTTTGACACGGGAGTGCATCAGAATTCCCCTGCTCCTCGAGTTTGATTAAAAAAAAAAAGAAAAAAAAGAGAAGGAGAAGAAGAAGAGTGAGGGACCCGAACTGTAATTCTCTCATTTTCACGACATCTCTGGGCCATTTTTTTCCCAAATTCCCAGATCAAACAGGCTGTAACAAAAGGCCCCAAATCCCCCTCCGCTCTCCTCCTCCTCCTGCTCTCTCTTTCCAAAATTAGTTAAGCCTCTCAGCTCCATCATCCTCAACATGGCTCGCATCAACAACCCTACGCTGCTTCGCAAATGCTGCATAGCCTCTGAAATCCACCCCGCCTCCCCTCTCCCCATTTCCTTCCAAATATGCTGAAGAGTTGTTGTTTTTTTTGGGGGGGGGGGAGAAAACTCCCCATATGTCACTCTGAATTTGGACTTACACACAAAACACAAAGTACCCCATAGTCACTACAGTTTTTTCACTGGGCTAACTGTGTGTCTTTTCTGGGGGTAAAATTTTAAGCCAAAAGTCTGCTGTTCAGAAAATGAAGGTGAACAACAAAGGCTGAGGCGAGGCTGACAGATTCCAGAAGAGGGGGGTAAACAGTCTCTCCTCTCCTGGTCTCTGACACACTCGGGCCTTTTGGACACTCCTCGCTTCCTTCTGATTACCTCAGCCCCGGCTGTTTACCATCGAGGGGATGATTCAGGGTTTTCAATCACTCTCGCACACTTTCCCTCCTCTTGTCTTATCACACTTTTGTCTGCCTCCGACGTACTTCTTCTGCTCTTCAAAAGTTTCTGGCGGCTCGCCCGACTTCTGAGGTGAAGCTGGGTGAGATACGCCGAGAGCAAAGGCTGGGTTGTTGCCCAAGAAGGTGCTCGTTGCTGAGCTTTAAGTGATCCTGTTTCACACACTTGTCAGTTCTCCAGGCTGGCAGGTCCTTAACTGCCTCCGAGCTAGCTGCTTATAGGGCTGCCACCAGTCCTGTTAATGTTAATCTAATGCTAATGTTTGCCAGCTCCCTCAAGCTGAGGACACCTGTTTCTGAACAGACAGGCCCCGCCCCCCTGCTTGATGCTCATTAACTTCCTCGCCACCATCAAGGCTGCAGTGCAGTCGGCGATTTATCTCACAAAATAGCATAAAAAATGACCGATCCGTCTTCAGTCATCGCCTTATATCAAAGTTTAGCCCGACAAAGCATGATCACAGCCAGACCACAAAAATAAATAAATAAAATGAAAACCAGCCTCATCAATTTAATCATCCCCCGTCCAAAGATTTCGAGCTAATTATTCCAGCCTTTAATTATTCCATCCGACTGCCATTGAGATCTCTTAAAGACGGCTGGATTAGTGGATTTGGAGCATTAGCTCGGAGGGTTGGCAGACCTCTGCACTGTGAATCAGGGGGCTGAGAAACACATCTTCAAAAGGTATGCCGAGCAGCACCTTTACAGGATCATTAACAGCGGATAAATCCACGTTAAGTTGCTTAAAAGCGTGTAAAGGTGAGCCATGTTTGGGAGCAGACACTTTTGAGGGAGGAGGCTAACTAAATGTGACTTAAGCACTGCGACAGTGACACAGTTTAAGCCACTTTGGAAGGAATTGTTTACTAGTTACTTAAAGGGCTTATGTCAGGTTGGGTCAACGTCAGCGGCTGAGGGGAAACTTCAAGAGTTGGGCGAGTTTACCTTTTGCACGGGCACGGTTGGGAATTGAGGGGAATGATGTAAGCTGCTAACGATTCAGCTAATTTTGTTTGAGCTAATGTAAGCCAGCAGGTTATTTGGCAGGGATGGGGTTCAAGCTCAGAGCCAAACCTGCACTGAGATTCAACACTATTGGAAAATCAATCGCTGCCTTTCGAGCTGTGACAGTCAAGTTAAACTAGCCTCCGCTCGTGCTCGTTAAAGATGCTCCCTGTCATGCTACTACCCCCCTCTGAACTCCATCTCAAACCCCCACCCATCAGCTCTCAGCTCTGCAAAACGAGAGCAGCTCCTCCCGCGGCTGAGATGTTCTGAAAGCTGGTCGGGAAAGGTTAGAGCAAGAAACATGGAGCGGGGCAGTGAAAAAGACAAAAAGAATCTTGCTTTTTAATTATTTTATTAAGAGCCTTGATGCTATTAAATGCCCCAGATACATTCACCCTATAGTTCTCAATTAGACTTGACAGTTGCTGCTTTACCAACAATAAATATAGCAAAGGGCTGCGCCTCAGGCCAGGAAGGACCCCTAACTATGACCCTCGTATTTAATGATGAAAACAAGCGAGCGCACACGCTGCCTCACTCAGGCACACACACACTCTCTCATCCTCTCTGTGCTGCGGCTCCATATTACACAAGCACACTGAGGGCCTGTAAAAAACAACAGCATCTGTGGGGGTTTGAAATGCACTGCAGATACCGAGGTGTACCACTGAACACATTTGGAGGGCAGAGAGTCATTTTGAACTAAAATAATGAACAACGCATTATTCAAGGTAGATTTTCTGTGCGCGTATTTGGACGCGAGGGGAAGAATGATGTCTCCGTGCCAGACCTGAAAATATCGATGATATTGTTGCTATGGGAAAGGCAAACACATGTGATGCATGTGCAACTGCATTTGATTAATTGGCTTTGATATGGACAGACACACTAAATCCTCTCCAGATTAGTACTGTGTTGTATATAAATTGTATTTGTGTGAGGCGAAAATAATGGTGAACTATTATTAAAGATAATATTGCTTTAGGTGATAATATTAATGTGCATACTCATTTGATTTGTACAGTGTTTCTTTTTATGGCATAGTTAAAATATGTAACAAATTTGCTCAGATGAACTTTTTCATCTAAAAAAAAGCCTGATCAATGTTATTAAATCCAAATGTAGCTACTTTTATATTAACAGTAGACTACTCCATATAAACTCAATCAAATCTAAATGAATTTACCACGTGACCCCCTCAGAATCAACTTTAGTATATTTAATTAATGAAGCTATGTAAAATTACGCTGGGAAAATCTAGTGACCCTCAAAGGGTGGGTTGAATTTCTGTCACTTTTTAATACACACCTTTTATTCAAGCATTTTTGAGCCCATATAACTTCTTAAATCGACATGAAAACGCACAAATCCATTTTAGACCCACTGACAAAAGACACATTTAATGTCTGTGATATAGAGTAATAGAAACAAATGTCAGTTAACCTCTGAAAGTTCACTTGAAATGCACTTTAGTCAGGTGGATCATCAGAAATCAGAACATGCAGGCTACCGGTTTCTGTTACTGTGTGTCACAGATAATAAACTGGAGCAGTTTTAGTGTTAAAACTATCTATCCCATGTTAACAATGCTCAAAGTTGGTTATAGAAAAAAAAATCAAACCAAACAAAAATCAGATTTTGCTTTAGACGTTGAGCTGCTGTAAAATGGATATGGTTGCAGTTTTTGTGTGTTTTACAGCTCATGTGAACATCTCTTGCACTTAAGACATAATGATACAGTATATATATATATATATATATGTGTGTGTATGTATGTATATGTATATATATATTAGGGGTGCAACGATATTCGTATCGATATTGAACCGTTCGATACAGTGCTTTCGGTTCGGTACGCATATGTATCGAACAATACAACATTTGTAATTTATTTTATCAATTTTCCTTCTGACGATGCTGTCTGTGTTGAGCGCTCAGTGAATCTGCGTTCGACTACTCCGCCTAGGCTGCACTGTCGAGCGCAGATCCACTGAGCGCTCAACACAGACAGCATAGTCAGAAGGAAGAGCGCAGGGCAAGCTAGCGAGACAGAAGTTAAGCTCTCCTTGCAACAGGCAAGTTGAACCTCATTCAGATCTGGCGTTTGGAATTATTTTGGTTTTCATGTGACGTATGACCCTGAAGGTAAGCGAGTCATGGACTAAAGTAAAACAGTATGTTGGATGTGCCATGCAATGCTCAATTACATTGGTGTGAACTAGTGTGTTAGCGCAGTTAGCTCGTTAACGTGTTGGCCGTCTAGCCCCATGCACGGAGCGATCGGCGGTAGCTCGTTAACGGAGATTTGCCGTGTTGTGGCGTTAAGGTCATTTCAACGAGATTAACCTGAAAGCACTAGTGGGAACACAACGAATATGAGTGCACATTTACGCCGACATCATCCTAGTGCAAAGACAAGTGGAAGCAGACAAAAAAAGCAAGCATGCTACTAACTTTAGCCGAGTCATTTAGACAGCTGTTAGCACATGATTCTCCTTATGCTGCTGAGAATATAGCCCAGAAGAAGCGGATAGTATAGCTTTTATTTTGGAAAGAGCCATTTCTCTGTAATAAACTCTCTTTTCCAAAGATGAGTGATTCCTCAATCAGATACAGGGCTTGCAATATCGCTAGCCCGACGTCCCGGAGCTAGCGATTTTTTCAGTCGGGCTACCAAAATCTATCTCTTCCCTGCCCGTCGGGCTATTGTAGGAAAAATATATGTCAATGCTTTTGCATTCTTTCAGAAATGTAGCTGGGTAATTATGTCATTGGCATCGGTGAGCCACTGTCAATATGTGACATATTGAAGTCGCGTTTGAATTTGCGCTTGTTTTTTTGCTTTCACTTTGCAATCGTGCGAACTATGTATAGAGAGCGACAGCACTGATCTGTGAGTGATGATAATTTGTGCACCAATTCCTCTGACATCGTCTTATTAATCGTTAGCTTACTATGCAAACTATGCAAATCGAATTTCCCAGAGGAACCCACCCGAGGGATTAATAAAGTTCTATCTAATCTAAAAAACATGACAAGTGAAATCTCCCGCAGCAAGCTTAAACATGTGAGAGGTTGATCGCGCAGAGAATCGCTGAGCTTATGTGAGTGCGTGTGTAAAAGCAGCAGGATATATATTTTAGTTCTGCTGAGCCAAATAAGACAGGTCAGGGTGAAGAAGTGACAGCCAAAGAAAAGCTTACCACAAAACGGAGAAGTTATGATAAATCAGACTATAAGGCAAAAAGAAAGTGCAGCTTTATGGTTTCATGGACAAAAGAATTTCTGTGGCTGCAATATGACGAGCTAAATAACCAGGGCTGCACATAAGTGGTCCGCAGGTGCGCATTCGCTGTCAAAATAAAAAACACGCACAAGGGTTAGGGTTAAATTTAAAAACTGTACTTTTGAGTTAAAATATATATTTATAATTTTAATAATTGACAAATTAAAAATGCATGAACAATTTTTGTATCGAAAAAATATCGAACCGTGACACCAAAGTATCGAACCGAACCGAATTGTGAATTTTGTGTATCGTTGCACCCCTAATATATATATATATATATATATGCTTTAACCCATGCTTTTGTACACTGAGGGTCTTGAGCTCATAACAATAGTATAATCTTCTATAATAGTATTCATAGTATGAAGGTAAAAAATATGAAACAGACAAAAGTCACTGCATAAAAAGGAGCTGGGGTCAGATGAGATGAACATGGAATGACCCTGACACACAATACTGCTGTAATCACGCCGTCTTAATGTCTACAATGCTCCTTAGTCTATTTTCCACTTCTTACGCTTTTGAATAAATAAAGTAAAAGGACAATTTCAAAGACGGGTGCTAATACTTTTCAAATGATAAAGCAATTACACACTGTCAGGAGGAACTTGTTTTATACTGCCAACATGTCAGACAAAGACTTTGTCACAGAAATCAAAAAGCATTTAAACAGTTAAAAGGCAAGTCACAGATCATTTAAACATCAATATTGGGGCCAAATTAGACAAACACGTGGCAAACGATCAGAAGACAAAGATACTCGTGTATACACATGTTCACATCTGGTGTCAGTGGCACAATGCAACAAATAATGTTTATTTAAATGGGTGGAACGGTTTGTACAAGTACAAGCTTGTCAGATTATTTCCAGTCAGTTTGGCATTTGTTTTCAAAATAAAGGCCTTTAATTGGATTGAATCATCAGCACAGCCAGTTTTTGGCCAACTAAACAGGAGATCGGCTACAATAAAAAGCGAAGGTACTGACTGAGAAGAATATTGTCATTATCACTCTGCTGCTGCAGCAAGTCTGTGCATACTACAGGTACACACTCACACACGCACGTGCACACACACTCCCACGGGCGACTCTCCAGGCATGTCATCAAGCCAGTCAGTGCTAGAGCTTCCCATTGGCAAAGGCTCCCTCCTGGAACTGAGGGATGAAGCTCTTGAAGTACGCCCTGGGAGACAGAGACATAATAAATTGTGACAATAATTATGTTTCAACTGCTTCAAAGCATCTGACAAATTCACTGGGTCAGTCCCAGCGTGCAGCAAAGTGCACATAAAAAGGAGAATGTTTTTATTGCCTGCAAACACAATTCAACATGAGAAACGACACTGTGCACCTCAAACTCTAAAGGGAGAAACAGGAGCAGTTTAAGGAACAGATCTTCTCCTGAATGACTTTCTAAAAGGAAGTCTCTCGACTATCAGCTTGTTCATGTCACTGGGGATTTAAGTTTTAGCTTAATAAGACCAATTCCTTATTTAACGTAAAGGGCACAGAGACATAACTTTTATTTCATTGGTCACTGGCCAATCAATTTGGAAACCCATCGTCAACCTGACTCTGACGACAAAGGTCAATTTTTCAGAGCTTCCATAGTAGCCAGTGGATATGTAAGCCTCTCGTTGAACTACAGCCTTATCTGTTTCCATTAATATTTCTTTTACAGTTTATTTTACAGGAGGAATTGTACCTGCACACAACCATATCCTGTCCAAACATGACCAGAAGGCTTCTATTGCCAAAAATATTGTTCCTTGCCAACAGATTCCACATATTCATATGCAGAGATCAGTTTACAGGGGCATAAAAATTGTGGAATCAGCAGTCAAATCTGATTAAAATCGCTTCACATGTTTGCACACCATCCTCTGACCTCCTCTGCTGCAACACAATTATTATCACTCACCTTGATTATTGATTTCAGAAAGTGGGCAAAGTCTTGAGGCGGCAAACTGGTTAAATGTAAGTACGTGGTGAGTAAAGACAGTGTTCTTCATAGCACACCGCTGTGCAGCACAGTTGAGATCGCGTCATCTGAATGTCACATCCTAGCAGATGCAATCATGGTGCACAACCTGTTGAAACAACAGCGAGCGTGCTCCTGCTCCTGATCCAACGAGCTGCCTTCAGGCTTAAAAACTGTGAACTCTTCAACTGAAAACTGCTCAGTTGTAGCCTTGAGATGGAGCTTTCAAAAGAACTTCACATTAATTTGAAACTGAAGCTGATGGTTGTTGTCTGCACCAGTTTAACGTCTGTGGTGAAATCGCATCTCTGAGGGGCACTTTCAGAGAGCAGTGCAAAAATAGCAGCCACACCAGAAGCTGTCTGGACATGCCCAAGAAGATAATCTTGAACAGGAGATCGGCCTAACTTAAATCAGTCAAGGTTTTTGATTCCCATGTGCCTATTCCAGGAAACTTTTTTTGTACGTTTGCCAGTTAACCTGCCAAATAGCTTTTTGTCGATGGGGGCGGGACAACAGTCAAGTCTCACACAGATTTTTATTCAGGATTCTTTGAATGCCACGTCTCTCCATGCAGCAGTATTGCTAAAAGGAGATGTAACAGTTCAGCTGTTCAAACAATTTCTGTTTGAAAATGATAACTGGGTTTATGCAGGAGAGTCTGTCTGCTGTATCACTGCAGAGGAGGAGTACACAGAGGCCTTTCCATTAACATGGATCTGAATAACACCCATAACCACTGAAACTATGCACAAAGTGGCATTTAAAACTGCTTAGAGGATGAACTGCAACTGTAATGTCACCAACAAAAAACTACACTAAGACTAAATCAATAGTTTAGCTTCCTAAATCAAAACAAACACCTGCATTGTCGATATACCTGAAGATGTGTGTCTGGAATGTTTACTTAACGCTGTCGGTGACTCTTGAGGAAGGTCAAGCTGTCTGTCACAATGACACCATCATTCAACCGGGTATCCAAAGACAAAAAGCCCACAAATATGAGACTCAGTGTCACGTCGAGTAGTTTTCCTTTAAAGAACCTTTGCTCAGCCAAGAGATTATGCGTTGCCTTCTGTTTTCAATATTTACAGTAGTTATTAACCTTTACCATACAAAGAGCAAACACTGCATTTACTCAAACAAGGTCAGGCTAGTTTATGTGTACTGAGGGTTGGGTCAAATCTGTATATCAATAGATGGTCTATATGCTGCACAGTCCATATGACAATGCGTCATAATACCATAGTTAAAGCTTTAACAACACTTTTGATAAATGAATGAAACAAGCTGACAGGGACTTTGAAGATAATGAAATGTAGATAATGACAGGAATGAAAAAGGCTGGATTTCATTACAAGGTAGAATAATAGGAATAAAGGGTCACAGCAAGAAAAAAAAAAACATCTTGGAAGGGTTTAAAATCCAGATTCAGGTTCAGATATTCTCTGAGATTAGTTTATATGACATGATAAGTCATACATTTCTGGGAACATTTTGAAACACTTTGAAATGAGAAAAAAAAATTTACTTAATACATAAATTAATAATTAATTTTCAAGTCAGGGGACAATGTACCATGTTTAACTTTACAGTGTCAGAATATCCAATTGTGTCTTGTCTTCCTTTTAAATTAACTGACTTAATTTCACAGAATATTGCATTTTTTAGCTATTTGATATCTGAGAATATCTGAGAAATTGTGTTTTTTTTTCTTTTTAAGAGTATTACACTCCCTTCCAAAAGTAATTTTTATATGACTTTTTCTGACTGTAAAGGGTCTAATATATTATTGTACGTCCACTGAGTTTCACCCCAACAGTGTATGAAATGTTCAACATATTCGCATAACATATAATTACAATAATGTGTATTTTTACGAGGCAGGTGCTACATACTTTGCCCTCTTTGCCATCTCGTTGCCATCCCAGCGTGGGCTGTAAGGATATGACTTCTGCACCTGAGAGTAGAGCTGACCGCTGTTAGTGAAGTGGTACACAGACTGGAAGGTGAGGGTGGGCTGGTCTCTGGGGAAGTACAGCGGGAGGTCCACTACAAAGTGCAGACACAGAAAAGAATGAATACCTGACGCTCCTCTTCTCTCTTTATTATTATGATGCCTTTACCTTGCAGTATACATCGCCCCGAGACAGCTGTTATTGTGAACTGGTGCTATATATAAAAAAAATTTAATTACCGTGCACTAAGAAGCAGAAATCTTTCCACATGAGTAGAAGGGTGAGTTTCGTGAATCCCTCAGCATCATACTCCACCACCCCCCTGTAACACATACACACCGATTACATTCATGTCTCCAGTAACAAATTGATGAGCGCCAGACACGTGCTGTGATCGCTTCATGACTCACGTTCCAAAGTGGCTGAGAAAAGCAGCGATGTATTCTCGCCTCTTGTGATAGCCTTGGATGACATACTGCACCTAGACAGGCCAAAGTGAAGGTTTTAGTACAGGAAAATACAGAAACAGCAAACTGTGTTTGAACATGAGCAGCAACTTATGAAGAGAAATGTTCAGAAGGGATTCAGTGGGCTCAATCAAAGCAGATAACCCTTATCTGACTCATCCTCTGCACAAAGAAAGAAAAAGAGCCTTTTCAAGATATTTTTTTCCAGCTTCACTTATGACCAGGGATGGCTGGGAAAGATAATCACATAAAGGGAAAGTCATATATATGTTACTGACATGCTTTAATTTAATTAAAGATGCATAATCACACAATTACGTCCATATAAGGCTTCAACCAGTCAACAACAAGTCAAAAAAACCTTCTACGCCAGCATCATTGGGGCAAAAAAAAAAAGATGTATTTTCACTTTAGACTCCATCTCAATGATGTTTTTTAGCAGAGATTAAATGTGCTTTTCCACTCTGAAAATTTTTTGCAGCTATTTCCTCTACTTAAGTTGTTAGAGGGCCCTGGAAAAAACAAGGTGACCCAAAAAGTGCAGAATTCCAGACGCCTTTATGTATTTTGGGCCTGTGTGCTTACAAGCAGGAAAATTATTATTTAAGTTTAATGAACTGTCAATTTACCAAATGATTTTACATTATAGGTTTTCTTTAGGCAGTTTTGGGGTCATTCTTCCTTAGTTAACAGCAGTTCATGACGACATCAATCAAAATCTGTAATCATTTAAATTAGGTTGCAAAACTCCGATCTGGGACCTCCCCACCTTTTTACACGTATACGTGGAAAGCTGGAGGTGGAGAGAGGAACAAGACCCCAGTATAGAACAAAATAGTCAAGAGGAAAAAAAGATGTGACGCTAATTAAGTGAAAAGGAGGAGCTGGGGTGGATGTGGGCTACAAAGCGGTTTGTAGTAGTCAGCACTTGTAAGATGTCTAAGAAGGAACTTAAATTGTGTGTCCTTTGTGATATTTCTCAATAGCGTAGTAGAATGGTAGTGTCTTAAAAATGAAACCCTGATAATTCTCTGTTAACTCTGTTACACAGACAGTTGGAGACACAATGGCCAAGTAGTCATTCCAGTTATACTTCTTTAAAGTCTACTTGAATTCTGCAGCAGGTAGTTACACAGCTAGTGCATTGTTATGTAAAGTGTTGGCAGATGGATCTGCAAATTCACAAAAAATTGGCAGGCACACGGACGTCTGCACAGACTCCTTGTATTCGCAGGTTGAAATCTAGGGAATTTAGATCACTTGGACCCAAGCTGACCCACTGACAATGGAAAATATAATCAAGGCCTGTGTTGATATGGGCTGTCATTGAGATCAGCCGATCTATTGGGAGTGTTGTTGAGCTCGACTTAGTGGTCTGCCTGAATGACCTCTGGGAATGCACCAGGCATGACTGCGGTGCATCCTGTCTGCAGTGGGCCCACTCAAGACAATGAGTACAATTAACCAAACGTGCCGTTCCACATTTCAGAAGTATCCCAGAAGCATCTTTGTGCTTTGTGTCACTTGACATGGCATCTGGTTTATTTTTGACAGGGGCTGAAGTTGCACAAGGCAGGTGAAGACAACAGGAAACCAGACACTTGAGCAGCATGACCAGAATCTGGTCATTTTTTTGAAATAAAAGATCCTGTGCAGGATAAATTCTGCTCCGGAAACACTCGTATTGTAATTTGAAGCTCTAATCGCTACGCCCAGCCGTAGCAGGATGTTCAAACCTTTCAGGCCGAAGCCCGAAAAAGCTTCAGAGCCATAAGCGTTAAAGGTTAGGAAAGAGAAAGTTGCTGCCATCAGTAGAAGATCAAAGTGAGATTTCTTTACTTCCTTCTAATCAGAGTTCTTAATCAGAGTGAATAACAGCCTAAACAACCAGTCAGCAGACTAGAAAATGAAGCCCCACAAATCTACATCCGTTTTAGTCACAGTAGCACTAGATGGCCTCTCAATTTTAGCCATCTGGGTAGCTCTGGAGAGCTTAGTGTGCCATGATGGGTGACCTTCTCAAAATAGCAGCGGCAGGTCGAGTTTTATTAACAGATACAGTCTGGTCCTGGCACCAAAACTGCGGTGTGGAAATGGCTCAAAAAATTCTCACATGCCCATATTTACACTGTAAGAGATTTTGTTGTAGTAATCACTCATCCTTTCCATACTGGGTGTGAAGAAATCCCTTCCCAAAGTGGGACAAAATCTACAGACCTCAATCTGTTAAAAATGCAACTGCTTAAGGCAGTTTAGACAACTATAAAATAACTTTTAAATCAATCTTCTAATCTGCTCAGTTTGCTTTCTGTTCGGTATGGACAGGAAGAATGATTAAAAGGATCATGGGTGTGTGACTACTGTTTTGAGATGATGCAAAAATGCATTTTAGGTGCTCTTTGGGATCCCAAAAGCAAAAATCATCCAGATTCTTTGATCTCTATGTGGCTGCTCTGCCAGGTGTTATTAGAAGTCAGGTAGGTTAAAACATGGGATATAAAGAAGATAATAATAATAATAATAATAATAATAATGATGATGATGATGATGATAATAATAATAATGATAAACTTTATTTATAAAGCCCACTAAAAAACCAAGGGCATACCAAGGTGCTTGACAAAAAATAAAATAAGATACACCAACAAAAAATAAAATACACCACCCTCTAACTGGAGTTTTTCTTAAAAAATAAACCAAAAAAGGTACAGTAATGCTTCAAGTCTGGATCTAAACAAAGTCAAAAAACTACTGTCAGCGATGTCTGGAGGGTTGGTGAAGCTGGACTTCAACAACTATGACCTAAGGCCTATGGTCAGGTGAATATTAAAAAAAAAAAGTGCCTAATAAAGAAATAAGAGGATAGCCATTAACATTTGGGTATATGTTTTGGATTCCCTGCTTCAAAAAAAGTCCTGATCTTGAGCTTAATGACCTCACTGATATCTTAGTTGGCCTAATAGTTTTTTGTGAAGCATTATTTGTTGAGTCTGTAGCTTGAGGTGCATAGAATGACCAATAGATTTTGGGGCTCATGTTTATTAAGATGCGCAGAAACCAACATAAGGCTGTTTCATCATCACTTGACTGGTAGATAAACATTCAACCTCAGCCATAACCTGTTTTCAACACTTATTAGCAACATCGTTTTTATTGCTTCCAGTCTTATCACTTACATTAACTGCATTTGGCATTGGACTGTTCAGAGCAGCCAGAACATAAACAATGCCGTGGCAGAGAAAGACCAACATTAAGAAAAGCGAACGTGTTATTTGCTCTGAGCAAAAAAGTAATATTACACGCAGTCTTTGTACAAGAGTATTGAAATGTCACAGAAGTCTTCAGCTTACCACTTGAGAACTAAATAAGCCGTTGTTAACAGCTCTCTGCCATAGAGAGTTTGACATAGTCTGTCAAACGTAACAAGAAAAAACCCTCAACAATTTCCTCATTCTAGTCTCCATTTTTATATACCGTAATTGTCGGGCTATAAGCCGCTACTTTTTGCACAAGCTTTGAACCCTGCGGCTTTTAGTCAGGTGCGGCTTTTCTATGGATTGTCCATGATTTTTGTGATATCGTAAGACGATTTGTTTTGTTTGTTCCGCTGTTGTACGGCACTACGTTGCCTGGCGGAAGGATCGGGGTTCAAGAGTGGTATGTTGGTCACATGTCCATCCGCCAGGCAACATAGTGCCGTACAAGTAGCGCGAAAAACAAACTTCAAAGTAGCGCTACGCGTTCAGCGGGAGTCGTGGATGATGAGCGGCGATAAACTTGCGAAAAGCAAGTTGTGCTCAACTCTACCGGTGGATTCTGACAGCGTGGAAAAGTGTGCAAACATCCACGATCACCAACGGATTTCGAAGGGCTGGACTGCTGCATGATGAAGAGGAGGACACCGCCACGGCCCTTCAGAGGGTGTTCGACTCCGACACTGACAATGACAATGAGGATTATCTTTGGTTTTGAAAGTGACAACGAAGGAAAGAAGCTGAGAGTGGATGACGAAGCCATCCTGAGCCTGTTCGTTTCCGACACTGGAGAAGAGGACTTTGGTGGTTTTAGTGCGCAGGAAGATGGTGGTGAATGACTGACTTTTCTTCTTGTTAAAGCCGTGTCACTGCACCTGAGCCTAAAAGGTAGTCCGAATCTATTTTTCTGGTGTGCTGTAGGTTACTGTTATGTACTACATTTGTTACTCATTTATGAAGCACAGCACATGTGCAAATATGTACCCATAACTTGTTTTTCAAAATATTAATAAAAGGGGTGTGTCTCCAAACAGCCATCTCTTTCCTGACAATTCGCTTTGTGCATATTCTCTTACATATGATAAGTCAATATTGAAACACCTGCGGCTTTTAGTCAGGTGCGGCTAATGTATGTACAAAACAGGATTTTCCCCTGATTTTAGCTTGTGCGGCTAATATTCAGGTGCGCTTTGTAGTCTGGGAAATACGGTAATGTGACGTTCTTTTCCTGACTAAACAGCCTTTTCTGTTTTTCATATAAAATGCTGCAGTGCTCACTTTAAGGCTAATTGTGTGACATATTTCAGACTCTGTGCTGTGAAACAGTGCTTCTAGATAGTGAATGCTGTTATTTCTTCTGTGTTAATACTGCATTACTGAAAAAACGTTTTCAATATTTGTTTTAAATCCATTTCTTAGAACGTCACCTTAATCTCTCAGAAAAGCCCAAACATATTCTGTGAATCGTTTTCAGTTTTGGTTGACTGCTTTTAGTCAATAGAGGGATTGGCAATTTGTTTACTGAACATAAATGGACTCACTTGTACACCACAGGAGTGGTTTAATTTACCACATTCTCAAGCCAGTGATCTCAGAACACACAAACATTGTATGCACAAAATGCTGCAACTGACTGACGTTCACTGAGGGAGTGGTACTGGCATGCTGGATTCTGGCATGTGTGCCCGAGCTGTTGCTGCAGCCTTGCCCACGATAGCACCATCTCTTATCTGCTTCCACTTGGTGGAAACCTGATTGCACAGAGGTACTGAGACGAGATGCTCCAACTGTACTTGCGGCATCACTCCGCCTAGCAGCTGTTTCAGCTTGACAATGCCCACCCCCGCACTGCCAAAGTAGTGCTGGCCGTCCTGGAATCAGGACCAAATCCAGACACTTCCTTGGCTAGCATTTAGTCTCAAAATGTCTCCTACTGAACATGCCTGGGACATGTTAGGTCAATGTATTCATCAGAGGCAGCCACAATTAATGACCGTGGCACAGCTGCAGGCTGCACTCATCCAGGAATGGAGAGCAATTACTGTGGAGTCCATGCCTAAACAGGTGACAGGTGCTTCCAACATGGCCAGAGGAGGTCATACCTCATATTAAACATCTTGTCTGCACATTTATTGTAGTGTAGGTCGATAAATCTTGTTCAAACGTAAGTTTCTGTTTTTTTTAGCTAGTATATTTTTGAAGGGTGAACCAAAACAATTATTATTACGCGAGGTTGTATCGGTATCAGTAAAATCTGACGACTAAAAAAAGTCAACCAATTACTCGTCTCAACCCTAAGCAGTCAAAAGCCTGTAGTAAAAGTGCATGGTTCCTTTGAGGACAGGATGTATCATGATTAAGCTGGAGATGGTGTTATCCACTGCTACTGAATATTTGTGATTACTCATCAACGTTGTATGAATGACAACGTTTTGTGAAAGTAGTAATCTTTCAAACACACAGTGGTATGTGTGTGATCTCTGTAAGAACTCATAAAGACAGGCACACATTGTGACTCAGCCTCCTGTTCGATTATGTTTACATGAAACGGTGGAGGCGGCAATTTAGCTTTCTCAAAAGCTGCAAGGCCACATACTCAATAAGCTGTTTATGTAGTTACACTGTGTGTGTGTGTGTTTTAAGGGAAGTGTGGATCACTGCACTTTCACACCCATACTGAGAAAGGATTTCCTGCCCCCACTCAATGTACGACTCGCAGCCAAGTCGTTCCATTGGCTGCCTGGAGGTTTGAGTGATGCAAGAAAGGTGATCTTGTTTTGCAGGTATTCAAACCTGCCCGCACCCATGACACCCGCACATCCATTTATTGTGTTTGTGCAGGTGTCTGTGGGGAGAGTGATGCAATAACGCCGGAAGTGCTTATTGCAGCATTATTAAGAAATCACTTCTCTGCCTGTCACACATTCACACCACCCCCAGCTTTCTTAAAGTGTGACTGATCTGATATTTGACTGCAAATTGATTTTGAACATCAATGACTTTTGATTCCCCAAGTTCCACAAGTAGATCTAAATATACACACACAAATACTTATTTACAAACCGCTGTTATTACAGCTAACATAAAACTAGATGTGAAAGCCTGTAAACTACACAAGAAATGCCAATTGGGTGAGCCAAATTTGCCAACATAGCCAGCCTGATAAGGCTCATTTTTAATCTTTGTTTTTACACTGTGATTCGGGTTTTTGTGGTTGTATTGCATTACATTAGGCTACTGTTCTGAACTTCTTAGGTCTTACCATCTGACAAATATCACCCATGGCCCAATAATAGAAATAAAAACTGAAACAGTTAAAACTAGACTAAATGTAATATTTTTATACAAAAACTAAATTAAAATGGGCTAAACCACAATAGGAAACTACATGAAACAGGAGAAAAACCCCACTACCAACCAACCTACAGCAAAATAGCTTAAAGATGAATAAATACACAGTTTGATAAAACAATATATAAAAATCTAAGAAAAATTTAATGAGCGCAAAAATGAAACACAAAGTATCCAAAACAGGTCTGGCAAACTGGAAATTGGGAAACCTTTTGTCCTGGGATTCACATGGATGTTACTTTGACTAGATTACCCTCCTACATATTGCTGTCGACCAAGCAATGCTACCCCCCACGGCAGTGGTCTCTCTCAGCAAGACTCTCCTCATTGTAAAAACTGCTAGAGAAGTCCATGAGAAACATGACAAGTGTTCATCCAGCCTTAAACTATCCACTGAGCATCCACAATTACCACTCCCAAACCATGGCGGCCTACCGCATAACCCCACAGGCCAACTACAACAATAAAAGGTGCACATAAAAAATGATCACTTGAAGGCAATACACCCATATGCATTAATTTCCACTTAGGAATAATTAAGATCTGATTATGATGTGTCAGTGACAGAAATAAGTGCACACAATTTATAAAAACGTGTCCACATATTAGAAATATCGTGACTCACTCTTGAATTTGCCGTCTACTCAAGCTGCTGGGAAATGTACTCGCACAGCTCATTTCTTTCTTCTTCGTATAAAGTGAAGAAGTCACTGTGTAGATTAATCAGCCTGATGATTCATGCGATGGGCACTCTCTGGGCTAGTGCTACCGCCACTGTTTCAGTGTTAATACAGTTTTATTGGGACTGAAGCACTGATGTTTACGTTCACATTCATCCTGTGCCTGAAAGTTACGCTTCGCCAATGTCTAAAATGTAAAAGTTTGTATATGAAACCTTTTCAAGTATCACTTACACGTTTTAGGACTATCAATCAATAAATGTGATTAAAAAAAATGGAATTTATTTATTTTTTTGTTACTTTTTTTTTTTTTGATACAGTCATAGTTGACTGAAAGAAATATTGACAGTTGCCAATATTTCCAGAGGGGGACATTCCAGACAATTCACCCGTTTCATTGTGGAATGCTAAGGAATCAGTAAAAAAAAACCCAAGAGCTACATATATTACTCATAGAATACATAAGCAAATGCCCACAAACCTAAACCAACTAAAGTGAAATTGTAAAGAACACCAAAATTGAACCTCAACACTATGAGAAACTAATAAAGTCATTAAGGAAACCGTTACCTCAAGTTTTTACTTCTAAAGTTAGTCATACAACCTACTGAACCATGGGGTGTACTTAGTTTTCCCACGCAATGCTTCTTTAGCTTATGTTACATAAACAATGATATAGTGTAAAATATCAATATGCTGCTGTCCATCTGAGGTTGTATTTAAATTATTTTAAGACTCGAGATTCTTTCTATTATGTCCTGATATGTAAAACCTAAGAAATGAAAGAAGGTGTATTTTTCTTTCATTTTTAATTCAAGAACATTGAAGATGACGAAGCACAGGGTGCAGTATGGTGTGGAGGCTGACAGTATATAGCAGCCATTAATGTGTGTTGTAATCATGACCCTGTTAACATATATGTTGAAACAGCATGCAATAGATGTGAACAGGCCCTTTTTCAGAAACACAAGTGCTCTCACAAGAGACGAACAATGATCTTTAACACGTAAAGAGACACCTGAAAAATGGGGAGTGGAGCTGAAGCAGACACTCGAAACATTTTATTACACATTTCCATAATTAGATACTCTGTGTCAGTCTCTCAATCTAATTATCACCATCGTGTCAAAAAATACGAACAGCAACTAAAGATTATCTTATTGAAATTGATTGAGTTAATCACACGTATACATTTCACAGAGCCTATTAGGCTCAGCAGTGGATTTTCATGAGCAATATTTTGAGCGGTGCAGACACCAGGTGCTGGCATCAACCAGCGGAATCAGCTGTCACACTCACAGCTGAGGTATGTGACAGTATAGCTCTGTCGATACAATCCTCACATCTGGAATAAGTGGGAGTAAATAAGTGATGTGTTAAAAACATAAAATGACTGCACAGCTTGCCCTTGAAAAGACTGTTCTAACATCTCAGCTTCTCACAATGTATTTTTTTCCCTTTACCATGATTGTTGGCTTCAGTTAAAAAAAGTGGAAAACATTTACAGACAATATATATAAATTGTGCTTTGTGTCTCTGCTATCAACTTCAGCCCATTTTGAATAAGACACAGCTCTGTTTTCTAGTCACAAAGTGGTTGTTGGAAAAACAATGCTCGTATTGACTTGTGTTTTGGAATTGGGTGCTTTTTTCACCAATAACATTTTCTTATCTCTTATGCCTCTTTCCTCCACTGCTCCCGTGTTTTATGGCATTCCGCAGGGATCTATTCTGGGTCCCCCTTTACTTTTAATCCTTTCATTTATCTAAAATTGTTCACCTGATCCCTTCAGAATCAAGTGATTTTTAATGAAGCCATATAACATTTTATGTTAGTTTTATTTGATGTTTGAAGAAAATAACACTTACACACTGCATTTGAACAGATTTAAATGTGTTCAAATAATGAATAAAAAGTGATATCTGTGGAAGAGCTAACAAGATTCTTCTTTGCCATAAAATAACAAACTAATAATAAAATATTAGATGTGAACTTATTAAAATTAGAACACAGCCTTCTTGGACAGTCTGTACAGTTAGCTGCATGGAAAGCCATATTATATGTCAGATTATTCCATTAAAATGTTTCAAAATGCGGTGCTAGAATGAACAGGGTCAAGGTGTCAGTTCATTTACTCCAATTAACTGAAGCAGAGAGCTACCATCTACAGCTACCTGTGTCTGCAGCCTATATGTTGTATAATTATAGGATTTTAACATGTGAATAATTTAAATATTCAGTTGTTATGATGGGAAAATTAACTATACACTATACTAAAAGCGCTTTAGTACCAGGCTGTAAACTTGTTTACTGTTGTTCTTTAGTGTATTTTAGAGGAATTGCAGTTTCACACTGGCTTTATTTTTTGGCTTCAGAAGGTCGCTGCTTGGGTAAAGTAAAGCAGCAAATGTCTTGCCCTAAGTCCTTTTAAACTTGCTTTCTAAAAAAGGGATAACTACATTATGAATAAGACTCCATTTCCAAGCAAAGGCTGTGACCTCTTTCAGGGAAGTGGGATGGGCGGCCGTGACTTAAACAACTGAAGACATGGGGGTCATCAAAGGATGTAAACGTTCCAGATAGTATGCTGGTGAGATTCCAGGTGAACAGGAAGAGATAGAGGGTATGCCTGTGTGCATTATTTGTGCGCTTGTCTGAGAGGCTGTGGGGGGATGGGCATTTGCCTTGAGGGAAGTGGCATTACATCGCGTCCACGCTGCATATCTACTTGTCAACCTGCGGAGGCCAAGGAGCCCTCAGACAGCCTATGGAGGTTGGCCAGTACGCCCACGCTGGCAGATGCCAGACACACGTGCATGAACACACACACATGCACACACATGTACACACAGCTTGACATCAGTGGATGAATGCTTTGCTGCACTAAGCCTTGCAAATATGCAATAAATGAGTCATATACCTGTCACACACCCACGCGCAGAGTATAGAATTTTGATCTTAAAATACAAAGACATTAAGGGTTACAAATAATGTAAAACAATACATAAGCACAAAGAACATCTAGCAGCACTAATGGGGTGTGTGGTGAACACTTTTACCTTGTTGGTGAGTAACTGACACACTTGAGGGACGTAATCAATTAAGCATCCTCCACTGGGAAATGCTGGTATATGTAATGCTGAGGAGCCTCCCAGAGCACTGATGGGAAAAGAAAAAAAATAACAGTCAGTCTGGAAATTCACATTAAAGCTGCACATTATTTATCATGTTACATATTTTTCTTATTATTTTAAACCCCAAAACACATTTCAATTGAAGTTCAAATAAAGTGAAGACTTTGAAACAAGCTACATGTGACCACTTCACGTTACAGAAGGTTAACCAGTATGAAGCACAAAATTATTTGCTCCTGTGCACCTGAAATTGTCTCACACACACAAAAAAGAGCAAATCGAGCCTGTGGCATCCTCTTCATTCTCCTTCACTTGTTCAATCATTATTTTTGACGTCCTCCTGATTTAATCCTCCACCACAGCTCCATTAGTGATTAGCTCATGCTTGCTTAATCAGGAAATCTGCTGCTGCAGCTCTCCAGTGACTAACCAACTGGAGTAGTCACTCCCTCAGTTTTTTTTTCCTGATCTGGGGGAAAACAGAGGGAATACCCTGAGGATGGGTTAAAGGTCTTAAGAATCTGCTTATTGACTTTTAATGCTTTTTTAAAGATACATAGAGGGGGGATTTGTTGTCTATTTTTAGTTCATCCCTCATTATAGCAGAGCAGTCACAGGACATTTAGAAAGGTCGTTATGTCCTTTTAAAAGTGATGCAGAAGTGGTAGTTTATCAGGTTAAGCGTGACTGATGCAGACACCAACAAGCTGTTATTTCCAGGGCGTAACATAATGCCACTTTGTCTCGGTTGTACACAAGGTGTCCTTTGGTTTACAGCACTGATGAGACAGGGTTGCTACTCAGAGCTAGCCAGCTCAAATGTAAAGTGTAGCTGGTGTTAAGGGACATTTTTTGGGCATTTTCATCCTTTACTGGACAGTCAGTTGGGGATAGACAAGAAAGCGGGGATAACTAAGAAGTAGCTTTCCTTTCTTACTGACATTACTGTCATCTGCTCACAAATTATACGGCATTTGCTATACCTCATGTTAAAAATAAGATTGTAATGCCAAAAGAAAAAACAACAACCTGATGTTCTGCAGTGTGAATGTAGCCTATGGTAAATGTCAGTCACATATGCTCACATAGTCAAAAATGATGACCGCACCAATTCCGTTACATCATTCACATCTTCCCAGATGAGAAATCTTTTCCACATTCTCTCATTGTTACAAGCTGAAAAGCATCGACAAATACACAAGAATTGCAAAACTGTAGAATTTCCAGATACAACGAAAGGCTGTGGGAGTAGTAAGGAGGAAAGGTGGAGCACCTCATGATGCAGCTAACCTTACTGTCATGACCAAGACCTATAAATTTTTATGAGAAAAATGGTCTTAACAGAGGTTAGGAAAAGGCTAAAAATGACTGCACCTCCTGACTCCGTACAGTGTTAGAGATGCATTTAGATAAACACATTCTCATGACAGTTCATCATATCACATACAGGAGTTACAAGTTTCCAAAAGTGGCTAAAGATAAGAATCACACCCAGCCAGAAAGATTCAAATCTGCTTTATGAAACAGATGCTCGGCTGAATATTAATGAGGTCCTATTCACTGAGAAGCAATGCATGTCATGAAGCCATTTTCATTGTCAAAATCCTTTTCTCAAGAACTCCAAAGCCACCATTTACAGTAGGCTTTGTGCACATAATTAGCATTAGGCTGTGCGTTTCGCAGTGCACCAACAAATGGTCGACTGAAAATGGCTTACAGCAACGAGGAAAGAAGAAGGCTTTGAAAGTGAAAACCTAAATGGTGCCCATCTATCCTCCCACAGATCTAAGAATAGCTCCATATCATTCAGATGGAAATGCGGACAGAGGCACAAAATAGATGGTGGTGTGTTCGTCATTCATCGGAACAAATGAGATGCATTTTGGATTTCAGCAGTTTTACCCCGGGAACAATCATTTGAATGGAAGCTGATTAGAGGTTGGTTCTTCCATTAACATTAACAACAAGGTCTTCCAATATGCAAAACTTCAGTATACATGAGAAGTTCGAGGAACGAGATGTCAGATTTTTACAGAATTAACCTCCACAATTACTACAAACGACTAGTGGTCCCCAGACAATGTTGGCCCTGTGCTAATAGGGCTATCAACAGAGAAGAAACTGAAATTTCAATGTCTGCCCAGCTACTCAATGTTAAACTGGATTGCCATACTAAAACCACTAGTCACTCTGAAATGGAGTAAGAACCTTCAAAATATAATTTAGACTCTGGAAATTTCCTTTCATTCAGTAGCTTAAAACTTAAAATATACACAGTGAGACATTTAGTGGACAAAAGAGAGATTAAAGAAAAATGCTGAAAGGCAGTGGCTCAGAAGTCCTCTTAGAAGCAAATCTCGGCACTTATCAGCTATTTTGCAATGCATATGCACAGTTATTTGTACGGTCACCTTAAAGCTCTTATCTACATGAATAGGTAGAGCCACAAGTTTAATTTCAGTGCTCACAAGATCAAAAAAACCTGCTTATATAAGATCAGGTTTACTTTATTTATTCTAAAAGTAGATAACTTCCTGCGTTAAACCAACCAAAGCAATATAAGCTGAAAACCTAAATAGCAGTGGTGTTGCTCAGTGTTGCCTCAGTCACGTGGGCCTAGAAACTATTTGGCAACTCCCTGGCTGTCTCTTTGACTGCGTGGGGAGTGGTTTCTGGCTGTCACAAGGTGAACCCCATCGCAAAGAAGGTGCCACATAAAAAGACATTCTTGCAATCACTTTGGTCACTGATGTAACTTCCCCTAGCTTGCATAGAAAATGTCTTGTCTGTAAACAGTAACAACTGCTCAAGAGCAGTAGTGAAAAGTGCAAAAAGTGTGATGAAAATCAGAAACAGAGACTGTAAAAGTTGCAACAACTGATGTTTGTCAAAAGTTGCAACTTTTACTTTGAAGGCAAGGGTCCCTGTTTCTAGCTTGTGTAGTTTGCTATCAGCTAGCAACAAAAGCAAAAAGCAAGGAGGTTTTTAGTGCAGTACCATAAGCCTCTTTGTGGCTGACTTCACCTAACGTCAGCCTCCATCAACCATTTGCCAACCACTTGGGGAAATACACATTTCTGCCTAGCAGCACGTGTTTACCAGGGGATAGCCAACCAATCACAAGGTCTGTCATGAGTAACTGGGGCCTAAAATAGAATATCACAAATCAAAATAGCTCACCAAGGTACCATTAAACAAAAGCTAAAAAGCTAAATCACCTGACAAATCAAGAACACACATGCACAAAATTAAAAATCTAGAAAATTTGCCCAGAACTTCCAGAAATCAATATGTAACTCATTTTACATTGTGGGCCACATACAGCCCACTTTCATCTTAAGTGGGCTAAACCAGCAAAACTCTCCTTTCTGTCAGTGTAAAGATGTTTAAATACACATTTAAACCCAATTAATATAAGAAAAAGCAATGCAATTTTAACAATATGTCACAGTTCTTCTATATTATTATCCTAAATTCTATTCTATATGAAATACTGCTGTAGTAAATGAAAGAAATCTACCAACAAATAAATAAATGTGCAAAATTACAGAAAGGATTAATTTCTCTCAATGCCTAGATGATCCTGCGATTACAAAGGTTTTTATTAATTCACAGAAAATATGCATTTATTTTTATATTTTTATTGTGGCCCCATTGTAAAACAAACAAACAGGAACTTCTCTGTCATTTAACTGTTTATCTATTTCTTTATTACTTTGGTCTAACATGAATGAAAGCGGTCTTTACCAGTAGGAAAAATTGTAAAAGTGTTATAAGTGGTAACTGGAAATACAGTCACAAGTTTAAAAGCTACACCCTCCTTCATATATTCCAAAGCCATCAAGTCTTTCCTCTGCCAATTCTGGTCGCAGGGCTTTACATTTACCTGCATCAAGTATCAAGAGCATATCTAGACTATAATAGCAACTTTTATTTTGACTTTTCCCACCTGGGAACCTTTGAGCTGCCTTAGTTTATACCAAAAACTTCCTGTTAAAAACTCTGTAATAACCTTTATGGATCATTTTCACAGACAAGCCTCATGTGAAATAAAGTGTTCACAGGCTGAGAACTCCCCCTGATTAGTGGGCTGACCTTTATGTGTTATGTCAGCGGAGATCCCCTGGTGGGGTGAGAAAACACTGACCAAAGTGATATGATATGAAACTTTTTCAATCTGGGTCTCATCTCGAGTAAAAAATAGGTTAGAAAAATGTTCCCGATACGGTTCTGTCACTTTAATAACATGTCTGTGCTATCAGGCTTCCAGCTTTAAAGTGCTTTAACATGAGCATGCTGTGGGTGGGCTCAGAATCGAGACATAATGGTGTTTTACTTTCAAAGTGGCACCCTGAAGAGTCCCCGCTTCTGTCTTCACTGGTGACTCCACTCTCAACACTACCCACACATACTGGAGTCATCACGGAGACATGCTGCCTAACGCAAACCCTCTGAGCAATGGAACCCACTGTATGACATATTTACAGTGGATTGTGTACATGCAGTCATGTAAATATGCAGTACAGCGACGGGGCTGCCTGTGACTTCATCAACCAGAGAGATTATCTTCTGTGACTCAGGTGGATGGTGACGAAGCTTGGTTTGTGTGTGTGTGTGTGTGTGTGTGTGTGTGTGTGTGTGTGTGTGTGTGTGTGTGTGTGTGTGTGTGTGTGTGTGTGTGTGTGTGTGTGTGTGTGTGAGGGAGATAGGGTGTGTATGGCAGTGCAGTGACAGTGTTGGATAAAAGCTCAACTGGAAAGAGGGCAGCTATGATTCATTATCAAAGTGAAAGATGAGGCCAAGAAGGACTCTTTTGAGATTCAAATGTAGTTTCAAAGCAGTAACATTTCCATTTTGATTGCCTTCTTCATTTCCTAAAGCCTGGAAAGTCATCTGAGGCCCAGAGGAGTCTGCCGCTTGAACTATCCAAGGTCCTACTTTTCCACTGTGACCTGACAAGGCACCTTTGGCCCACAGCAGCCACAGAGGGCAACCATCGTGGCTAAATATTGTCAGCTTTAGCATCCATCTGGGTAAAGTCAGATTAAAAAAAGCAGAGACTGAAAATCATCCATAAAATAGTTCAAATGATGAGTACAGCAATGATGTAAGCCTTTGTTAGATAAATGGTTTTTATATGCATGTGGTATGCTTTTATTTGCTCGTGAAGTCTCTTTTGGGCTTTTGAGAGCACTGTGTTTGCTCTCAAAAGATTTTTATTTTTTCCATGAATAGTTTACTCTGAATTTCTGAGATCGTCTCTATAAATAAAAAAAAAAAAAGGACAAATTTGATTCATCAAGCGAATGTCTGACACTTCCATAAATTATCAATAAGTCTTTCATTTTTATCAATTTCTATTTTTAGCTGACATTAACAAATTTTATGGTGGTGTTTGCAGTCCTGCTGCTCTTTACTGAGAAGATGTTTATATTTTCAACTGACAGTCTGGCCGCCATGATTTGTGCGTGCATCCGGTCTGAGGCAGTTCTAAATCTGTATGCACAGTACAAACAAATGATCCTCAGATTTGTGCTTTCATAAACATGATTTGAGCACATGCACTGTTTGTGAATGAGGCCCTGTGCAGTGCTCCAGTGAACTCAACTTAGCACACCTGCAGGTTGTAAAGGTGAACTCACTGCACTTTGACTTTAAACGGACAGCTCTCTTTATAACTGTGCTCTCATTCACTAACGAAAGTTACACAAATGTCACTTTACCACTTCTACTGTAAGAAAAGATTACGAAATTTTTATTTAATCAAACAGTCTAATTGCAACTAAACTCTCTTACTGTTGTGTCTCATTAAATGAGGACAATGACACAATAAACAAAGACATTAAAACACTTGAAAGAATCCTATAAAACATAGTGAATATCTAAGATCTCCAAGGGGAGTGTAGGACACTCCTGAGTTTATTTGAACAACGAATGAAACAACATGTACCCAAGGCGCGTCTGTAAGATATCTAAGTATTTCCTGGATCAAGAATTGCTGTTACATGATTTCAATGAGGGGAGAGATGAATGATAAAGCTTCAATAGCAGTGTTCTTTGAGTGAAAAGGTGGAATGACTTTAAAATCTCCTTAAACCTTCAAATACAGTGAAAATGATGAATATAAAATGTGTCAATGATAAAGTGTAGTGCACTTTGATACAGGAGATTAACTGCTGCAGTGTTGCTCGGGCAGTGTGATAATACACACATAGTATCTCCATAGTCAAGGACAAACAGGAAAGTTGACTGCACAATAATCTCACGGTTGAAAGAAGGCAGAAGAAGACTTTTTTTAAATTAAAAATAATAATAATAAAAAAATAACAATTTTTAAATTAACTATTTTTTTTCTTAAATGTTTAACATAAATTTGAGGAATTAACTATTTTGAAATTTTGGATTTTAGAGTCTACTTTTGTTTCATTTGATTCCTGGTCACGTGGCAAAGAAACAGATACAACTCAAAAATGTAAGTATTAAAAAAGTATAAAATCGAATGGGTTCATAAATGACCTCACTTTGCCATTTCAGTCACTAAACGATATTTTGGCTTCACGTCTGCATACTGGTCTGATGACAGCTGTGGGAGAGTCTTGTTTTTGCCAGGCTAGTGCTAATCAAATGTGACCAAACACCCACACATCCTCAACTTAGCTGATATTTCTGAATTATTTCTACATTTCTTTTTTTACCTGAAGGGGAAAAAGAAAAAGAAAGCTTTAAACCTATGTTTTAAACAGTTTTTGGAGATCTGATTGAAGAAACACAAAATTGCAGAGAGACAGAATAATGACAAAAGCACTGCTATCAGTATCTGGTATCTGATAATTCACCGGAGAAAACTCATAGTGTATTTGACCGGTCAAAACAATATATATATATATCATCTGAAAGTTCTCCCTTTTTCACTACATTTTGATATTTTCTAGCTTCAATTCATTTGTGTTAAAATAATTTTTTACAATAATGATGTTTTAACATTCACCAAATGTTGGGAAAAAAGCATGTTAATATTTTTCTTAGGGGTGTCAAATTATCGCGTTAATTGCGATTAATTAATTACAATGCTATTTAGCGCGTTATGTTTTTTAATCTCGTTAATCTAATTTTTAATCTCTTGACGTCATTGATTTTGTATGAGAGTTGCTATGTTATAAAATCCGTTTTTATGTGCTGGGCTCCTTGTGCTTGACTTGTTGGGGGTGGAGTCACGTCGTGAGGTCAAGGTGAGAAGTGGTGATTAGCTTACAGTGTGGATATGGAGGCGCATCTGAGAGTTGTTGGCCCAATGAACGGGAAATTTGTATTTCATAAACGCCCCGACGGCACCATTGACAAAGGTAAAGTGGTCTGCCTAGAGTGTAAGAAGGAGTTTGCTTACCACCGAAGCAGCTCAAGTTTGGCCTATCACCTCAACGCAAAGCACCCAGCCGCGAGTGCAGCAACAGCTAGCAGTGAAGACGTTAGCAATATAGCAAGCCAGAGCAAAGCTTTTCGCCAAACAAAACTAGAGAATACCCCTCGTATGAGCAAGTCTGCGACCGACAGGCTGACTAATGTTATTGCCAAGTGGATAGCGATGAACTGTAGGCCGATAAATATAGTAGAGGACGAAGGATTGACAGAGGTGTTGCAAATTGCGTCCAATGACCCGTCATACAAGCCGCCGTGCAGGACTACAGTAACGACCAAAATCAGCAAAATGTACGACGGCGAAAAGAAAAACAAACTTGAGATTTTGGCGGAGGATTCTCCCAACTGTGTTGCTATAACCGGAGATCACTGGACCTCAGCTGGCAACCACAGCTATTTTGGGGTGACTGGACACTTTATTGATAGTGAGTGGAACCTCAACTCATTTGCACTGACCGTCATGAGAACAGAAACCAGGCACTTTGCTGATAAATGCGCCGAACAGTTCCTCAAGGTAGCAAATGACTGGGGTATTGAAAACAAGATATCCACCATTGGCACAGACAGCGCAGCAAACATGCTGGCTGCTATGAGAGCACTTCCATATGAGCACATCGCCTGCAATGCTCACATTCTCCAGAGGACCATCACGGTATGTCTCGATAGCAGTGGTTTTGTCGGTGTACTGGCAAAGTGCCGCAAGATTGTTGGTCATTTTAAACAAAGCCCTGCGAGTACCACAGAACTTAACCAACAACAAGTAGCACTCGGAAAGAAGAGCGATCAACTTATACAGGATGTACCCACCAGGTGGAACTCGACTCTCGCAATGGTCTCACGCCTCCTATGTAACCGAGAGGCTGTCCAGGCTACGTTGGACCAACAGAACCACAGGTTGGTCTTGCCAACCGAAGCTGAGTGGGCGAAACTGCAGAGGCTGGAGCTCCTGCTTGAACCATGCAAGTAAGTTCAAATAAACACCTTCCCATTTTAATTATATAAACTACTGTTACATGTGTAAAATCAAAATTAATGAACATAACAAGGAACTTTTAAGGACAATTAAATTGGAAATCAGTTACACTTTGATTTAAATGAATCCAGCTAGGTTTATTTAGCAAACCTCTCCACCTCTGCAGGTATGTGACAGAGCTGCTGGGTGGTGAGGCCTACGTCTCTTGCTCTGTAGTGCTGCCTGCTTTTCGCCATCTGTACCGTGTCATGGACATTACTGATGATGATCCTGCCTACGTGGTGAAGTTCAAGAATGCCTTCCAGAAGGATCTGGCAGCACGACGAGCTAATGGCAACGAGATATGGTTCGAGGTGGCCACAGCATTGGATCCACGGTTTAAGGATTTGAAATGTCTTCCAAGAGAAAAGAGGGAACAGGTAGGACAATAAGGTTAAGCTGGACTAATGAGTCCAATTCATTATCAAATCAAACTTTTATTTATTATATGGAACACAAAGTTCTTTACAAGATTAAATAAAATAAAAAAAAAAGCACTTAGTTTTAATCACATTCATTCATTCATTCATTCATTCATTCATTCAGGTGTGGACCATTCTGGAGAATATGCTCCAGGCAGCAGAGCCCAGAAGAGCAGATAGTCTCCAGCCCTCCACAGAGGATGATGGACCAGCTCAGAAGAAGAGGAGGAGCGAACTCCTTCTGGGGTCTGACTCTGACTCAGAAGATGGAATTGAGTCTGGAGAGCTGCAGCGCTACAGAGCAGAACCCAGCATCAGTATTGATGACTGTCCCCTGCAGTGGTGGTATGCTCACTCAGGAGTCTATGAAAAGCTGTCAGTCCTAGCACAAAAGTACCTGGCCTCCCCAGCTACCTCTGTACCCTGTGAGAGACTCTTTAGCCTTGCAGGCCACATAGTGCAAAAGAAAAGGGCAGCCTTGCTTCTAGAAAATGTTACCAGGCTGGTGTGTCTTAGCGACTGGCTGAGGAAGAAGAAATGAGACACATGTGGTCAGCATAGCTGCTGTGTCATTTGTAGCCTACTAGAATAGATTGCTTGATGTTCAGCACTTTTTTTTGTGATGGAAGAATACTTTGATGTGCTAACTTGCAGCACTGCAATGTCAGTTTTATTTTTCATTATCTGAAGCAGAGGAATTTCAGTGCTGTATTGCTCAGAAAAGAGCAACTCTGATGTGCTAACTTGCAGCACTTAATTTATTTGATTTTATTTGTATTTATTTTTCCACTTATTTTACAAAAGAATACAACAGTATGTAAATGGTTGCATCTGTTTAACGTTTGTTAAACAATAAATGACTTTATAAAGTCACTTTCTTTGTTATATCAGTCTTTTGGTCTGCCACAATAAGTTGAGGGCTTTCCTCAGCTATTTTTAGGTGAGATTAAAAAAGAGATTAATTAGATCAATTAATTAAAAATCATAATTAATTAATCTCTATTTTTTTTTAATCTCTTGACAGCACTAATTTTTCTGTTTCTTTCATGCATCTACAAGATTCTTTTCATCATTTGTTTTGGACGGGATTTCTTCGTGCAGGCAAACGGCAGCGTTTCCGGTTTGGTGACCTCAGGATAACCTCTCTGCTGTTTACAGACAATCCAGTTGTTCTAGCTTCATCAGTTGGTGACCTCCAGATCACACTGAGGTGGTTTGCATCTGATTATGAAGAGGCTGGGTTGAGAATAAATGCTTTCATTCTGAGGCAGTTTATCTCATTGGAAAAAAGGGCGGAGTTCTCACTCTGGCTCAGTTCAAGTATCTCAAGGTCTTTTTTAATAAGTGAGGGGAGAGTGGAGACTGACAGAAGGATTGGTGCAGCATTGGCAGTGATGCAGATGCTGTACTGGTCTGCTGTGGTGAAGAGGGAACTGAACGTGAAAGTGAAGCTGTCGATTTTCCCGTCAATCCACATCCCTGCCCTCGCCTATGCCTCGAGGTTAGGTAAGGACTGAGAGAATGAGATCCTGGATACAAGCCGTGGAAATGAACTTAATCCGTAGAGCATCTGGGTTTAGAGATAAGGTGAAGAGTTCGACCATTTGGGAAGAGCTTCAGAGATGCTACTCCTGCACATCAAAAGGAGATAGGTGAGGTGGTTCAAACACCTGGAGTATTTGATAAAGATGCCTAATGGAAGGATGACAGACCCAGGATAAGATGGAAAGTGTACATCTCTCAGCTGGCTTGGGACACCTGTGACCTGGACCCAGATATGTGGTAGAAGATGGATGAATTGATGGACGGATGGATGGCATCGACAGCATTTCCTTTACCTATTTATTCAAAGTGATTCATTCCTCTAAACTGCTTCATCAAAGTTGTATTAATACATGTAGAACTAACAAACAATCGTTAGTACTTGCTTGTTATTTAAATGCATGTGAAGTAGCATCACAAACCTCGCTTTGCACAGACTTATAGAAAAACACAACATCTTCAAGGATACAAGGAGGGGGAAGAAGTGGCAGTGCTTGGAGCTGCTGAGAGTGAGAGAAGTGTCTGCACTGACATCTTATACTGTCAAGTAGGTTTGCTGGGTTAGTGCTGAATTTATTTTATCAGACTGACAATTTCTGACTGTGACAAGATGTTCACAAAACCTTGAAAAATATCTGATGGAAATGCAAAGATTTTCAAAGACTATAAAACACCTCGACAGACCCAGGAGAAGGGACACACAGACACACACAAACTGTACACCCACACACATAAACTTACACACATCAGCAGGCAGGAAAGTATGTGCATGCATGCACACGCACACAGTAACACACTCACACACAGGCACCTAAAGGCAAATGCAGATACACAAACATTAGTGCACTGCAGCCTAAAACTGTCTCTCTGTGTTGATTTTTCTGGGCTCCTAAATCTGGTTTGGGGGCAGAGACGGTGCCCACTCGATTCTTTTATGCAATGCAGCAGGTTTTCTGGGGGAAGGAGAGATGTATCCAACTCATCTCATGGGCACAGTACAATCAGGTAAACGAGAAGTAAAAGTGAAAATGAAAAGGGCGATGAATCTGGTTATGGAACTGTTGGAGAAGGAGACATAAAATGAGAATGAACTGAGAGCCTTCGCAGATGCGTGTCTCTCGATGATGACTCCAGAGCGATATTAAATACTAGAACTCTCTAATGTTGGTGCAAACTGCACAACACAATCTCCTTACAGTACTACAGTACACCTGAATGAAAATTACAGTTTAATGCACAAAGAAAAACTGCAAAAACTTCTCTGGAATAGGTGGAAAAACATGACGAAGGTGTGAAGTAGACCTCCACACAGACCTCCACTCATATTGAACCCACATAAAGGGCCCAACACTGCAACCAAGAGCTTGTTGAAAAAATCCAGTTACCAGACACCACAGGTCACCAAAAGAGCGCCTGAGCTCACGCTCCAGAAAGTCTGAGGTGTTCTGACAGCCCAAGAAGGATCCATAAAATAGTAAGCAGGTGGTTTTAATGTTGTGACTATGGAAGCCCGTTTCCGCCACTAAAAAAAAAAAAAAAAGCTAGTATCCATAACTCGAAATTTCGAGTTATTTTCTCGAAATTTCGAGTTATTATCTTGAAATTTCGAGAAATATAACTCGAAATTTCGAGTTACTTTTCTCAAAATTTCGAGTTAGCTCTGCCAATCAAAAATATACGTGAATGAGGTCGCTTTCTTGTTACCCGGAAGCATATGGCGCAGGACCGCGCACTCGCACAACGGATCCCAACAAATTAAAGTATGTTTGCTGATAGTAACACCATGTGATTCAGCTAATAACACAGGGATTTCATCATTTGTGAAGCCAGGCTGAAAACACTCAGCAATCTGTGCATTCACGACTGGATGTAATACCGGTAGCTTAGCTGTAGCATTTGTAGCTGAGGGCTTCAGCTTCCGGGTAACATGGAAATGACGTCATTCACGTAGATTACTGATTGGCAGCGCTAACTCGAAATTTCGAGTTGCTTTTCTCAAAATTTTGAGTTAATATGTCGAAATTTCGAGATAATAACTCGAAATTTCGAGAAAATAACTCGAAATTTTGAGTTATGGATCCTTTTTTTTTTTTTTTAGTGGCGGAAACGGGCTTCCATATGTGACTGATTGGTATGTAGTCTTACATTTCTCTGTGTGGCCTTAGTCTCTTTCTGAGCTTTTTTCCCCCATTCAGTTTATGTTCAGAATTAAATATATTTGAGTTAGTCTGTAGATAAACAACAAACATATTCCCAGAAACAGAGTCTTATTCAACACAGGAAAATGATTGGACCACACAGCTATTTTCCATGTAGTTTTCACTGTCTACATTTTTCAATGAAGAATTTATTAAAAGATGCAAACAGCACATTTTTTGCATAACCATCCGGGAAGTCCTTCAAGGGAAAAATAATTGGCTGATAATTGGCTGATCACCTAAAGCATGCCAGTAGCCGTGCTCTTATTGGCCAGTAGTTCTTTATAGGATTCCGACTGTGCTAAACAGACTTTAGTTTGCTTCTAAGTGCACACTTAAACCCTTCTGATAGTGTTTTTTTCAAGTCTAGTCAAGTTTGAATCCTGCTGCTTTGCAAGGTGAGGGAGCTTTGGACATAGACAACTTTTTTCAACAGTGAATTTAAATGAAAAATGAAGAGCAGACTTTCAACTTTGATTCAGTGGGTTGAACAAAAAAAAAAAAGTGAGGATCTAAAGCATTTTTTAACACAATCCTTTTATTTCAGGGGTTCAAAAGTAATTGGACAAATGAATGTTGTGTGTTCACATCTAAATCCTCCAAATTCAAGCACCACACCTCAAATCAATTCCAGGTGTTATATCTACGTAATTGACAAATTAAATAACAGAAAATAAAATGTTTATTTCTAATACTTGGTTCAAAACCCTTTGCTGGAAATGACAGCTTGAAGTCTTGAACTCATGAACTCATGCTGTGCCAGGCCTTTGCTGCAGTGAGTTTCAGTTGCTATTTGTTTGTGAGCCTTTCTGCCCGAAGTTTAGTCTTCAACAAGAGAAATGCATGCTCAAATGGGTTCAGATCAGATGACTGACTTGGCCATTCAAGAATATTCCACTTCTTTGCTTTAATAAACTCCTGGATTGCTTGGCTGTATGTTTTAGGTCATTGTCCATTTGTATTATGAAATGCTGCCCAATCATTTAGCTGGATTTGAGTAGACAGCATGTCTCTGAACACATCAGATTTATTCTGCTGCTTCTGTCGTGTGTCACATCATCAATAGACAGTTGTGTGCCAGTGCCACTGGCAGCCATGCACGGCCAAGCCACCACACTGCCCCCACCATGTTTTACAGATGATGCGGTATGCTTTGGATGCGGTTGCGCGTCTTAGTTTTTTCTTGCCATTAATCTGGTAGTTGTTGATCTTGGTTTCATCTGTCCAAAGACTGTTTCCAGATCTGTGCCAGCTATTTGTTTTTTTTAGCAAAGTCCAACCTATCCTTTCTATTCTTAAAGCTAAGGAGTGGCTTACACCTTGCAGCGAACCCTCTGTATTTATTTTCATGCAGTTTTCTTTTTATGCAAGTGTGGTATATCGATATGTCTATATCCTGGAGAGAGTGTTGTTCAGTTGGTTGGCTGTTGTCACAATGGAAATGATTCTGCGATCATCCACCACAGGTATTTTGTGTTGCTAAATTCACCAGTGCTTTCCTTCTTCCTCAGGATGTAGATTCTGTCACTCCTATTATTGTAATATATCATATATATGGACCTAGCTGCATACCTGTTGGCCAATAAAGATTGTTTTATGTGACAAATTTTCCATGACCCTGACAAGAAATGTTAAAAATCGATATAAAATTGATATTCAGGGCATGTGGATAACAAAGCCTTCAGTTAAAAGATGAAAAAAATGGCAGTTCTCTCTGCAGAAATCATTCTATACTTAATGTGAGACTTATTCTAAGGAACCTTCAAGGAGAACACATTCTGCCTCTGTTTATTCCTTCATATGTACATTATTGCAGTGGTGGATACTATATGTAGGGCTCTCCTGCTTGTCAGGACAAGAAGACTAAAATTTTATTCCAGAATAAATTAATCTGCCTCACTATAAATTCATGTAGCATCTTCACATATAACAACCACTTGTAACACATTTCTGGGCATGCATGGGTGCGTGAATACAGGTTTGAGCCTGGACTTTTACCCCACTGTGAAAGTAAAGTGTGCGGAGCAATACTGAGCCATCATTATAAGATGACAGAAATAAGTATGACTGCTGGACTGAATTTTTAAACCTAGCGTTGTCTCCTCAACTTTTTTGTCTCCGTCTGTGAAAAACTCCACTGTGTGTGGGAATGGCAGGTGAAGAGCAGAGAAGAGACACCGAGATATTTTACATGCACGCACGCGCACACACATACAAAAGGACTGTATAGTAGAACTGTAGGTCTAAGATAACCAAAGACAACCATAAAGCTAGGAAATGTCTTTTGCACATGGGTTAAGGTTAGGCATTCTGGAAGGTTGATAACCACCTCTGCTGCCCTGTCAGTGATGCTGCAAGGAGACAACAGGACAACTGACATACCGGTATGTACAAGCAATCCCTGACAGCTCCAAACATTAACTCTGACAGAGTTTTTTTTTCTACTCCTGATCTGTATGATGTCATAGCCCTCGCTATTTTACTCCCTTGTTTGTTTAGGATGTTTAACCTTTATGTTTAGGACCAAAGAGGGGTGTTCCTTAAAGCGGAAGGAGCTAAAACACCTTATTTTAGATGGAGCATGAACTCAGAGACAACTAAAAGATAAATTTTAAAAGTGTGAGTCATGAAAATCTACTCTCACAGAGTCCAAGAACAACAATATGCTGCTGGAAATGAGCATAATAAGTAGAATTTAATTTGACTGTTTATAAAACCAGCATACACCCACCTGACGCACTTAATCTCAGTGACCATACTACTGCGTTTACTCGTTAATATTCTGTTTCGCTGGGATGCTTGAATCTCGCATTTCTAGGCCTGATCATACCATGACCTCCATTACAACACAAGTCATTAAAGACATGATTTGGCTTGACAACAGATTCTGTGTAAAGACGCCTCCAAAGCTTACTTTTTTTTCCTTTGCGCGCTCTAAATGTCTACATCTATTTAACACTTAACAGCTACTTTAAACGAGTAGGGAGGAAAAAGCATAAGAGCCACAAAGCGTGACACCATGCTTTTCACAGTATATTTTCTTCTAGGCTTCCCTTAAAACATTATATAACAAATGAAGACTGAATCTTAACCAGGTGCATCTCTGAACCTACAGAATAACAGTGTTTTTACTTCTCATAATCAATAATTTCTACAGAAAAAGAAGCAAAACGGTCCTCATCAGAGACAGGAGCCGATGCAACAGTCTCACACTGTACATTATCGGTAAAAATGTGGGTGTCGGTCGGGGTATTTCAACATTTTTTTTTCTCCCATTGCTGCTCTGTAAGGCAGAGAACATTACACTGATGGACACGGGAAGAAAAGGTAACAGGGAGAGCAAGAAAGAGAGAGGAAGAGGGAATAGACGAAGAGGTATAACACTGTAGCTCAGGGGGCTTACGAGTTTGCGTTCACGGAACTCAGATCTGAGCCCCTGCTGAAGGAGAGTAAAAGTGAGATATCAAACAACTCAGGAGTGATGTGAGAGAAGAGTAGAGAGATGGAGGAAAGAGAAAATGAGAGAGGGAAAAAGCTCTCCATTTTCCTGTGTTGTGTGTGTGTGTTGTGTTTTTTTTTTTTTCCTCTTTTCCTCGCTGTGTTTCAGTCGAGCGAGGGACGACCTTGCTGGGTAGAGCACAGCGCTTCTCTCTCTTTTAAGTCCCACTCACTCTCTCGGTTCCCTTTGAGGATCAGCCAGAGGGATCAGCAGAGGAGAGAGAGTGATAGAAAAGCGGAGAAAGATGGAGAGAAAAGAAACAAGCGGCAGACATGTGAAAACCGGGAGGAGGGGTGGGTACAGAGACATACGACGGAGGAGACAAGAGTTAAGAAGTTGAGAAAGTAAATTAAGAAATACATGGACAGGACAGCTATGAAGAGAGTGATAAAATGTTGTAATGCAAGCAGGCAGGTACAGAAAGCTTCAAACGTCTGGACACTGAATGGATGTAATTGCCTGAAATCCAGTGGTACCAGAACCAAAGCTGAAATGAGCTGAAGTTGTCCACAGCTGCTTCGCTTCCCACTTTTTAAGTAACTTTAACATTGATTTAAATTCTATTTGAGGTATTCCACGTTTGTAGGCGCCCTTAAATCAATTGTTAATTCAGGATTTTAAAGAGTCTGCAATATTTTTATTGCGACATTCTTTGTGACAAATAACGGACTCCAAGATTTCTGCTATACAGCCTTGGTGAGCTACAGTTCTAGTTGGAGAGGCCCTGCAGCTTGCAGCTGATACCCAGCGGAAATAGTTTTTCCATTTAACAAAAGTCACGTTTTTGATACTATTCATAGCCAGCATATTCAGCAGATGTCTTGAAGTGTATAAAATTACTTAATTATCTCTCATTTTGTCTTTATTGGTAGTGGCAGGGTCCTGCCTTGCCATGCTGGTTTCAGACTCTGAACAACAATGCAGTGTGTAATCCTGTGCATCTCATCTTGTTTGCTTTCTTTGCACCATATCAAAGCTATATGAAGTTGCCACTAATTCAACGGAACATCCTATTGCCACCGCTTTACATTTAAAGCATTCAGCTGGAAAAATAGCAGCTTCAGTCTGCTGCCTGTGTCACCAAAGGATGTGCTCAGGCACCGCGTTGCATTTTGGCAGCACTCAAAACCGGATTCAAAATCAATGTAGTAATGCATGAAAAACTGAAGAAAATGGGATTGCAGCATAAGACTATGGGCTGGGCTGCAGGTGCGTGTCTTTACTGTGTGTAAAATGTGAGCTGTTACACAGTCGGTGTGGACTGATTAAAACACAAAGATATCTGCTGAGCCGCGTAAGAGATGCATGACTGAGAAATAAAACTGAAATGCCTTCTGCGTAGGAGAGTAATGGAACAAGAAGAAGCAGCAGCCACACTGGGCTGTCAGATAAGAAGTTACAAACGACAGCGCGACTACCCGCTTCACCGTGTCCTGCTTTAGTTGAAAACTGCAGGTGCTGTGTGCAAAATGAAGTGAGATCACAGGCTGGGAAGTTTCTTGGCTTACTGTATTCACAATGTGAATTAGCATGGTGAATGGCCCACATTTCAAAACTGCCAAGAGGATCACTTTGCTGCCATCCTGCAACAGTCGCATTCACGGTAAAGAAGTCATTTCTTGAAGATGTTGATAATTCCATTAATTCTAATTAAGGAAAGATTTGACGAAAATAAGCATTTAAGATTATACTTAAGAGAATTTATTTAGTTTTACAAATGATATAGATTATTTCAATACAGTCTCGAAAGGTAATATATTGAAGAATCTACTTTTTAAAAAAGGGTACAACAAACAAGACAGTAGTTAATACATCTAAATAATTAAATTATTGTACTGTAACAACATTTTGGAAATGTTTTTTTTTAAAGCATTAATTATAACAAAGACTGTTTAAAACCAGAACCTCACAATGAAACAGACTGATCAGTGAACATCTATCATGTCTGTCATATCTATCTATTACTTTTACTCTATTTCCTTGGATTATTTCTCAAAACACTGAACTGTCTGCTCAGTTCAGCTATGGTTCCCCCGCTGCTCTGCACAGCCTGGTTCTCCCCCTCTCTCAACGGGCTCAACATCTGCGACCCCTTCAGCCCTGCAGTAATTATTCCTCTTTTCTAAGTACAGTCCTCTCTATATGTATCTATCAATCACATCTAGCTAGCTCTGGCTCATGTTAAAGCAGCCTTATGTCGAAATGGGTGTGAACAATACAGGTTGCAACATTAACATTAATTCTTTTGGGGTCAAAATGACTCCCTCAGTTGTTCTAGGCAACAGTGGCTGTATTTGTTTTTCTTTTGAGAACTAGAATTTACTATAAGATAAAATTATGAAATATGATTCTGACAGAATAGCATGATTTTTTAAAATATCAATAGGTTAAAATTAAAATGGCAAAAAAGATTCAAATGAGGTCGCATTTACCTCTGAACTGAGAAATATAATTAGTTCATCCTGGGGTACTGAAATTCCTGCAAAATATTCCTGATACCATTTTATGAGACTGGGATGGAAATCAAGTCCTAGTGACATTTGACCACCAGGTTCTGGAGGATAAGTGAAAGTTTAGTTTTAAGACAACCCCTCAAGGTCTCTTCAAGACCTCTGACTTCCTAATTTTCTATAAATCCAACTGAGTGCGGCAGATTTGAAGAAATTCCCACAAGATGTTCAAAAGCATTTATGAAAAGGTGATGAATGTGAGGTCTAAGAGACCTTTGAACAACAAATGGATATTTGGGATCTCTTCACGACTTAGGGACCGATATGAGATCACAATATCTCTGACTACCAGATTTTAATCAGCTCATCATTGAGTGAATGCCTTCAAATTTAAAGAAATTTTCCTCCAGCTGTTCAAGAGATATACTGGGTTCAAAAGGATGAGAAAGACTGACAAAGGCACGACCTGATAACAGAATGCCTCCGGCCACAGCTGTCGCCAGCACAGAGACATAAAATTCGTGAGATGATTAAAAGATAGAATGACAGAAAGACTGCAGACATAAAGAAGCCTGGAACATTTTGACACTGAATTGATGTAGTTGATATGACACCCTGTACCAACACTGAAGCTGAGCCAGTCTGTGTACTTGTCAGCTGCTACATTCACCATTTGATAAAATTAGGACTGATTTAAACAATTTCCAAATCGGCTTTGATGTGAATTTTATCTTGGCATTATAAGATATCGCGAACATTTGTGGCAGCTTGGATTAATGCAGAACCTCTTGAACGTTGCTGTCCATCAAATGCTTCCTAGAAAACCACAGAAATGTGCGGGCACAATGATTTTTCCTCTTCACTGGAGCAGATGCAGAGATAATGGGCAGCTACACATGACCAAAGACTAACAAGGGTCAGAGAGGACATGGAGAGAAACTAACAAGGGTAACAGATCTGCATAATAACACGTACAGCAAATAGGCTGGCTCTCACACATCTGCATGCTAAATTAAGTAGCATCCAGGATGAGTGCAACACAAATGCACTGATACACAAACTCGTACACACGTACAGTTGGTTGTCTTCAAACAACGGTGAAGAAGACATTTTCGCCCTGGGTCATGAATTAACACACTCCCACACAGCTGACAAAAAAGGTGCACAAAACCATGTAGCAGAGCATATTCATGGATGGCCTTGATATGCATATGTGCAAATATCTCAAGACAAAGAGGCAGCATTAATTTGTGGAAGAGGGATGATAAATGAGAGTTTGGCTTTATGCGGTACTGTTAAGCCTCGGCATTTTATCTCGCAAGCAGGGTTTGTTTTATAGCATCTTTATCTACCACCCTACTGTTGTGCCGACAACAGCCCTTCTCCATCCCCCCTGTGCCAGAACTCCCCACTTTATGCTTCCCATCCTTCTGCCTTTAGCCACCTCCTGTCTGCTCTCCTCATGCAACTGGCAGAGGAGGAGAGCCTCCAACAGCACTGCAACAGCTTCAGTCTGGTCTGGAGGGAGCGGAAAGGTCAGTTTTTCTCTCACACGCAGGGCTTGATCATAAACAGGCAGACATATGCAACAGAAACGATTTGAACAACACAACAGCACTCCTGATGAAAGCCTCTTCAACCAAGTGGATTTTCTGTGCAGAGGAGTGTCAATCAAAACAAAAATCCTTTTAAAAACAAGGTGATTGAATCTGGTCAGGAACACAGAGGAATTAAAAAGACTTGCGTATCTGTTCAGTGCTTCATCGACTGTATAAAATCATTAATCAACCACTATGAAAGAGTACTTCATCAAGGTTAGGGTAGTTCTTTCTTTGCAAAGATGTTGCTCTCTCTATTATTGCTTGCATACAGACTAGTGGTACATTAAAAAAAATAACCAGAATTCAGAGTAATCACCTTTATCCAGTAAAACATTTCTATCCTGATGCCAGTGGTCTCTTCCACAGTGACAATATCTTTTTATGATAAGGAAAATGTTACATGAATCACATGCTGTGGCCTTCAAAGTCACCAAATCTCGACTCAACTGAACAACTGTGGGAGTTTTAGGGCTAAAGACAGTGTTTTCCATCACCAAAACAATAAAATGAGGAAACATCTTTGGAACAATGGTGTTCACCCCTCCTGTGGAGTAAAAGATTAGATAATCAATGCCAAAGTGCACTGAAGCCCTTTGTATGACATATGGTGGCCCAACAGTTTATTCAAGTATACATGCAACATTTCTGCTTTAAAATAAATACACTATGGGTGTTTTTTGCTACGTCTGCATCTAAATTGGTACAGTTACAATTGAGAATTTCAAAGAAAACATATTTAATTTCTAACAGTTTCAATTTGCCCATTGTGAATGTAGTACAGCTCATAATATCGACAGCTATTTACACTGATTGCTATACATACGTTTTTAGTCATTTGTAAACTTTCATCTACCAACCTACAAATCATAAGCCTAAATAGCATTTTTTAGGTCCCACAATTTAATCCTTAACATTAACATCAATAGTTAATAAGGGGCTTTTAATTGTAAATACAGAAATGAGGATGGACATGACTGAAAAGGCAAGGCAATACTTTTCCTCAAGGCTATTAATGGCCACAGCAGTTATGTCAATCGCGGTTCTTTGAATGAAATGTTCTGAAATATTCTCCTCCTTCTGCCATCCACAGCACTCTGTCTTTTACCCTCAGTTAATGGTGCAGAATGGCAAAGGTGGCCAATGTTTAAAAGTTAAACCCTGTTGTGGTTGTTAAAATGTACGTGTAAAGTCTGTACTTTATGATTGAGCGATTGTTACAGTGTAAACACATTTATAAAAATGGCAAAGGTTCAAGAATCCCCATCGATCACGTAGTTTCTGTATACAAATGCACACGTTTTATTTCAAGTAAATATTTCAACTAGTCACCATATAGAGATGAATCTTGGTACCCCATTTAATTTGTAGGACAGTTTCCTCCAGCTTGAACTAGGGAGGGGTTCAGAAAAAAACATACATACACTACAATCATTATTATTATTAATAATTATTATTATAAAATATTGACGTCTTTGAGGGCGTAACTGTATGTAACTCTAAATGTAACTAAATGTAAACTAAATGTAACGAAATGTAACTCTATAGAGTTACATTTCACGTGCTGAGTTCATTGTATTTGTACCAGAGTCATTGTATGTAATATGATCAAGTATCTGAGTCATTGTATGTAATGTGATCAGTAAGTTATGACTATGCAGCCGATATGACAAAAGGAGCACAGCAAAGGACACCTTTGGTTGTGCGCTGCTCTTTTCAGCATACTGGAAAACGGAGTGTCAACATGTATTGTCTTTAGTGACTGAGTTACAAAGTGAAAGAAAAGCAGTCTTCTAGCATGAGAAGGAGAATGTGTAAAAGTGAAATTGAAAGCACTAAAAGTATGTCTGTGTAGGTTCTCAGTCATCCAGTCATGGCAATCTAAGGACGTTGTGGGGAACACACCCCATCACATCAAAAACTCCACTGACTTCACCAACAAGGTCCAGAAGCTTACACTGGATCTAAATGAAACAATCGTGTCCTTTCATGTGGTTTCATTCTTCGCTTGCATACCTACAACTGAGGCAGTGGAGACTGTCAGAAAACAACTACAGCAAGACAGCTCCTTATAAAACAGAACCAGTCTTACCCTCGATCGGATCTGCACACTGTTCTGATCTGCCTTACCACTACATAATTTAAATAAAACAAGGGTTTCTACAGACAAAAACATGGATGTGCCACGGGCTCCCCAGTGTCACCCACTGTAGCCAATCTTTACTTGGCGGAAGTGCAAAGTAAGGCTCTTGGGTCTTTTGAAGGGACAGCACCTAGCCACTGGTACAGATATGTGGATGACACCTGGGTCAAAATCAAAACCCAAGAAGTAGAAGCCTCCACTTTGAAGTTTACCCCAAGCCAACACGCACACATTTATCTCTTTGACTCTCACCACTCTCAAACACAAACTTGGAATAATCGGGAAAGAGGAGTGAAAGAAGCCATCTATGTCCACTGTGAACATGGAATCCTTGAACAGAGGGAGCAGCTTATGACTAGGGATGGGTACCGGTGTCCGGTGCCATGATGGCACCGGTTCTGACATAAACGGTAGTAACCAGACCGAAAAGCAGCGCACATTTCGGTGCTTTATTTCGGTGCTTTTTTTTCCTGAGCTGTGATACACTTCTAGCCAATCACCCATCACGTTTCTGAGGATAGTAGGCGGGCCCAGGTACGTACGCTCTTTTAGAGCAGAGCTACAGATTAAAAATGTCCAGGGCGAAGCGGTCAAAAGTCTGGCTGTACTTCACAGCAAAATATGCAAACTCAGCAGCCTGCAACAAGTGCTTTAAGCTGATACTGTGATACTGTCAAAGGAGGTAACACCTCAAATCCGATGAAACACCTGGCGACGCATAGCGTTTTTTTTAAAAGCCCAGAAATGCGCCATATTTGATAGCTTGCTGTGAGACCTCACACCGAGCACATCTACTGCGGGTGGGTTGCCTGTTATGCAACATCCCCCAAAAACACGAAGAGGAGAGTCCTGGCCCCTAGCCCTGCCAGTGTAGCAGAAATGATGACGGATGATGATGGCAGCAGCAGCCGTTCTTCTCTGCGTGAGTAGCTTAATGTTGTTCGTGTGTAATTTACGTTGAGTAGGCTAACCACGTTATTAAATTAATGCATGTAAGGTGAACTAGCAAACATCATCATAGCTACATGCGGCTGTCCTCTTGTTTGATGGCAGATACTCCCTTCACCCTGGCCAAAAAGGCTAAAATGACCAAAGAAAAAGAGGGAAACAGCTAAACATGAGAGGTTTTTGGACAACGTTTGTGTTTTTTACATTGTTTAAGCACTGCTTCCAGCCAAGAGTGATACCATATATGCCCCATAGCTGCAGAAAAGGCTAACATTGTTATCTTTTTACAAAAAACAGCTGAACATGAGAGGTTTTTGGACCAATTTTGTGTTCTCCATTCTTTAAGCACCGGTTTGAGCACCGTTTGAGCACCGGCACAGTTTCAAAAGTACCGATTTGGCACCGGTATCGGATAAAACCTAAACGATACCCATCCCTACTTATGACACTGACTGTCTGCCATCTCCAATCCAGTTTTGAGATCCCTTCACAGGTGCCTTAACGCCCACTCACATCTCATGTCAGTTGATCTCACTGGCTCACATGATAGGGTGCGGCAAGGTCTGACAATGGTTTCACCTGAAACCTCTGCTGTTAATGACCCATACCTTGGCTCGTGTGATGAGGCACATGAACAATAATGGGTCAGCAGCCCTATTAAGAGACAACTCCCACTAGGGCTTAAATACCTGGGACTCTCCACCATTTGGTCTTAGAAGCTTCTCAGATGGTGAGAGGCCTTCAAGAAACTGACACAAGTCCAGTTGCTTTTCTTTCCAAGATCTTTAAAGCACCAAAAGGAAAGGTACAATTTAATAATAGCAGATAAAGAAACTAAAGGGCAGAACAAGACAGAGAAGCCACAGATGAGAGTGGAAAAAAAAAAACATGTTGAGACAAGAGAACGAGAGACAGAGAGAGAGAGAGAGAGAGAGAGAGGAAAAGAAAGAAAGGGCAAGAGCGAGAACGGGTGGTGGTGGCGGCGGTGGTGATGGGGGAGGGAGCAGAGGCCTCTTAACCTGGTGCGACGGGGCGTGTGCTTGTAAATAAACATCAGCTCGAGATTATTCTGAGCACGGAAGCCCAGACTGTGGGGCCCTGAGGTCAGAATGGGCCCATACCTGGCTCGCTCTCTCTCTCTCTCTCTCTCGCTCTCTCATTCACACACACGCGCACACACACACACACACACACAGATCTACATCCACACTTACACAGAGATTGTGTTCTGAGCAAAGCCCGGGCACTCAAATACATGAAAACAGACATATATTTGAGATATGAAGACCCACATACATGCATGCATGCATCCAAACACACACACAAACACGCATCTGCACAAACACACACACCCAAATAGAAAGTGACAAATGCACACAAACACATACACTGAATCTAGCAAGACAAAAAAAAAGTTAAACAAAGAAGCCCACTGCAGCGATACCCACACAGTGCCCACAGACTCAGAAAACATTCGAGCGCAGGCGCACACACACACACATGCACACACACACACTCGCACAGTTAACACTCCAGATGTCTGCAGACATCCAGTCATCCCTCAGCTCAGACTCCGTGTGTCATCAATCTCATTTTTTTTTAGTTCTTCTCTTATTGTTTTTGAAAAAGCGTCTGATGAGTCCAGACACTGGGATGTATGACTATTCACAGTGACATAATAAGTCGCTAGATTCACAGCACACTGACTCGAATCCAGAGATTATCTCCTGCATCTGCAGAGCTGGGCCACATCACCTTTAGCTGTGCGCTGCTTTTAAAAGTTAGTTACTGAAAAACTTTTTACTTTAAAGTCTCCACTGGAAGCACTAGAAACACATAAGTCAGTGGCAAGAGTTGTTTTTGGTTGATTGTTTGTTGAGAAAGTTGATTTTTAGAGTGAAATTAAGGTAAATGTTTTTTAATTTCCCCTCCTGATCTTGCCATCACTATGAACACACATTATATATGGCCATACATGGTAAGTGTCACTTACTGTTCGATGCTGGGGGACAGGTACAGTTTAGGAAAGACTTGGGTTGCCTCAGCATCCTCAAAGCTCACTGAGAGAAGGGCCACATCTTCTCCAGGGTCCAGTGCTGTGTCCTTAGATAGAAGAAGCCAGATTGGTTTAGTAAATAAACAAACAATAAATAAAAAAATAAAATATGGACTATGAAGGCATTCAGAGTTATTAAAACACATGAACTAATCAGATCATTAAAGTCAGTCAGAGATTAAATGAAACTTGTGCCATAGTCTCGAATTCAGATGGTAAACTGGTCGAGGTTCTCATCAATCAAAGATGGCTAACCAAATCATTATTCTCCAGTTGCTATGTACTTTTAAAAGAAAAAAGTACAACATCAACAATGTTAAAGAAGAAATTAATTATTTTTTGCAGCAGGAGGAGCAAACGGAAATAAAGACAACCCAAATGAACAAAAACCACCTGGTGTTAGCACAACTTTGGACTTATCCAAATATTCCTCTATGGAGAAAAAACCGTGAGACGTTTGCTTCCCTTAACATGTTACCTAAATTCATGGTAATGATATCACCAACCCAATCATTGTTTCTGGTCAAGCATGGCCACCTCTGATAAACGCATGCCCTGATGGCTCGTCTCCCCGAACAGGACAACGAGCTTCACTGTACCACAAACACTGCTCAAAACTTAAAGAACAAAAATGTCAAATGTCAGCATTCAGTTCCAAATAAATTGAAGCAAAAGGTGTCAAAGAAGTTGCCAATGTGACTGATATTTGTTTAAACATGTGTTTAAAAAAGTGGGGGGTACACCTAAAGATAATTATATTTCTTTTAATATTTGATTTGGCAAGAGTTTATAAAACTCTTCTTGTCTTAATATATACCGTATATATTTCTCTTGTTTTTACTGGCACCTGATAGCATCAGACAGGCCACAATCACAATATAACTACCTGGTACCTGCCAACTACCAGGAGTTGGACCGGTAAAACGTGTGTGGAACAATGAGATGAGATGCCGCTTTAACAATGAGGAGAACCTTGCCACAGCTGTCAAAAAGTCTTGAGTGGAACTTGCCACAAATAAATAAAAAGATAAAATAAAAATAAAGTCCAATGGAAACTTTATCTGGCAAGTTTACCACAACTATGAGGCACGTATATAATTGAAAAATGGCCATAATTTCCCCAATTTACCTGTTTTTTTTATACATATATAGCACATCCAACAATGGATGAAATGATTTCTTAGGATATGATGGAAATGTTAGCATACTCACTCTTGAAAGTAAGATAGTAAACAAACCTACTGAACTATAGGATGTATTTGCTTGTGCTTTTGTGCGTGAGTATAGCCTTGAACACCTGCTAGCATATCTGCAGACTCCTACGCCTTTTCTTTACAGGAAGCTCTCGTCACTCTAATAGCAGACACACTTCCATTTTAATCAATACATCTGCCACCGTTCATACGATAACCTTGTATGTGTACATGCGATGCAACAAAAGCGACAAGTAGCTAAACAGAAAATAACACTACATCTACCTCAAACCACTTGAGTTATTTATAACATGTGCAGTGTCAAATTTCCAAAAGGAAGCAAGTGACGGATTTGATAAGAGGTTCGAAAGAGTTCAGATTGAGAAGCAAACAGTTCCCTGTTTTGGATGATACATTTCACAACAATTGCACAAGCCTCAAAAATATCAAAGTAGATGGAAAGGCGAGGAGGGAAGACACCAGAAGAAACATCTGTTTTGTTTCATGCCACATTAACTTCAACAGCTGCACCATGAGGCTGAGCTGATGACTGGGAGCACCAATCAAATCATGTGTGAGATGGATGCAGAGGCCACCCGGAGCTGCTCGCTGCAAACCTCATCCGTCTCTCTGAGGTTCTAATTTCTCATTCTGTGATGTTTTTCCTAGAGCATGGCTACTTCCCGAGCACTGTCATTAGTGCAATTCCACATCAAACACCATTCTCGACTCCCTATCTCTCTCCATGAAGGCTCAGCAGCGTTAATCAAATGTCTTACAGATGGTTTGAACTCATCCATTTGTTATAATCGCTGCCCGCCGTGGTGAGAGGAAATCTAACCACCATACATGATGGACAGAGGCGCAGTGCAACCAGTTTGCAGCAAAGCAGCCTCTAATGTAATCAAGCTTATTAAATAATCACGCACGCTTTGGTGTGCTAATAACAAAACCAAAAATGACCTCTGGTTTGAGAAAAATAAACTCCTTCACTGAACATTTTCTCCTTAAGTGGAGTGGAATTAATTTCTCACCATGTAATCGAATGATTTTTAATCATTTGCTTAATTAAAGAAAAAAAAAACAATCGAATTAATCAAAAACAATAAAATCAATAATAAATAATTACAGAATCGAGAGTAAGAAAAATGTCAGAGGACCAAAAGGCAAAGAAAAGGCAAATAAAATAAAAAGGGCTATTAATGCAGCTCTTTACTCTGCAGTACATTTATATAGTAACACATGTATTTATTGGTCACTACAATGGCTTAAGCTACACTGACTGTCACGCAGTGTGTTGTCGCAGCAGATACATTAGGGGGTAAAGACATAAGACGTCGAAAGGAGGCAGAGAAAGACGACAGGGTGTGTGGCATCCAAACGTGTTGCCTGATGGAATCAGCTCACATCAATATAGTGTGCATCAGTAAACAAGAGCTGCTCTCTGTCTCTCAGCAGCGCTCGCGGCTTCTGCCGCTGACAATATGGGACAGATAGGAACAGGCGTGGAGATGTGGGGCTGGGGTGGGCGTGGGGTTTGGGAAAAGATTGTTTTGCTCCAGTTTGTAGCTGTCAAGTCCCGTTCTCATCTTTAAAGGTGATTTAATGGATGCTTCCTTCGGACTGGGAGAGAGTAAACAGACGGATGAGAACCAACAGGAAGGTGGAGAGGGCTAGGAGGGGAGCATGGGCCAGCTCTGCATGGGCTGCAGTGGACCATCCCTCGATTCGGTCAGACCAAGGGCGCCGTTGAAGGGAGAGCCTTTTTGCGGAATGAATCAGACTGATCTCGTCCCAGAAGACAGCGAGGAGCTGTCACAAGTCATATTGCATCAGTGAAACAAACAAACTAAAGGCAGACCCTTTAACTTTTAGCTATTGCCATTCTAAATTAATGTGCTGTGCAAAAGAACTGGACTACACAGATAAAAATAGTTGTTTTGTCTTGTTTAGGTAAGTATAACTGCACATCAAACTTTTGCGCGATTATTTTACAACCTCACTTTTGTTTGTAAAACTGAAAAGTAAGTAGTGTCATCCAAGTCTGATCCAAGTTTAAACTTTTCCTCCAAGACTAAGAGTCTCAATGCTTCCTAGTAGCTATGTGACGCCGTTTTTAAGTCTTGACAAAGGCCCGAATATCAGAATCACATATGCCTCTACCATGTATAGAGATTTACTTGTTTCCCATTATCATGTAGTGGACAACTGCTTCCTAACCTGGGGTTTGTCTCGTAGCTGAGAGTTGAACAACTTGCTCTCAACTTCGTGTCATTGTTGCACCAGTAAACAATGACATGAAGTTGAGAGATTGGTGAATCTCATCACCACAGGTTGATGAACTTTATTGACAAGCCATGGTTTTTTTTTGTTGCCACATTACATCTTACATAGGTCCTCTCCTGGCCAAATACTGGGCTTTGGAGGCTGACAACCAATAGTAAGAATGATTAGGATACATATGGTAAAGTCCAAGGGTCTTCTAAGTAAAAGTGTGTTTTACTTTCATTTCAAAAAATTGGATACATCATTAACTAAATAAGGAAAAGGTCTTTTTGTAAAAACACTGGAATGGGGAAGTGGGTTTTCCTTTGTGGTTGGATAAAACCTGTCTTTTGGGAGATTTGGAGACAAAAACTTATATATGCAGTAAAAACACTGCTATGAGTGCGCCCCGTTATAGGTGAAGTGGATAAGATTGATCATCATTGCAACGGATACTTTACCCCACCGAAGCATAAAACACAGCTCACAAGGAAGCTGGCTAACATCAAAAAGAGCACTAAAGCATTGACCTAGCAAAACTCCCCAAATCCCAGAATTTTAAGCAATGGAACAAGCTCAAAAACCCCTAGTTGCAGAGTTCTCCTCTGCAACAGACAAGACTAAATGAATCCAAACCAAGTGAAATCAATCAAGCCAAAGCAAATGTCTTCATGTCATAATCTAGACAATCTTAATTTAGTATGGATGTTATCATCATAAGTCATCAAATATGTTTTTAGTGAAGGAATCCACAAATTCGATAGACTTCTACTCTACTCTACTCACTGCCTGGCAATCGGTGAGAGTTAAGAACCAATTGATTAATCGTGCAACTTAAACTAAATTGCGGCTGACTGAGAGGTTAAACATTTGGATAACTTAGAGAAAAAAGATGTCAGATCTTGCTGTCTTTGTGAGTGAATGCTGCTTGTGGGGAAGATGCTATTTTTGACTCTTAGAACTGTCCAAGTATTGCAAACCGACAACAGTGTAACCTAATTTTTTCTTTTTTTAAATCTCCAATTTCATGATCCCTGAAGTCCCATGAGCTGTAGATTCAAGTACCCAGACTCCTGAGTATTAAAAGATATAAAAAAAAATTTCAAGAGTACGGAGAGAGAGACAAAGATGTTTATCTAAAGCTTGAACTTGAACTCAAATTTCATGATGCAATTTTCTGGGGAAAAAAAGTTTGTTCTTAAGTGGGGTGTTTAAAGTAAATTAAAGCGTAGAGAGGCAATACAAATGATTTACTTGACAGCTGGTTTTGGTTATGGAATACACAGAAGGGATGTGCTTGCAGTGCAGTGGTAATTTAAAAACTCCTTTCTTCTCTCAAAACTATCCCAATGAGAACAAAAGTTGACCTTTTAACCTGCTTGCCTTGAAACCATTACTTAAATTAAAACAGAAGAGCATTTCCCTCTGTAATGAAATAAAAGGCCCCAAATGGCCATTAATGTTTCTCCCTTTTAACCAAATACACTTGAGGGCAGCTGCTGCTTGCTTATGTAAAGAGTTAGTTGAGAAGAAACAAAAAAAGCCTTTCCTCCACAAGCCACAGGCAGAACCTTAATGAAGAGGCTTCTTCATCAGTAAGTAATGAGCACTGAAATGGCCTCACTCTGAGGACTGCAAGACAGGGAGGGCATCCTGCAGCAGTTGCAGTTCTACGTTGTGCCCAGTATTTACTACGTGCCCTCAGAGAATATGACTCAAGAGCTCAAGGACTAGTTTTAAGAAAGAGGGTGAAGAGCACGTACATTTGTGTGGACATCAAGGTTAGAGGGTGCCTCCAAGTCAAGCTCTTTCACGTGGCCACAACTACACATCTTCCATGCTCGTTACTCTTTCAGACATAAATGCATACACAAACGCGCTTTTCCTTGTGTCCGTCCTTGTGCTCCCCGATGCCCTGGCCTCTGGCATCTCCTCTGTGTCGCATGTGACAGGTTGGAAATGTGACAGCTGTCCTTATGCCAGACCAAGTCTGACCAAAGTCACACACACAAACACACTCATCCGCGAATGCTGCACAGGGGCTCAACTGCAGGGCTCAAACGGAGGAGGTAAGGGCACTTTGTCCATCTTCTTCGCCCAACTTTAAATGTCATGCCCAACGTAATGGGCCGGCTTGACTGACAGCAGGGTTGTTGTGTGAGGACGTGTCCAGCTTCTAGGCTTTGAGTGCCCCTGTAGACATGCTGGACACAGTGCTTCATCCCTGTACACAGTGTTGAGCAAAAGTATTGAACCGCCCCTTATTTATTTATTTATTTATATTTTGCTAGGAGAATGGGAAATAGGTGCAGTGACTTATTGAATTATCTGCAAACATACATGAAAATACAATATTAAGCAAAAACAGAGTTGGAGCAATTTAAGGAGCTCAAAGAGATTAATATTTGGTATAGCTACCAAACTCTCTTAGGCAAACTTTATTGTAATTTCTTTAGGTTTTTTTCAGGAACTTCTCTCCAGGATTCTTGAAGGAGATTCAAAGTTCTTCTTGGGATTGTTGGCTGCCTTTTATTTCACTTTCTGTAAAGATTATGCCAGACTGCTTCAATAATGTTGAATTCCGAGGTTTGGGGAGGCCAATCCATGAACTAGTGTTCTATTGTGTGTGTGTTTTTTTCTGTTATCCAGGTATGCTTTTACTGCACTGATAATTTATTAGGGATGATAGTGATGCAAAAAAAATGAAGCCATTGCCAATCAGACACTTTCCAGATGGAATTACACGGTGGATCTAAGTCTGCCTATATTATTCTGCATTCGTAATTCATTAATAATTCCATCAATTTAACTTTCTTTTACAAATGGCAGTAGGCACTCACTATTGTACCTCTCTTCTGACCTTCTGTTGACAATGGTTTCAACCAAAATTTTGAAATTTTGATTCATCATTTCATAATACCCGTTGCCACTGACTTTCAGCATAATTCTTATGTTATTTGTCATAATACAGCCTACGTTTCCTTTGCTTATAAATCTGTTCTTGGGAGCCACATTTCCACTGAGCCCATTTCTGATGAGGCTTCGTTGAACAGTAGATACATTTTTCTTTGCTTTTTTTAAAGACTTCCAGATACTGTTTATTAACTTAATTTGTCCTCCACTTGTCCAATTTTGTCAAATGGTTCATTGAAATATGCCAAATTTTTAGCCAAGAGTTTTTAGGAGTTACCTTGTTGGCAGACAGACAGTCTTTGGCATTTTTCATAGATTCAACAAAAGAAATTGGATCAAATTTTATATCTGCTATAGGTAAACGGTTCTGCATACTGATTGCTTTTGATATGGTGTTTTTATGCTTCGTTTTTTTTAATGCTAGGGCAGGACAGAGGTGTGGTAAGTCCCAAGTTTGACTCCACCGTCTGCGTGGAGTTTACAGTTCAAAGACATGCAATTAGTGGGGTAAGGTTAACTGGTTATTCTAAATTGCCCATAGGTGTGAGTGTGGATGGTTTCTCTCTCTGTGTTTGTCCAGGGTGTACCCTGAACCTCTCGACCTATGGTAGCGGAGATAAGCTCTAGCTACCCTAACTCTGACAAGGATAAGCAGGATTTTAGAGAAAAGTGTCATCCAAGTACTAAAGTTTAATAGGTCTGTTAAGAGGCATGTATTTTACCAAAAAAACAGTCCAGAAAGAAAAGAAAAAAGTCCATTCTTAATAACGCGACATGAAATATTGCTGTTTTGTCCCAAATATTTCTTTCAGTAACCAGTGTTAATGTTGTGAACATGCATGTTTTAACCCAAACCTCAGTCAGTTCCTGAAGTAATTTTGGTTGCCCAAACCTAACCAAAAGGCGAATGAAAGCTAAATTAAACAGAAAATGAACACATAGTTCAACTAAATGCAAATGCTCAAAGGAGCAGCAAGTGGTTGAGTCTTGTGATTTATGTGTCAATTTTTCAGATACAATAGTTTACTTTCAGCATTCAATATTGCTGTGGTCAGAGCATAAAGACACAGATGCTAAAGGTCACATCATGCTCATCTTTTAGACACCAGTATCTTTGTACTAAGCAGTAGTACTTCATGCCCCCGAGACGAGAATAGTTTAAATAAAAAAAACAAAAAAACAGAGTTCACTCTAATGTGGGAGTCACTCCACACTGACTTTCATACAGGATTGTCATACTGGTTTCTATCAAGGTAGTGTGACTAAATCCAATCTTTGAAGCTGAATATTAAACCTTGGGTATTACTGAATTACCAGAGTGGTTGGTGAGATGTCGAATAATATCATTTTAGATGGAGTGTAAAGTTGTCTTACATTGCTGCCAATTATATCTTCATATTGGTCATACTATGCTCCTGAATGCTGCGCTGTAAGTTTGAGTGTGTGAGAAAAACGCTAGCACTAAATAATGAATCCAAATGAAAAGAAACACAAGAAAAACAGAGTGTTGGAAAGCATGTCCTTATTCAGGAGTTATTATTTCCTTATCTTTGGTGGAAATTGCTTTCATTCTACAGCAAATACATTTCATTGTGCTCTTTTAAGAAGTGTTGAGAGCCATCAATGTCAAGCAATTTCAGCAAAACAGAAACAAAATGCACTGACCAGCATAACATGTTAAATAATAGTTGGAGTCCTTCAGCAGAATGTAATGAATGAATGCCTGACATACTGTGTTATGTGTTTGTGTCAGGCTTTTCATACGTTTGACAGCAACTTACGTCATCACTCCTCGAGGGAGCAAATCACAGGGTCAAGGTGGTAGCTGCCAAAATGTCTCTTTGCATGACATGAAATGTTCTGATTGAGAAAGAGAGTTGAGGATATTGTTCCTAATGATGTGGTGCTGCTGTCTGTACTGCAGGCACCATGATGATCCCACTCCCTCCACCTCAGCAACAGAGCATGCAAGAGAAAGCACTAAAGTGGCATGTCCAAGAAGGCCTAACGTTCCCTTGGAAAATCTCATCTGTTTTAGGCCATTTTCAAACCCTCCATTTCAAAAAGCACTCATGTCATTCAGTAACTCAGGCAGGTAGATAATTAACCAGGCAACCTTGTGTCACTGCATAGCTGTACCTCGTGCCAGGGCTCAATTTTGATGTGAGGACAATAGTCGGAAGATTACAGAACACACATGCTCCACCTGGAACCAACTTGGTAAAACAGCACCCAAACACACCTAAACATTTCTCTGTTGCCACAGTCACAAAGGCTCTGTGCACGGGGTGTGTTTGCAACCTGAAGAATATGAGCGTGCCTCTTAGTGTGTGGAGACTGTTAGTATGAAGGGTGCGGTCACAAATTGTAATCTGCCCAGTAGTACTTGCCAGTACATTTTATAACAAATCAGCGAGTACCAGCAGAAAAAAAACCCCAAACAATCCTCAGAATGTATTCTGTCAATTTAAGCTGTGTCGATATTAATAAGTTGTCATTGCTGATTATAAAAATCAACAGAAACTTGGACTTTTAAAAACCACGTTTCATTACAGAAAAGGGCAAGCACTTAAAAAACAAACAAAAAAACTAATTTATTACCATCAGCTGGCTAAAATAAGTTCAACAATTCCATACCAACAGCGCCAAAGTGGAAAAAACATGTTGCCTTCCTGAGTAGAAAGATGTTCACAGGCAGTCAGCCTCAGTAAATTATTAGCAGGTTATTGGTTGAAGCATCCATCTATCATTTATACACACAAAAATACAGTGAACTGTGCTACATATAAATATATTGAATTTATAAACAAGGGACCAGCCTTTTAGTACTAGAAACTGCCTGTTTTCCTAAAGTGGCTCGCTTATAGTCCAAGTGATGCAGTTTGCGCAGACTTAATGTCTAATATTTTTATTTTTGCCTTTTTAAATTTACTGGGATTCATAAACAATCCCAGTAAAATTCATGGCAAAATAGACGTGGACATTTTGGCCTGGATATTCAGTGGCTACTCCAGAAGTGCTATAAAGAGTGTCCCAAAAGCAAAGTCAGTAGTTGATGAGGTCCTAGATTTAACATAGTCTTATAAACATCTTCAAAGCATAGGATGACCAAAATCTGCATGTACTGTACATTTCTGGGCCATCAGGTGAGTGTTTAGGGCAAATGCCAGCCAGACAGTCACTGTATTTCGTTGCCTTGCTGTATTTCCCTGTACTTGTTGTCTGTCTCCACTGCTCATATAAAAGGCCAAATGTGGTTTAGTTTCGGCTATATGGCTGAGATTTTCAGTTACTGTGGTATTCATTCTGGCCTTTCTTTAAATCACTTTAATCCCATGACAATAACAAACAAAAGCAGCAGGCAGTCACTTTTGACAACTACTTGACACGTTACTGGATGAAACATCTATCATCACATCTAAACACCCTCAAATCTATGAACAAAATGACTTGTTGTTCACCAAAGGACGGCAGTTAGTTGAAACCAGATTATTAAGTGTCTAGAGAGAGAGAGAGAGAGAGAGAGACATGTGATCCAAATGTTGTCAGAAGTAAGTTCCTCGTAAGAAACCTGCCTGGATGACCACTTAGTCGCCACTATTTAAAATAAGTCTTAAAAATGCAAAATCTTAGTCAAAAGTGCAAAAGGCCAAACAGTGTTGTGGTTTCAGTTATGGTGGTATTCATCATGGCTTTTTATTAAGTCTGTTTAATCCCATAATTATCATAAACGCAGCTGAAAAAACATCACAAGCACATCATGTTACAAAAGAATTAACCAATGATGTCCCCACCCCAAAAGAAAGAAAACACAGCATCACCTATTACTGACTCATAATTATATGATAAACTTAAGGATGTGCGCGACTACTCGACCAGACCTTACTATACCTTAACTGGCTCCTGTCGAGGCTGTATTTCAGCCAGGTGTGTCCGACTGCGAGGAGGCCCAGGGTAGACCCAGGGCACGGTGGAGAGATTACATCTACCAACTGACCTGGGAACGCCTTGGTGTTTCTCTTTCAGATGGAGAGGGGTGTGATTTTTGTCAGTTTGAAGGATAACGTGCAATTTTCATAATGCACAATGTGAGGAGCTGAATAGTTAAGCGGCATGATTCTTATAGAAGAATATGACTAATGGTTTCGAATGCCTTTGTTCAGAGAGTCATTGACATTAAACGGTTGTCAAATTTAACTTGAAATCTGAGTTAGTTTTAGACTAGTGGGTTCATCTCATTTTTTTCCCTTGTATAGTTGACTAATAAATTAGATCCCTAGATCAATACTTCCACCAGAGTACCATGGATGAAATACGACTTAATATTACAACCAGTATGGTCAACAGTGCAGTCAAGACTCCAAAACATTATATGTATGCATCTACGTGGCACCAAGTGCTCTCTTTCTATCTTCTTCTATCTTCTGTACTCATTAAAAATCTTTGCCTTTTCCAGAGGTGATAACTGGCACATGGCCAATAGTTTTGCCACTGAGACACTTGAGCTCTGACACACAAGTCATATGTGTGGCTGTGGCCAAGTGTTACCGATAGCGTGTCACTGATAACATGTCACTGCAATGATCTGGCCTACATTGAAGCGGGGGCTCAAAGCCACAAGGGTGACTCAAGTCACATGTGGACAAACACACGGCTGTGTTTCTAGGAATCCGTGAATGCATATAGTATGTTCACAATGACAACACAATACAGAGTGATCTATAGGCCAGCTGCCACCGTACTACATGGTGATGGTATTTTGTGGTATACCAAATTTTTAACAAAAAAACATCATCTACTTGGACTAGAGTTGTGTCACAATAATGCAGTTGGTTATTGTGACATTTTCTAGGGCTGACAATTCTAATTGCATTAATAGTGCTTCACTGACAGTGTTGCTTCACTGCACCATTAATTAATGAGTTTATTCAGATTTTTGTGATCATTCAAACCACTGCAGCTCCCCATGCTCATTTAAAGCCAATGGGAATTTTGGCCTAAATAACCATCAAGTTATAAAATTGTTAGTTCCCGACAAAATGTTATTTCTTTGTGACAGAAAACACAGCCTTTAGTAAACTGCAGTTCATGGCAATTATACTGGTGACATAGCAAAAAAATGCAGAAAGACAAAAAAGAAATTCATTTTTCTTTTCACTTGCAATGCATTATTGATATTTATCAATTTAAAGTTAGAATTTTTTTATAGTTTGACCCAGTGAACCAACCTTACTGTATGTGTTCAATCTCATTACATCCATATTCAAGCTGGATTAATTTGCAAAAAAAAGAAAAAGAAAAAGGAACACTTCGTTCTGCTGCTACTTCATATGAAAAGCACTGAGCTGGTGGAAAGAGTGGTGTAAACAACATGCGGGTGACTTCCAGTCATGTGAGTGGAGATGAAATGTCAGACCTTTTCAGAAAGGTGATGGTGTTGTCATGATGGCGTATGAAAGTGGAGGACAAGCCTGTTGTAGAAAGGAAACACTTGCCTTTTAACATGTTAATATTGTGAAGTGCTTCATGCCAACTAAATCCATGATCTTTTTTATGGTGCATAAACGGAAACACGGAGTGAATGCAAACTAATTCCACATCTAAATATGGCTTTTGTTGGTCTTTAAAGGTGATGTGACTCTGAAAGCACTCGTATGTTGTTTCAACACTCCTTGGCAATCAACTCATCCTAATGCCATTTCTCTTCTTAGGGTGTCAAATGTTGTCATTCTGTCTGATACTGTGGCATTGCATAGATATGCAAAGTAAAGGGGTTTATTTTAACCCAAACCACAATCTTTTCTGCTGGTTACTCTCAACTCTGGAAATTATGTCACCACCTCTCCTCTACCAGCCTCCGTTTGAGGCCTTCATACATCTGCAAATGGGGCTGTTACATGTGAAAGGCCAGTGCAACTGCAGCCAAAGCATCTGAGCACTGACGCTAAAGGACACCTTGTGAGTAATGGGGAGACGTAGGAGGCATCTGAAAAAGCTCCACTATACAGCACGTCGGGATGAAAACGTGTTGGCCTCTTTACATCATTAACCTTCGTGTTGGAAAATGACACTTTACCAGTTTGTTTAAAAGTAACTCCAAGGGGTCGTTTACAAGCGGCCATATGCAAGAAATTGGCAGCGAGCCCATCTCACCAACCGCTTTGAGCTACCAACAGTATCTCATGGCATGGGAGTGAGAACAGGCTGCCTCTGTTGCCTCTGTCTGCGAAGTGCTTGATTTATATTGGCAGTTTTGTCTGTCTCCAGTCATTATTAACAGAAGTCTCAATTTTATAAAATGTGGTCACATTCGATGCCTCTTGTGGTTTTTAAACAAGGCTTGCTAACATGAGCTAAATTATACCCAACCTCACATGGACTACAGAAAATACTTTTTGATCAAAGCTGCATGAAAACTACTGTTGTCAACAACTGTTGACAATCCCATTCATCTTTACTGCCTGGGTCACACAGCTGTAATGTTTGCAAAGTTTGAGCTAAAAGAGACCAAAACATCTGGGATATTCTCACTGTGCCTCACCTTAGGAACGTTAACATGTGACATTATAGAGCTTATTAGCACATTTATAACAGCCTTGCAAATTGGATTATTGGAAAATAATTCACTGAATCTTGGATATTTGATTTGCAGTCTGTGAATACAGTTGTTTGTTTCTGCTTCTCTGAGATTATGATGATTGATTTGTGCTTTGGTGCATTGCTTTAGTGAAATAAAGGGAGAGGAAGGAAGGCAAAGCCAGGCAGAGACAGTGTTTATTTATTGTGGGTCTTTTTGAAGTCATTGGTAAGTCAAGGGTAAGCCAAAGCACAGTTTCACAAATGAGCACAGACATGTAATGTAGAGGGACAAAATTTCACATTGAAGTTACGAGAGGTGCTGAGAAGGCCAAGGATTTGAGACTTAAATAAAAGCTGCCCAACGCCAGGATTCATATGAGAGAAACACAAAGGATTAGGAAGAAGAACATCTGGAGGTGTTGCAGAAAAATAACATATAGATGGTGCATAACTTGACGGGGAGCGAGGGTGGAAAGTAGGCCAAATGGAAGTAATTCAATGGAGGCGTGGAGCAGTGGAGCGGGGACGGAGGAGAAAGAGGGGGAGGGTGCTGGGGGTGGTGGAGGTATTCTCCTGAGACTGTAATGTTGGAAACCTCTGATGCTCAGCTGGGGGTACAAGCAGGTGGGTGGGACTGCTCGTTTGGAGACGCAGTGTGGGTGGTTATGGGGGAGGGGGAGTCAGGGATTCGCAGAGGGAAACGGGAGGCGGACATGACCTTTGGTATCAAGGAGTGATACTGGGGTCACTGCAGCAGTGGGGAGTGGATGTGAGCTGTGTGCCCTCTCACCACCCCTCCTAAGGCTGTGATGGATGCCGAGGTGCTCGCCTTCATCTCCTTAAATACAATTCTGACATTTGTTTCCACACTTGAGAAAGAGGTGATGAACCATTGTTACAAGCCTTCTAGAAGGCACGTGAAATCTCATCATTTCCTGATATAGAAGATGAGCACTTATCTATTTATATATACACTCGTAGGGATGTAAAGAACATCAGTAAAGCGGGGGTTGGGTTCATGTTTTCTTCCTTTCTTTAATGCCACGATACTGCATATACTGAATGTTTTCAGCAGAAAAAACCCTTACACTAATTACCAGTGACAATCAAACAAATGGTCTCAAGTGTCATCACCACCAAGATGACACGCACACAGAAAATATGTTCCCTGACTGCATGTCTGCTATGACATCATGATGCCACAGATGACTCAGATGCAGTGAGAAATATGTTTGTTTATCGTGCGCAGACAATTATCAATTCATCAGCGTCAGAGGCATTCTGTGGCATTAGTCACTGCATATGGTCCCACACCTAGTTATGATATGATACGGGAAGACTTAATAGGCCAAATGTGTGTCATCATCAGTGAGATGAGACAGTGTGCCAAGGTGTTTCCGATGAATTCTCACTTCTGATGAAGAACATGCAGTTTACTTTGGCGCTGAGCCATAAAAGAAAATTAATCTGGGAAATGAAAACGCATGAAGGAAAAAAAGATGGGAGGCATTTTAAAACAAAGAAAAAGAAGGAAAAGGTCAAGGAGCTCACATCTTCTGTTGTTGCTAAGCACCTCATCGTGCGGCAAAGCTCTTGTGCCGCTAGTAATGTGTCACAACGAGGACTGATGGAGAACGCCCGACTTCTTCACCTTGGGGCATGACCTTTCTGACAGCGCCATGTGTAAACGCAGCACCAGGGTTGATGCTCAGAGTGATGGGTCAGTGCAGCACTACATAAAGGAACTGCCACCTGTATTTGGATGAATAACAAAAGCTTCTGACCTTGTCACATTTACACTGTTGGCTTCGTTACACTTACTGAATAAATAGACACACACAAAGAAACTGACATGTGAAAAAAATATATTTTGGAGGCTCTGCTAGGCAGCTGGCTATTTTAAGTCTACAGTTAAACCTGAAAACTATGAACCAGTAAGTTGATACACAAAACTAAATAAATACACAATAAATAAAAACAAAAGGTGGGATAAAATATAAAAGTTACAAATGCCTAAATATCATTACAAGTCCTGCCTCTGCTCCTCATCAAAGCCAACAAAGTCTAAAGCAGCCGGTGAGAAAAAGTAACTATATGTATCTGTGGCTGCAAAACGAACCTGTTCCAGAGGCAAATCCCCAAAACAGCAGCACAAATTCCAAATTCCAATGTGCCGACTAAAATTTGGGTATATTAAAAAAAAGTTCCGCTTGTTATTTGATATCATTTTTAGTATACGATGCAGACAGAGTTCTAAAATGTTACTGTTTTCTTGTTTTTATGACAGGTGGTCTGATAAATTTCACTATAACTAAATAATTTAGTGCTTAGCAGCTACTTAAAACTAAACTCAAAAAAACAATTAAATGGAAGATAAAACAAAAAATAAACGAAGGCAATAAATTTGGTCCCAAAAAGGAAAACTACCATGAATGTTTCCAACAAACCGTCTGCTAGGGTTTGATATAACTAATGGCTCAACACCCTGGCGCCGTGTAGGGCACGTAGACAGGTCAGCTATTTCCACCAATCATAACACACTGACTGAGTGACCCCTCGCTATTATTTTTGTTTGTTTGTTTTTGGCAGGTTTTTACTGCACAACAAAAGAGACATATGAGTGAGGCAAAACACAAAAGGTGATGCTTTTCATCCAGGATAGCATAAATTATTAAACAATTCAGCCCAAGACGGCGCTCTCTCTGTAAGAAAATGGTTGAAAAAACAGCAGTGAAGAATATGTTGAGATCAGCAGTGTTATTACTGACAGGGCTGCAGCCTCTCCTCTGACACACTTAAAAAATTGAAGGAAACTTTTTAGAGTTGACATCAAAAAGGTGATCAAACCACCTGTTCAAACAGCTTAAACATGAAGAAAATCGACATGGCCAAAGTGCAACATCATAACAACGAAAGCTGTCTTTAACTTGCAATCCAGGTGTCTTTGAATTTGTTGCTTTGAAGACCAGAAAAAAGGTCTGTGAAAACTCGCAGCCTGTTGCTGCCTTCAAAGTGACTTTGGTGCATCAAGATGGAGATAAAATGCCAACAACATTGAATGTGACTGTTATCAGTTTGCAACTGAATGGAGTTAAGTTCGCAATTACAAGCCAACTATTTGTGATAATATGGATATTAACTGTGATAAACTGGCAAGATGGCAAACCTGTTGCTAGCTACATCTGTTCATCAGCAAGATTAGAAACAGAAAGACCTCCACAAATAGTGACATAGTTGCTGCAGAATGATAATTTACCTGCCAAAAACAAGTTTCAGTTGCTATTTCAGAGAGACATATTGCAGATTAGTTGCCGTAACTGGCACAGACTGACTCAGATTGACTGCATTTGCCTGAAATTGCCTGAATTTATAAATTAGCTGGTAATTATTAGCAAACTTTTACCATTTTTATCTTTATCTGAGAGTGATTGTAGAGTCTGAGTAAAGACAGGTCGCTTCCCACCAGGAAACCTGTGCAATCCCCTGTGCTAGTTTTAATTTAGTGTGTCTGAGCCATCAGATTGCTGTAATTTGCTGTAATGCTAAAGGGCTCACGAATTACTGTAGTGCATTTACTTTAAAACTTTATTATTAAAATAAAATTTAATTCTACCAATAAATCAAATTTGCTATTTATTATAAAGGCACAGTAAAAATACACAAGGAACTACCTGAGGTGGTCACTGAAGCAAAATGTGATGGCCCCCCTCCTTAATGCTTGCTGAATACTATCATATGTTCTTTTGGTTTAGTGGGAGTTCTGGCTTGCTTATGGCTCCACTGAGGGACAAAGGCTGACCTCTTCAATGTCCCACCAAATATTCTTCATCATTTTAGACATTCTGACTCCAGGGACCGGGAAAAGCAGAGGTGTAAAAAAAGAAAATACAATTCCTCATAGATGTGCCACATCTGGTTCTGCCATCAGCCTATTCCAGTAAAAGCTGAAACACGTTTATTAGTGTGAATGCTTGAAAAGCATTCACAGTATTGTTCTTCTAATCTTTATTCTTCTATTTTATTATCTATTCCGTACGTTTTTTGAAAGCCTACTCCTTCAAAACCGTTCAACTTAGAAAAACCATTCAAACACCATTAGATTCCTATTCTTTTGGACATGATTGCTTGTATTTTTCTCATTTTTAACATTTATATTTTTAATTTTATTCAACTTTATTCAACAAAAATTTCCCATGTATTTCAATGGGGAGACCCTTCAAATTCTCATTCAACTTACTCATTTTTAAACTCTTACTACTTCAACATACGTTCACATAGAGCCACCATTCAAACTTTAAAACGAAGACAAGACATTCAACTATTCAACTTGTATTTATCTTTTCAATATCTATTATACTTTTTCTTCAGTTCCAGTTTAAGTTTCATGATGTTTTTTCACCCGTTTCAGAGTTTATAATGGGTGTGTATGGGACGGAATGTTGGGGCTAGAGTGAGGCAGCTCAACTGCTAGAGTGAGAGGAGCAAAAAAAATAATCTTAAAATCTTTTTTAAAACTGCTGCTGTGTCCGCAGCGTTTGCTCTACAGGTATGATTTTACCCTCAAAACGTAGCCATGGCTGTCCTCTTTCATCCAATGTGTTTACTATTGTACTAGGTGTTATGGTTCTTTCATAAATGTCACCAATGCACAGCCTCCTCCCTCCAACTCTTCCATAGACTCTAATGTTAAAATGGCTCAGAAGGTTCGTTTGAAAATCAGAAGAGCATGGTGTCTTTCCACTGTCACCACGTCCATATAATAAACTCCACAGGCATGAAAACTGAGAATTCAGTAGACTAGAAGCTGCTGTCGCTCACGGTGAAAGAATTTTGTCAACACGACTTTTACTTTTCATTTGGGAGCGATTTGTTTCAGCCTGACTTTTCTGTTCATTTTAAGCAGCAAAAGTGAGGTGCATGTCTGTGTCCGTGTGTATGGAGCCATTGGGTGCGGTCACTATAGCAACCAGGCTCACACCTGCCTGCTTAACGAGCTCTGCCTGCCACTCTGCCAAAATTCATCTTAAACACTTCTCTTTCAACTGCTGCTGTGTCCACAGTGTTACAGCCATCATTTTACCCTCAAAACGTCGCCATCGTTGTTCTCTTTCCAACATCTTGTCTTTCAAAGCTCAGAGATGTAAACTTTTTAAACTGTGTGGGTCCAAGTGGAGGGATCACATTTTAGTCATTCAGTGATTCAAAGAATATGACCTTTTAATATTCTTTCAGATGTTTTCTGACTCTAAATGTTCTTTTCTCATTTCTTAGGTTTTTCTAATTTACAATTAAAACATTTTCAGCTTTTTTCCAACTTCTTCTTCTGTGTAACCTTCAGCTTTTAGCAGTTCAGCACTTTTGTTTTCAGGTTAAATTCGGGTTGTTTTT